>NC_048599.1:127633615-127942246 GCF_003668045.3 Cricetulus griseus
ATTGTAATTATTTATACTTTCTTTCAATGGGAAACATTACCTATTCAAGAATCCTATACTACTCATATAATTTAAAATAATTTTTCAAGTGTTCAGTTCAGAGAGCCTATTTTATTTTGCCAAGAAAAGGAGGTAGAAATGTTTGCAGTATTTTGTGTTAATCCCCCCGCAAGTGACTTTGCTGTGGCAAATATTTGTTCTAGCAGACATTACTACAGTACCAGAGCACATCAATCTGTTGTTTTAACCTTTTGAAAATAACCTTGTGTCTTCTAGAAGGAAATGAGAATCACTGATGAAACCTTTTAAGTTTTCAACTTCATTGCACTAGGGTGCCTGAGAGAGAAATCAGCAAAAGGAATTGTATGCATCTCTACTTACTTTCTTGGCTCCTTCCTTTATGGATATGAGGGACCTAAAAAGTAAAGGGTGGTCAGACAGAATAAACACATTTATTAGTGCAGTTAGGATGACTGTTTTGCTATTTGCCAAGTTCCCTCTCAGTAACATGTTTGGCAGCTACCAAATGACATGGCCTGCCCAGAGTTGATTTTGACGAAGCCTCTGGGATGTGTTAAAAAGTAAACCAGGGCAAATCACATACTGGAAAGCATAACTCAATCAAAGAAAAATGTATGATTAAGGGTGACATTGGCAAGGAAAGCTTTGCCAGAGCTCAGGGTAAATATTTGTATCAGTGCAAGGAGAAAGCTTCATGACGCTGATGTCGACCAGCTGGAATTTTCATTGTTTATAAACTTTTGTTGTTAGAGTTGGAATCTGGCAAAAAGGTACCAAAGAAAGAGCAGTTTCCCAGCATGCAAATTGAACTGTGATAAGGCAGCTGACCAGAGGATGCAAACTGCAGCTACTTTCTTTCCTGGAGTCTTTTGGCCAATAAAAATCCTCTTGCTCTAAATCTAGTTTGACAAAATTCATAAGGATTAGGAAAAAAGCAAAGTAAAACAAAAACAAAGCTTTGTCCTTTGTTAAGGGTTTATGGCCTTTTTACCCTTAGTAACATGATCAGAAAATGGGGAAAAAATCTGATTGGATTTTTGTTATTTTTTTTTCTACAGAAGAATTTTCACAAATAAATAAGATATTTCAGGGATAGAATATAAGTGATTGTGTATTAAGCTCATTTTTTAAATTTGTCTGCTAATCTCACAGTGTTAGGTTACTTATTTATCTATTTATTTATTTTGTCCTCATGCTAGACTGCTACACATTTCAAACTGAATAGTTTAGCAAACCAAAGGAATGGAACACTTGTTTTAGGATTTTCTGCCTCAACTGATTCATTGTACTTTTCAGAAAAATGGACCAGCCAAAGTTATTGACCAGGCATTATCAAAAAGACAAGGGGTTGTATGAAACAAATAAGAATTTCAAACAAATAAGAGGAAGAAAGTTGTTGGAAACTGACTCTCAGTTCAAGTGTCGCTGATGGGGATGTTCTTCTATGTATATGTTTGTCTTATTGGTTGATAAATAAAGTTCTGTTAGCCAATAGGGAAGCAAGTTAGGTGGGACTAGGAGTCGAGGAGGATTCTGAGAAATGTAGTTAAGAAAAATTTTATGATCCAGTCAGGAAGTGACATAGCAGGCAGACCAGAATATAAGTAGGGACAAGCAGGGAATCGCTCTCTTCCTCCTCCTCTCTTCTCTGTGGAGTTGCCATGTGATTGCCAGCATGATTGGATGCTAAGACCAGTGTCCTTGATAAGTCTTTATAAAACAAATAGATTAACAATTATGATTGATAACTAAGACAGAGATATCACATAAGAAATCCTAATCATTGGCCAGCAGCATTGAGCCTAATATAAGTCTCTGTGTGTTATTTTGTGCACCCACATGTTGGTGGGGATTGGGCGGCTTGGCAAAAAGAGTTATCATTACACCTCCAACTGTGAAAATAAGCATGTAGATGGTCCTTATTTGGGCAGTATGGAATAGAGCCAGCTTACTTGTTTCCAAATGTGAACTACTGCCAGAAAACTTCCCCACAGCATGCATATTTTTTTTTTTTTTTTTTTTTGGTTTTTTGAGACAGGGTTTCTCTGTGTAGCTTTGGAGCCTATCCTGGAACTTGCTCTGGAGAGGAGACCAGGCTGGCTTCGAACTCACAAAGTTCCACCTGCCTCTGCCTCCAGAGTACTGGGATTAAAGACGTGCGCCACCACTGCCCGGCCAGCATGCATATTCTAATGAGAGTGCCATGCTTCTGCCTCAGGGTAGCACGGATATTCCATCCTGAGTCACATACAGTGAGGGTTGTGTGCTAAAATTCTCTGAGCAGGATCTAAAGGTAACTCCAAATCTGCAACTAAACATCATTTCATGTGTTTACTTGGCCAGAGATACTACAATATGAATTATGAATTATGAATTATGTTTCCATGTTCTTCCGAGAATGTTATATTGCAATCATTAAAGGGGATCAAACTTGGGAGACCTCCTGGTTCACTATCTAAACCTAGAGTGACTAGAGACCTGGCTCTATCAGTGCCCACCCCCAAAAAAAGAAATACCTTATTACCAAAGTAAACCAACAGTGAGTAGAAGGGAACCCTGGTGCTCTGATTAAAAAGTCTTCTCCAAGTCCTGTGCCTTAGATCTGAATCACTAGCCAATTCTAATTTAGCCTGCTTCTATGATAGGCGATTTTGCAAAGTAGAAAGTGAGCTGGACTTGAAAAGTTGGGTTATGGGTTTTTAGCTCATACATCCAGCTCTTGCTGTGGAGTCTCCAGGTCATGCTGGCAGAAGACAATGGCCTTCAGTGTGTGACTCTGTCTGGGGCACCACAATGATGGGGCATTTTCAATAGCCAAAGAAGATCCAAGGACTTCTGCCAGAATTTGCATATTTGTGTCCCACTGCTGTATACTCCCAAAAGTAGAACTCAAGTGATGGATAACATTAAATACCATGTGCTGGGCTAAAGATCTTACCTGGTGGAAGAGCTGGCCTCAGATACATACAAGTTTTAATCGCATTTAATCACATAAAAACATAAGAACAACCATTCTTTCACTGTGTTCTTTGATATCCCCTTACCACCTCTCAATGACAGGACATTCTCTAGGTCATTCTGTTCTGTGGATTGGGACTCTCTGGCATTATATTTTAATTGAATGGTCAGATTATTAATGCATGAAAATCAGTCTATGCAAATGCTGAGCTAACCATTTTTCATACATAATATGTCCATATCAACATTTTAACAGCCATCCACTAGAGATTGACATGGTCACTTTTGCAAAAGAAACCCCGGTGAATATTTGAGTTAAAAACTCCTGGGACCTCACAAGAAGGGACTGAAAGGTCGGTGCTCATTGCTGATTTTTGATCAAGCTGTGTGGTGATAAAAAGGTAACTCAGACATTCTGTGGTAACTCAGACATTCTGTGGTTAGAACCACTTTATAGGTTCAACAATGGAAATTATTAGGCATGTATTTCAGTTAAAATATGTTTTTAGTATTTTTGAACAGTGAGAGGTTCAGAAAAAAAAACAGCAACAATTCCCTTTGCCCAAATACTATATTTTTCCCTAGCTATTAACTTCTTCTTGCAGACTTTCCCCCTCTCTTTTAGGAATGCTTTTTGACCTTTCTTTCCAAATTTGTGTGACTAAAGAAGGTAATATATTAAAAAAAATTTACATGTGACCTAGCCATATTTTATTGTTCCAAATTAAGAACCTCATTTGCTAAGCATTTCAGGTAGAAAAGAAAATTCCACCTCTGTGGAAGGAAGCACAAAGCTAACATACAGAAATCCTGGAAGAATAGCACTATAACTGAACCACATTTGGCTCTCAAGTGTATTTTCTCCTTGACTCTATTATCATTTCCAGAGAGGACATTTCAAAGTGTACATCTGGAATTGGCATTAGAGTCACCATGACAGAGAGTAATTAACTAGATAAGCTGCCACCTAAAGCCAAGGTATGGATACTGAAACACACTTTGTGACTTCACAAATGACTGACAAAGACTTATAAGTTGATATTTGAAGAACTGTAACAATAGTATCCCCTGGGATTTAAGTTGAGCCTTTAGCTTATACTGTGTAGATATTCTATTCATCTCTTTATCAATACAGAAAGTATGGGTTAAAGAAATGAGTCATCTTCCTTTGTAGGTATCACTAATGGACTACATCTCAAGACAGTAGAACACCAACAAATTATTATTCACTATTTCCATGAAAATTCCCATCTCTCACAATCACCCAATCCCAAAAGTCTAAAATCACAATCCAAATCATAACCACAGGAAAAAGAGAAAGATTTCAGAATTGCACTGGTAGATCTTGGATGCCATAATTGGCCAAATGTAAACCTGAGTAGAAGATTTTGAAGCAAGAATATTTCCCCACAAACCTGTGTTGAAATGTAAGGCCCAGGACCTCGATCTTGTGTCTAAAGATCGAGGAGTCTGAATTTTCTAGGAACAAGCTGTATTTCTTAATTTTCATTTCTCTTAAGTTTCCTTCTTCTTTCCTTGTAGCAGAAAACTTTGTAGTCAATATCCCTTATGTAGGAAACAAAGCAGTTTGAATACAATAATCAAAGCTTTAAACTTCAGCTAAGCTCTTTGGAAGAAAATCATATAACTACTCACAATTCTAGATGGAGGAAAAAGTAAGAACTTTGCTGCTGTTAGTTTTCCAACTTCAGGCTTTTCAAGCATTATTAAAATTTTGGTATTTCAGAAATAACTTTAAAATTGTAATTTGTAAATTGGCAGTTCAATCGTTTAAAACCAAGTCAATATAAAATTGATAAACCTCTGTCCCTTCTACAGGTACCAGGGTTGTGAGTGCGTTTGTACTTCTTATATGTACTAAAAGTTTTCTGTAGCACTGGTCCACTATAACTGGTATAACATTCAGTTCCCATGTCCCTTAGTAATGTTTTCCATAAGGAAAAAATACATTCCAATTGCAGATATTTCACATGCTTTCCCCACCCCCCTCTGTCTTAAAATCTCTCAAATCTGATCCTAACTACTCATTTAACAAATGGAAGTGATAATTTTAGTTTTCATAGTCTCCTAGCTCAGGAACAAAATGTCTAGCTCTTGATCTGCCACCAGGACCAAAGGATGAAAAGCCAGACACTTGTTGAACACTTAAGTCCCTCTAGTGTCTCAAACTATAGCAACTAACAATAAAATTTTTAAAAAATAGCCTGACTAGAATATGGAGTAGGTCCTCAAAGACCACCATGTACAAGAAACTCACCAGGAAAATCAGGGAACAGTGAAGGACATGAGAGATGTAATTGAGGCATATGGGCTGCAGTCACCTGGAAGAGATGGCAACAGGCAAAGCTGACCAGGCTTTCACATGTTTGCCCTTTCTTTTTGATTTTTACTTCACACTTGTTTCTAAATCTCAGAGATACCAGATGCCTCCCAGTACAGTTTTAATTTCCTACTCCTGGGAGACTTTACAAAAGAAAAGTAGGCAGGACAGGACAGTAAGAAGGCTTCCTGGAAGAGGAGGAAGTTCTGTGTCAAGGGGTTTTAAGCTGAACTAAGATTTCCACCGCCACAAAATCAGAGGACAAGATGAAAACTAAGCCTATATCCTCTTCTAGGATGCCTGGATTCTACAACGTTCAGAACAAGTAGAAGTGTTGCTCATCTGTCCCATGAAAAAGATCAGGATGTCGATGTGCAGAAAGAAATGGGGCCAGTCCTGAAGATGGAGAGGAATCAGGGATTGTGCCAAGTGCACAGTCCTCAAGTAGATCATCATTAGAGTGTGACTTCCATCAACACAGAGAGTGGAGCAGGGTGGCCTGTTCAGAGCTGAGGAATAATCTTCCATTAGCCTAGGCATAAAATTATAGGCAAACATGCTTCTCTACAAAACTATGAAATGAAAAAAGCAGACTTAGACTTTACTTGCTTCACAGTAAAGTGAATCAAATACAAAAACCACCTCCCCAAAGGAAATCAAACAGAAAATATGTACATCTAGGGCATAAGGAGGAGGAAATGCTAGTCAAATCAGAAGCAAAGGAGAGCAGATCCCTGGGTATTCTGCTGTGCCTTTTAACTGATTCCTTAGTTAAAACTTCTCATCTGATATCTCAGAATGTGGGGAACACCAGTAATTGACTGAATACTAAAATCAATGCTGTTAAGAACCCACTGGTCTACAAAGGAAATTTAAACAGAACCTTGCTGTAAACGGATTTTAATGTCACTGTAGTTTCTCAATTGGCTATGCATATATAGTTCTTTCCTGAGGAGCAAGCTTCCCACGCCCCAAAGGAAGGAATGTGGCACCCTGGGGACCCCACAGGACCAAGTATGCAGTGGCTAAGCTCTGGGGCCAAAGACAGCTGAGGGCTCTCCCTCTTTCTGGAACAGCTGCATAGCCACAGGCTGACTTAGAAGGGACCCAGGACCTGGCTGCTAGTGCTGTCACAGCAACATAGGTTCCCAGACTCTCCCCTTTCTCCAGCATCATGAAGCAAGTATGTTTTCCCTTAGCAAACAAAGAAAATAAAGTAACAACTATTTCTTCAAACCTCACATAAACACTAGAAAAAACATCTTGATCTCCAAACTTCAGTGAGCACATGTTTGAGATCTGGTAAGCATTGCTTTTAAAGGTCTATGAGGCACTAGAAACTGAGAAAAGAAAATAGTTTTCAATTCAGGCCTTCTACATCAACCCTCTCAGGAGATACACATTTAGAACACAGGGCCTGCCAAATTTGCCCTCTGTGGCTCAGTGCTTGTCTGTGGGTTTTTACTTCAGAGTTGCTAAGGATAAGATGTTTTGGGGTCAGAGAGGTTTAGAGTAGACTAGCAGGAACCCAGAGTAATCAGAAGGGGAGTTCTTATCTCTCTCTCTCTCTCTCTCTCTCTCTCTCTCTCTCTCTCTCTCTCTCTCTTTCTCTCTCTCTCTCTGTATTTCTCTTTGTCTCTCTCCCTCTCTCTCTCATATCACCAAATTCACTAAAGATACAGTCAAAAACATGGACACATTTTTCTGCCCACCACATTTCAGTTTAAGTTGTAACAGTCAACTTGTCAATGGATGCCATTAGTGCAAACGTGCCATGGGCCCTTGCGATGGAGTGGCAGGCAACCTCAGGTCAGCTGGGGAAGAGTAGGCATTGGGTGACAACAACTCTCAGTCATTACTGACCTGGGCTCTATTCAAACCAGTGACCTAGAAAAGAAGGGCTCCAAATTCCATTACTATTTCCACTAGCCATCATGTCTCCCCTATGGCCTGGATCTGATCCTAAAACCATGTCTCCTGTTGAACTAGCATTAGACAGCAGCCACAGAGCTGTCAGGCATGGTGTTAAAACACAGAGTGGGGGGTGAGAGGGAAACATGCATGCATTGACGTGGTTTTAATACACTTTAATGCTTTTTAGCTGCTGTAAACCTTAAAGTCTGAACTTGCCTGTAGTTGGATGCTGAGAAGGAAACACAAGAACATTGTTCACTCAAGCACAGCCTTGGAATTTTATTTTTTTTTGAATGGTGAAAATGCAAATCCTTCCAAATGAGGAAGCTGCTACAAATAAGAGGGATAGATAGAGCATAACAAGATAGAGACAACCCCTCTCACTACTTACCTGTGCTCTTCTCTGTCTCTGTCATCAAAGGGAAACAAACTCTCTGCAGAAAAAAAAAAAAGAAAGAAAGAAAAAGAAATTTGGTGACTTAGGTGAAGCCCCTCAAAGCAAGGGGGGTTAAAATCAGCACATAAAGTCTTGTCCTGCATTTTTAAGTGGAAAGCTCCAACTTTTCAAATAGTCCTGTAGATGGAGCTGCACTCTGCATTTCTAAGATCTCTGCCTTAACAATGAAGCAATTGTTTCCTGTCTCCACTTTGCAACTCCTGCCTCTTTTGATTCTTTCTGGTTGCATGTTCTATTTATTTTAATGTATACCTTTGTGGAAAGCCTGTCTCTGAGTGGCTAGATACCCAGTTGATATGTGGCCTCCAAGGGGGGAAAGGGAGTGCAGCCCATTCCCATGACATCGTGAGGCTTTGTAGAGCCAAAAAAACCTTCTCAGGAACACCTAATCCTTGGGCTCAATCCAAGTACCACAATCTCTCTGTACAACTGACATGGGCCACGTGGGACCCTTGAGAGTTTTAGGTGTGTCTCTCTGAAGTCAACCTCGGCCAAGCATGAGGCAAATGTGCCCGACCAAAGAAAATAAATTATGTGGACTCCAATTTTCAGCAGTTATGAAGTATTGAATTACACATGCAAAGAATTCGCTCTGGGATTAACCCTTTGGAAACGAAACACAATCTTGTCCCTGTGTTGACGAGGGAGCATGCTCTGTGTAAGACCTGCCTTTTGAAACACAGAGGTTATGGCCCTTTGGGGCAGAGGAGTTCAGGCACAGGACACACACTTAGTAAATTGTTCCTGTGACAGGGACAGGGTGTATGTAAAAGATTCTGCTCTGTCTCAGGCTCTCCTGGTCCTGGCATGGTTTTGATAGCTATGTAAACTTGAGGGGTACATTGTAAATGCCCCTTTAGCGTTTAATCAGAATGTTTTAGACTACTTCACACAGCCTGAGGCTGCTTCCCCCCTCAGATTTAGGGAAGTGGTTAAGAGCCTCTGCAACATAACTGAAATCACCAGTCCAGAACTCCTGAAATGGCATTTGTCCTCCGTGACTCAGGAGCAATAGAAAAGGACATCCTGCCCTGCCCTGCCCTGTCATGAATTCCTGGTCCCCACAACCCACTGAAGCACAAAGTTGTTAGTACATGCTGTGGCGGCAACTCAACACATAAACCTTGTAGCACAAAAATAAAACGCTGCTTATATCCCTTTTAGAGCTATTTATTTACCAAATGACCAGAGAAAGCAAATACCTAACAAATACAGGAAGAAATCAATCTTGAAGAACTAAAAAAAAAAAATCTTTAACAAAGTTAACTTTTCAGTAAACTCTGTGTCTGAAGTATGAGAAGCAGAATTCCCAGAAATATATATCTTGCCTCTTCCTCTGAGACACAACTCAGAAGAGTGTGAACTATGGGAAGGACACCACATTATTTAGGAACTCGAAAATTATGTCTCCTTACTGCTCCATCACTTTCCTTCCTTACATGCACTCTTGGAAGAAAACAAAACTGTGCAATGATATCCCCAATGGACACCGTGGAAGCCATCCAGTTGCCTCATTTTAACCAGTGAAGAAATGGGGGTTGGCATAGGTTCCAAGAGTAACTAATAGCCACAGAGCCAGGAGAAACTGCCTCCTGTATAACTGGATGTTTCCAAACCAAATCTCTAATTAGAGAAACATGTACTTCTTCAGGTCTTGGGTACTCCTGCTTGTTAAAGCAATGGTACCTATCCTTTAAATTACTTGCTATTTGTGTTACATAGAATTGTCTTAAGTGATTATAAGATGGTTTGGGTGATAAGTGATTGTGTGTGTGTGTGTGTGTGTGTGTGTGTGTGTGTGTGTGTGTGTTTGAAAAGAGAGAGAGAGAGGAGACAAGACAGATTGGGAGAATCTGAGAGAGCAATGCAGAGCAATGGAGACAGAAAAAGATGAAGTTTCTGGCATCATGTGGTCGTTGGGTGGAGTAACTAAATAAAAGTAATTGCTAAGCTCTGTGTAGTTAGACCGCTGTGTACAGTTAAATCAGGATGAACCAAAACTTGCAAATGTCATGAGGTTTTTATTATCAACAGGTGGCATTCAAAAACAAAACGGAGCAGCTCCTGAATGGCTTGGCTGTTATGGGGCAGTCAGTGTGGCTTTTCTCATGCTTTGGACAGCAGGGCTGCTGAAAAGCACTATGTCCTGCTCAACATTATCTGAAGCCCCACTTACTGAGAGCCATTGTTACCTGGGGAGATCTGCTGGAGACCAGTTCTTTTTCTTTTACTGGTTGTGAAATAATGAGGATTTCGTCTTTAAAATAAGAAGACTAGCATTTTTTTTTTTTTTTGTGAGAAGGTGAAAAGTCAAATCACTGTGCTCATGGACAAACATTGGCTGAACTGAAAACCAAAATGAGGAAGAAAGTAAAGGCAAGTCACACCTGCTTGCTGCACCCTGCATGACTTGCTGACAAGATTACCCAGTCAGTGTCAGATCCATGATCTTTTTTTTTTTTTTTAATCCCTGAAGCAGATACTTTCTGTTGGAATGTGCCTGGAGTTGATTTATTGCAATAGGAAAAGTCTGACAGGACGATTTTATAATTCCATTCCCAGTCCTTAAAATTATCAACATCATCGGGACAGAGCATGAGGTTAGAGGTCATAGAGGGTAGAAGCAGTATTACTAGCAAGAAATTGGTTTGTTCAGGCTATTCCTTTGTGCCTAGAAATCATCATATGAGAAATACTTAATCTAGGAAATGAGGTGACAACTCTGTCTGTGAACTGACTGCTGTATAAGCAGAGTAGCCTGAGTTTAGATCCCTAGTGTTGAAGAAGGTAAGCTCAGAAGGGTGTACACCTATAATACCAGAGATAGGGAGATCAGACAGAGAAAGATCCCTAGGATTTAGGAGCCCTTCAGACTGGCAAAACCAGTGAGTCATAGGTCCAGCCAGAGACCCATTCTCCAAGCTAATGTGTAGAAGGACTGTGGAAACAGCCTTACACATGTGAACATGTGTTCTCCCACACAAGTACATGCAGAAGAGTAAATACACATACACACCAATTAAAAATAAGACCATAAAGAAGGACAGACCCTTTAATGAACATTCTATTTCTCTTTAACCTAACATGTGAACCAAGCCAACAGAATGGTTACACTGTTGACCTGATTCATACATGGCCATGAAACTAGAACTCACAGTCTCACAAAATTTCTGAAATAATTGCTTTAATTCGGTGGCAATCTGAATCCTGCCCTATGTGTGGAATATCTGATTTAACCAATGGATACTTTTAAATATTCAGGATATGAAGCACTTAGAAATTTGCCCACAGTGAGGAATTAGATGTGATCTCACTCTTCTCCCCAGAAACTCCTTGTAAAAACGACTCCTTAAGAGGTGGCATTTGAAGGGATGCTCAACTAAGCAAGGTTTAAATGGGTGATGCAAGAATCTTCATGAAATCAAAGACAGTTTTTTGGAATACTAAGTTTCCAGCTCTGCTTCAGTGCTTTATAAAATGGGACAGATGTCAGATTCTTCTAATTTAAATTTTGATGCATACATTTTAAAAATAATTTGATTTCAAATAGCTAAGAACTTTCATCAAAAGTCTGCACAGCTTACAGAGCCTGCTTGTTTCTGAGATGAATCATTGGCCTTTTATCAGTAAAAACATTTGTTGGTGTCCCTTTGCCTTTCCTTTGTTTGCACACCATGGTTAAAAACAATTGTCAGACAGGGCATTGGTGGCACACGCCTTTAATCCCAGCACTCAGGAGGCAGAGGCAGGTGGATCTCTGTGAGTTTGAGGCCAGGCTGGTCTCCAGAGCGAGTGCCAGAATAGGTTCCAAAGCTACACAGAGAAACCCTGTCTCAAAACAACAAAAAAACAAACAAACAAACAAAAAACAATTGTCAGAACTTATTGGTAGAATTCACCAGTCAATCAAAGGAATTTTGACCACAAATGAGAGTAGAACTTATCTAAATGCTCCTCTATTTCCTCCTCTGCTCTTCTCCTCCTCTCATTCTGGCAGCTCCCTCTCCCCTATCCTCATGCTCCCAAGTAAGTCAGGAGTTCCTGCCCCTTCCTATTCCTGGGATCCATGCATTTTTCCCTTAGAGTCCTTCATGTTTCCTAGTTTCTTTGGTCAAGAGGATTGTAGGCTGGTAATCCTTTGCTCTATGTCTAAAATTCATATGTGAGTGAGTACATACCATGCTTGTCTTCTTGTGACTGGGTTACCTCACTCAGGATGGTTTCTTCTAGTTCCATCCATTGCCTACGAATTTCAAGATTCCCTTGCTTTTTTCTGCTGAGTAGTACCCCACTGTATAAATGTACCACATTTTCTCTATCCATTTTTCAGTTGAGGGGCATGTAGTTTGCTTCCAGGTTGTGGGTATTACAATGCTGCTATCAACATGGTTGAACATATGTCCTTGTTGAATGAACATGCATTATTTGGGTATATGCCCAAGAGGAATTGCTGGATCTTAAGGTAGACTGATTCCCATTTTTCTGAGCAACCGCATACTAATTTCCAAAGTGGTCTTACAAGTTCCCACTCCCACCAGCAATGAAGGGGGTGTTCCTTTTTCTCCACATCCTCTCCAGCATAGATTGTCATTGATATTTTTTATTTTAGCCATTCTGACAGGTGTGAGGTGGTATCTCAGAGTTGTTTTGAGTTGCATTTCTCTGATGGCTAAGGATTTTAAGCACTTTCTCAAGTGTGTTTCAGCCATTTCAGATTCCTCTGTTGATTATTCTCTTTTTAGTTCTGCACCCCACTTTTTAATTTCATTATTTGGTGTTTGGTGGCTAGCTTCTTGAGTTCATTGTATATTTTGGAGATTAGCCCACTGTCAGATGTGGGGTTGGTTTAGATCTTTTCCCATTCTGTGGGCTGTCGCTTTATCTTACTGACTGTGTTCTTTGCCTTACAGAAGCTTCTCGGTTTCAGGAGGTCTCATTTATTAATTTAAGATCTCAATGTCTGTACTACTGGTATAACGTTCAGAAAGCGGTCTCCTGTCCCAATTCATTCAAGGGTATCTCCCACTTTCTCTTCTAGAAGATTCAGAGTGGCTGGATTTATGGTGAGATCTTTGATCCATTTGCACTTAAATTTTGTGCATAATGACAGATATGGATCTATCTACAATCTTCTGCATGTCTGAATCCAGTTGTGCCAACACCATTTGTTGAAGATGCTATCTTTCTTCCATTGTATAGATTTAGCATATTTAGTTGGGGGAAGAATAGAAGAGAGCAGAATGAGAGATACCATATTAGAGGGAGCCATTATAGGTCTGAGGAGAGATCTGGCACTAGGGAGATTTCCAGATACCTACAAGGATGACACGAACTGACAATCCAGGCAGTGGTGGAGAGGATAACCTAAACTCATTTCCCCTAAAATGAGATTGATGACTTTTTATGCCATCCTAGAGCCCTCATCCAGTGGCTGATGGAAGCAGAGGCAGACACCCACAGATATACACTGAACTGAACTCTGGAACTTAGTTGCAGAGATGGAGGAATGAAGATGGAAGGGGTTGGTGCTAGGCTGGTGAAACCCACAGAAATAGCTGGCCTGAACAAGGGAGAGCACATCCACCACAGACTGCTATCTGGAAGTCCAGTACACAGACTGATCCAGACCCCTGAACATGGATGTCAGTGAGGAGGCCTCTTTACTCTAGGGGGCCCATGGTAGTGGATTAGTATTTTTCCCTGGAGTAAGAAGGGATTTTGAGAGGCCATCCCAGGTGACCTGGACACATGGGGAAGAGCCTAGGCCCTGCCCGGGATGATGTGTTGGACTAAGGGGAGCCCCCGTTGAGGGCCCTACCCTGCCTGGGGAGTGGAGAGTGGATGGGGTGGGGGTAGGTCAGGGATAGGGGAAGAGGGGTGGGAGTGAGGGCAGGGAGAGGGAAAAGGGATTGATGTGTGAAACAAGCTTGTTCCTAATTTAAACTATTAAAAAAATAAAAAAGAACTTATCTAAATGCAATACAGTAAAGAGACTCATTTGTAGGTGACTTGAGGAAGCTATACCCACTACAGAAACTTCTTTAATGTTTAGTTCAGGCTTGTTTCTAAATTTCAAAATGTGTGAAGAGAATAAATAAAAGTGAATAGGAGATGCCTACCGCCTGTAACATATATTTATCTTGATGTTGTTCAGAGTAAAGAGAAAATGACCTCAGCAGAGGCCACTTCTCAGTAAATGTTGCATATTTGTTGTTGTCTGTCATAAGGCATGGTAAAGCCGCAAAACGTTGACCAGCATGATACTAAATGCCAAATCACTTTAAGCCTTGTTTGATTTAGTTTCAGAATAGTTAGAATTACTTAACCAGATTTTATCTAATTTATTTTCTAGATTGAATGCTATAGGAGGGCAGGGAATTGGTTTTTTGGTTCACTAACAAATCTACAGTATTAAAACAGTGTTTGGAAATATTATAAATGAAATCTTGGTAAATGAGTGAAAAGGGCAGAGATTTTGGTTATATTATTTAGAAGAAAAGGTAATTTACTTTCATTTCAATTTACTATTTACTATAGCATTTTTCGTAATCATCTTGTTTACGGTTTCATATGAGGAAATAATTGGAAATCATTTCCCTTCATAATTTTTTTGGATTATAGCTATTTACTTACTATAGGTATTTATATATGATTATCAATAGCGTAAATGGTAGACCCCAATGATCAATAACTCCAAAGAGGAAACCCATTTCTAGCACTGTTCTTTTTATTTCATATCCAATGCTATCTACAGCTGAGGCCTTGACACTCCATTTAAATTCTATAGTATGTGTGTTTGTATGTGTACATCATATAAATATATATGATATATAGATGTATGCACACATATACTGTTTAGTACAATTCTCCATTAGTATGTATCTTTCTCTTTTATAAAAAAGTTTCCAATGCTATTTTTTATTTAAATTCATTAATTACTACTCATATTTACATACACATCCCCCCATTCCTTCAATCTCCCATTCTCCCATGTTCCCCACCAAACCCCCAATCCATACCCACCTCCTCTCCAGGGATAGTGAGGCCCTCCACCAGGGATCTTCAAAGTCTGTCATATTGTTGGAGGAGGGCCTTGGCCCTTCTTGCTATAGCTGGGCTGCAATAGTATCCCTCCATAGGGAGTGGGATCCCCAAGTCCATTTGTGCTCTATGGTTAAAGACTGGCTCCACTAGACTATCTTGGCCTCCTAGCTGGCACCCACATTCAGAGGGCTTGGTTCAGTCCAATGCTGTTTCCCCAGCTTTATGACTAGTGTCTCCATGCTCTCACTAGGTCAGGTCAACTGTTTCAGAGGGTTTCTGCAGCACCATCTTGGCTTCTTTGCTCATCCCTCCTCCCTCTCCACAATTGGATTCCAGGAGTATGATTCAGTGCTTAGCTGTGGGTGGCTGTTTCTGCTTCGAACAGCTACTAGATGAAGGCTCGAGGAATGGTAACCAATGTAGACACCAATCTCATTATAGGGGAAGGGCATCAATGGCATTTTCTCCACCACTGCTTGGATCCTTAGTTGGGGTCATCCCTGTAGATCCCCTAAAATTTCCCCTGTGCCAGACCTCTCTCCAAACCTGTACTGTCTCCCTCTATCAAGGCATCTCCTTTCTTGCCCTCCTCTATTCCTCTCCTGTCTCAGTCCTCTTGTTCTCCTCCCCCTCCCATTCTTCCCTTCCCACCTGCTTCCTCTCCACCCATGCCCCATGCTCCAACTTTGTTCAGGGGTTCTTGTTCCCCTCCCCTTCTTTGAGGCTCTATGCAATCTTCTCTTAGAGTCCTCCTTGTATCTGAGCTCCTCTGGCATTGTAGATTGTAGACTGGTAATCCTTTGCTCTATGTCTAAAAATCGTATATTAGTGAGTACATACCATGTTTATTTTGTGACTACATTATATCACTCAGAATGGTTTCTTCTAGTTCCATCCATTTGCCTGTGAATTTCAAGATTCCATTATTTTTCTCTACTGGGTAGTACTACATTGTGTAACTATACCACATTTTCTCCATCCATTCTTCAGTTGAGGGGCATCTAGGTTGCTTCCATGTTCTGGCTATTACAAATAATGCTGCTATAAACATAGTTGTATGAATGTGCATTCTTTGAGTACATGCCAAAGAGAAGAATTGCTGGATCTTGAGGTAGACTGATTCCAGTTTTCCTGAGAAACCACCATACTGATTTCCAAAGTGATTGTACAAGTTTGCACTCTCACCAGCAATGGAGTAGTGCTCCTCTTTCTCCACATCCTCTCCAGCATATACTGCCATTGGTGTTACTGATTTTAGCCATTCTGATAGGAGTAAGATGGTATCTCAGAGATGTTTTGAGCTGCATTTCCCTGATGGCTAAGGATGTTGAACACTTCTCGGGTGTCTTTCAGCCATTTTATATTCCTCTGTTGAGAATTTGCTATTTAGTTCTGCACACCACTTTTTAATTTCATTGTTTGGTGTTTTGGTAACTAGCCTCTTGAGTTCGTTGTATATTTTGGTGATCAGCCCTCTGTCAGATGTGGGGTTGGTGAAGATCTTTTCCCATTCTGTGGGCTGGTGTTTTGTCTTGATGACTGTGTCCTTTGCCTTACTTAAGCTTCTCAGTTTCTGGAGGTCCCATTTATTAATTGTTGATCTCAATGTTTCTGCTACTGGTGTTATGTTCAGAAAGCAGTCTCCTGTAATAACTTGTTCTAGGGTACCATCTACCTTCTCTTCTATGAGGTTCAGTGTGGCTGAATTTATGTTGAGGTATTTGAGCCATTAGGGTTTAAGTTTTGTGCATGGCAATATATATGGAACTATCTGCAATATTCTACACGTCTGAATCCAGTTAAGGATCCACCAATTTTTTGAAGATGCTTTCTTATTTCCATTGTAAAACTTTAAGTTTTTGTCATAAATCAGGGGTTCATAAGTATATGGGTTAATATCAGGGTTTTCAATTCTATTCCATTGGTTAACCTGTCTATTTTTGTGCAAGCTATTTTCAGGACTATGGCTCTATATTGGAACTTGAAGACAGGGATGGTGATGCCTCCAGAAGTTCCTTTATTGTACAGGGTTGTTTTGGCTATCCTGGGTTTTTTGTTTTTCCATATAGTTGAATACTGTTGTTTCAAGTTCTGTGAAGAATTTTGTTGGGATTTTGATGAGAACTGCATTGAATCTGGAGATTGCTTTTGGCAAGACTGCCATTTTTACTTTGTTGATCCTACCTATCCAAGAGCATGGGATATCTTTCCATTTTCTAGTGTATTTCTTTCTTTAAAGACTCAAAGTTCTTACCATATGGGTCTTTTTTGGTTAGTGTTACCCCAAGATATTTTATGTTGTTAGTTGCTATTGTAAAAGATATTTCTCTGACTTCTTTCTCATGAATTATCATCTGTATAACCAGGCTACTGAATTTTTTATTTAATCTTGTATCCTGCCAATTTGCCGAAGGTGTTTATCCACAGTAGGAGTTCCCTGGTAGATTTTTTGGGGTCAGTTATGTAAACTATCATATCATCTGCAAATAGTGAAAGTTTGACTATAGTGGGAAATTACCAATACTGAGTCAGGTAGAAATATAAGGGTATTTAATAGGGAAAAGCCTTACTTACAGAGTGACCTAGCCAGCCGGTGGCAGCAGCCTGTACAGCAAGAAGCAAAAGATAAACCGAAACCGAAAACGCAGTCCCACTATGTCACTCTGACCACGCCCTCACAAGCCTGGTCAGGCACATCTGTAGCCAGCCCCTAAGAAGGCTTGGCTACAGCTTTCCCTACATTTGACTTCTTCCTTTCCAATTTGTATCCCCTTGATCTCCTTTTGTTTTCTTATTTCTCTAGCTAGAACTCCAAGTACAATATTGAAGAGATGTGGAGAGTGTGGACAGCCTTATCTTGTTCCTGATTTTAGAGGAATCACCTTGAGTTTCACTCCATTTAGTTTGATGTTGGCTGTTGGTTTGATGTATATTGCTTTTATCATAGTTAGGTATGTTCCTGTTATTCCTGATCTCTCCAAGACCTTTATCATGAAGGGATGTTGGATTTTGTCAAAGGCTTTTTCAGCATCTAGAAAGGTGTTCATGTGGTTTTTCTTTTTCAGTTTGTTCATATGGTGAATTACATTGATGGATTTTCATATGTTGAACCATCCTTGCATCCCTGGGATAAAGCCAACTTGATCATGGTGAATGATTATTCTGATGTGGTTTTGGATTTGATTTGGCAGTATTTTGTTGAATATATTTCATCAATATTCACGAGGGATATTGGTCTATAATTCTCTTTTTTTGTTTTGTCTTTGTGTGCCTTGGGTACCAAGGTAATTGTAGCCTCATAGAAAGAGCTTGGCAATCTCCCTTTCTGTTGCTATTGTGTGGAACAATTTGAGGAGTACTGGTATTAGTTCTTCTTTGAAATTATGGTAGAATTCTGCACTGAAATCATCTTGTCCTGGGATTTTTCTGGTTAGTAAACTTTTGATGACTGCTTCTGTTATATTAGAGTTTATAGGACTGTTTAAATTGCTTATCTGTTCTTGATTTAAATTATGTAAGTGATATCTATCCAGAAAACTGTCCATTTCCTTTAGATTTTTGAATTTTGTGGAGTACAGGTTTTGAAAGTATGACCTGATGATTCTCTGGATTTCCTCAGTGTCTGTTGTTATGTGCCCCTTGTCATTTTTTATTTTTGCTAATTAGCATGCTTTCTCTCTGCCTTTAGATTAGTTTGGATAAGGGCTTGTCTATCTTGGTGACTTTCTGGAAGAACCAACTCTTTGTTTCATTGAGTCTTTGTTGTGTTTTCCTAGTTTCTACTTTATTGAATTCAGCCCTCATTTTCATTTTTTTCTGGCATCTACTCCTCCATGCAGAGTTTGCTTCCTTTTGTGCTAGATCTTGCAATTGTTCTGTTAATTGTCTAGTGTGACTACTCTCCAGTTTCTGCATGTGGGCACTTAGTGCTATGATCTTTCTTCTTAGCACTGTTTTTTTTTCAAAGTGTCCCAAAGGTCGGGGTATGTTGTGTCTTCATTCTCATTAAATTCTAGGAAGTCTTTAATTTTTTTTTATTTCTTCCTTGATCCAGGAATGGTGCAATTGTGCCTTATTCAATTTCAATGAGTTTGTAGGGTTTCTGAAATTTGTGTTGTAGGTGAATTCTAACTTTAAAGCATGGTGTTCTGATAAGATACAGGTGGTTATTCCAATGTTTTTGTATCTGTGGAGGTTTGCTATGTTGCCAATTTGTGGTCAATTTTATAAAAGGTTCCATGTGGCATTGAGAAGAAGGAATATTCTTTTTTGTTCAGATGGAATGTTGTATAGATTTCTGTTAATCCCAATGGGTCATGATTTCTGTTACTTTTTTTGTTTCTTTGTTAAGTTTCTGTCTTGTGGTCCTATCTGGTGGTAAGAATGGGGTATTGAAGTCTCCTACTATAAATGTGTGAGGTTTTATGTGTGATTTGATCTTTAGTAATGTGTCTTTTACGAATGTGGGTGCCTTTTTTAGCCTTTGTATTTGGGGCATAAATGTTCAGGGCTGAGACTTTATCTTGATGGACTTTTCCTATGATAAGTATGAAATGCCCTTCTTCATCTCTTTTGATAGATTTTAGTTTAAAGTCTAATTTGTTAGATATTAGGATTTCTACACCAGCTTGTTTCTTGTCTTCATTTGATTGGGAATTTCTTATTGAGGCTGATCATAAACTTGAAAGATCTATTCATTAACAGAAAATTTTTGGCCTGTGTGACATCTTTGTTTCAAGCCTCACAGACCCACACATATTGGCAATACTTCTTGTTTTTTGGAAATTCTAGAAGAGGATGATTCGGTGGTTTGAATGTAATTGGCCCCCATAATCTGATAGCGTGTAGTACTATTTGGAAGTATTGCTTTGTTGTAGTGGTTTGGCCTTGTTGGAAGAAGTGTGTCACTGGGGGAGGGGTGACCTTTGAGGTTTCCTGTGATCAAGATACTGCTCAGTGTCTCAGTCAATTTCCTGTTGCCTGAAAGATGTAGGAATCTCAACCGCATCTTCAATACCATGTCTGTCTATGCTGCCATGCTCCTGAACGTTATGATAATACACTAAACCTCTGAAACTGTAAACAAGTTGCCCCAATTAAATGTTTTCTTTATAAGAGTTGTTGTGATCTTGGTGTCTCTTCCAGGCAATAAAAATCCAAAGAACGATGATTTACTTGTCTAATTCTTATTGTTGAAGAATTCAGCACCATCCTACTGTGAAAGCAAGATCTCTAGATCCTTGGTCAGTTTTAGGATGCTTTCTAGTCTTCTCTAGCCTCCTTTCATTTTCTGTCATTATATCCCATAGTTATAAATCAACAGCATGATTTGAGTTATTTCCATACATTTAATCTCTGCTTGCTCCTAATAAAACTAGTAAGTCTACAACAAAGATAGATGCAAACATGTTCTTGGTTAGAGATCAATACCTGGTAAAGTGGACAAATTTTTATATTTCCCCAATATACAAGATGTGTTCAGGTAAATTAAGAGCTTATTTATGATATAGATATAATACATACTAATGAAAATAATTCATGGTCACCAATTTAATACTTGCCAAACAAGTGACATAGAAAGTAGACTCTTAAGAACTTTCTTTATGCTTAGTGCCTTTCATCACAGTCTTCATGTTTCATTTTAATCCAGCCCCCTGATCATGGATGCCAATGGGGAGGCCCTTGCACTCCTGGGAGCCTCTGGAGGTGGACTGGCGTTTTGCCCTGGTGGGTGGGAGGGACTTCGAGAGCCCATCCCACTTGAAGGGATTCGCTCTGTCTCTGAACACATGGGGAGGGGCCTAGGCCCAGCACAGGAAGATTTGGTGGACTTGGTGGAGCCCTGGTTGGGGGCCCTACCCTGCCTGGGGAGTGGCGGGTGGATGGGGTGGGGGGTAGGTTGGAGGTGGGGGAGAAGGAATGGGGGTGGGGGAGGGAGAGGGAGAGGGAAAGTACATGTGAAAATATTAATAATTTAATAAAAAAATGCAAAAAAATGATTATAAAGAGATTGTAAGGTAAACTAACAGCAGAGAAAGCTATAAAGAGTTAAGGCTTATTTCCCTTGCTGATTCATTTATTTTCTTCCTCCTCCAAAATTTACTACTATCAAATTACTTTTACGCCTTTCCCATGCAAGAGCTTCATTATCTAGGTTTAAGTGTCCATGTTCAAGATCAACATTTTTTATCATCCTGTCTCTAGTACTGTGTATAGTGGTGTTTATCTCTTAGTATAAGGACAATAAAATAACTCATTTTTTTGCTTCTTTTATAATATAGGGGTTCCACTGAGAGCTGGTTTCAAAGTTTGAGCCCATTTTAAAATATGATATGATAATCCTTGAACAATGTGGGCACTTTCTAGGATTTTAAATGTATCAGAAGCATTCTGATGGGAGGTCCTGGTGATACTGTTCTGTAGAGTCTCATTCACTTCAAGATGAAGGTTAAGGGCTGACTTAACCTTCACAGTTCTTTACTGCTTGAGATTGTCCTCCTGCCTTTCTTAGCAGTATTCCCTCCTAAGCAAAACTGACTCAGACATTTGAAAAGTATTATCTTGCTTTATTTTGTTTTCGGAGACCTCGATATTATGTTGCTTGAGAATGCAAACAGGTTGCATTAAGGGACATATTGAGTCTTATTTTTTTCAGTTGTCAAGACTTCAATGCAGCAGGTAAGAAAGGAGATCAAGTGAGAAAGGAAACGTAGACAAACTGAACGAGATTGTCCATTGATGGAGGTTAGTTGTCCCTGCAGTTGGACATTTCTGGGTCCCTGTTGACAGACATTCTCATTAAACTTTTGAAATACTTGTACTACATTAGAAATCGATCATTGTACATTAAAACAGTGAGAGCTGCAGTCATCAGCCTGTGTTTAAATTAGGCTGGAAAAAATGAGTAGGCACCATGCTGTAAAAAGAAAATAAGTTATTATGAAAGAGACTTTATGTGAATACCGGGAATCCTTCCCATGCCCAATTACTTCTTTTAGGCTTAAGTCTAAATACAAATATTCATCACATATTATAGTGGAAAAGTTAGTCATTGCAATCCCTTTACCAAATGATTACATTCCATGATATCCTAGCACTTTTCTCAAGTGTTCCTGATATGCTAACAGATTTGAGAAAAACCAAAGTGGTGAAGAATGTATAGATCCTACTCTCAAGAATTTCACGATTGATTATGCTCAATAAAAACTGTGAATCTTTTATAAATATGTTCTTTTGGTTTTGAATCTAAATAGTATAAATTATACTGCATTCAAATAATTAATTAGCTAGAATAATTGTTATGGTAAATTAATACATTGAAAACCTATAAATTTAACTCTGGCAATTCCCACTTTTGAAAGGAAGAAAAAGATAACTTGTCCAGTTGTGAAATGATTTAGAGCCCTCCCCACAAGAGGTCATCATATTGAATCCATTTACTTAGCAGATATACAGAATATAACTGTTGGGAAAACACCACAGGCAAAATGAAGTAACAAAATTATCTCGGAACAATTAAAATTACCAACTTAGCAGTAAGAAGTATGGATGATATTGCAATCCACTTCAGATGTAGGATGTTTTTCTTATTCTCCCTGCTTCTCAGAAAAGGTCAATTAAGATGGCACCACCAGGTTTGCAGGGATTTCTTTTTTAGGTCTCAAGATTCTTACATTGTTGAAACATGTTTCTTTTTCTGGTTATGGCATCCTGGAGGCTGTAATGATGCAAATATTAATATTGGGATTTCTTGGAAGTATTAACCCTGTTGACACTGAATTTCACTTCAGGCTGTGCCTTCAAATTAAAGTGAAATAGATTTCTGGGCCAGATGTTTCCATAAAACCTTTGCCACAATTATTTATATGTTTCAGGCAAAATGTATTCTTTTGGCCTTCATTGTTGAGATAATGGCCTCAATTCCCTGCAACTTTTGCATATTTTAGCACAACTGTAGTAGAATGAGTAGCCATTCAGAATTTTTTTTTATTTACTGTGAATAGCTGTTCTAAAACTGCATCTACATAGTGTCTATTCCCAAGTAACTTATTTCTCCATTCCTCTTTTTAACAGTAGATCATATATGAAGAACTGCTAAAGTGAAATTTTTCTTAATACAAAGTATATATTCATCAGTAATCAACACTTATTTAATTCCCAGTATGCAGGAGAAATATTTTCTATAATATTTATTCCTTTTCTCTTTTAATATTCTACAACTATAAAATTAAGGTGATTTTAACCTTCTAATGTTTTAGAAATCAAGATAGTTCTATTGAGAAAAGGAAATGTATGGGTAGGTGTTGTATCCAGGTGAAATTGCAAATAAGAATGTACCATGAAAACTAAAGACAGACAACTTTAGGACATGTGGGTCACTAGGGGTGTAGATTTGACATGCTTGCATGGAGATACATAAGCCAGAGCAATGGGGAGGAGCATAACAAAAATCAGTAATCATTATCTAGCAGTACAAGGAAATGAACATGAGAAAATTTCTGTAAACTAAGAACCATGCATAAAGAAATTTATATTGCTTAATCTGAAGGAGAAATTGTCTAAAGAAAGCAAAGAAATCTCATCAAATGAGAAGTTATTTTATAGATGATAGGGTCCAGATGTTTCCCTGTCCCCTTAGATAATATAGAATTATGTGACAACAGAAACTTTAGGTTAATTATTGTGACTATACATGCTGGGAAACTCTGAAATGTTTATCAGGAGATTTGTATAGGAAGATTTATTCAGCCATGCAAATTGACATGGGGCCAAGTACCCACGGGGCCTTATTAAAATTAACCTTCAAACAAGAAGTTGAGTTTTTGATGGCCCTGAGCATCACAGATACATTCATATATTTAAGGCATACACATTTATTTGAAATAAATATTTTGACTATTTATTTGAGGAAATTCAGCATTTGCTGTTCTGCCTAAGAGATGTCAGAGAGTGTCTGCTTTCCTCAGGTACCCTTTCAGCAATGTTAGTGCTTTCTGTTGAATGAGTCTATGAATGTAAACATTCAGGAATGAATTCCAATCTGGACATCTCTAGGATTAAGCCTATTTACAAGTAAAATAATTAGATCCAGTCACACCTAGAGAACTAAGACTATTTCAAGAATATAAAATGATTAAAACCTACGTAATATACTCCTTGCTAGCTAACTTACCATAAAATGCACATACTTTGAAGTATTTTTCCTTTGATTTCAGGGAATGGCCCCTTGTTTAATAAAATATAAAGTTAAAACAAAATGGGATAGTCATCTAGATATATCAGTTTGGCTAGGAAATGTATTTTGAAGTTACTGTTTTTTTTCTAAAAGAGGTGAAGAATACAGTTATTCTCTTCTGTGACAGTGATATATAACACTCAAGCTAGTAGAAGCTCACTGACTCTAGACTCATAGATAGGAAACCTGCATAAGACTGAATTAGGCCCTCTGAACATGGGTGACAGTTCTTTGGCTGTGGGGCCACTGGCAGTGTGGCCACGACTTATCCCTAGTGCAAGAACTGACTTT
Source organism: Cricetulus griseus (assembly GCF_003668045.3). Taxonomy (NCBI): domain Eukaryota; kingdom Metazoa; phylum Chordata; class Mammalia; order Rodentia; family Cricetidae; genus Cricetulus; species Cricetulus griseus. The sequence goes on from NC_048599.1 coordinate 127,657,877, forward strand.
GTGGAGACCATTCACTATGGAGGGATACTTTGCTCAGCCTTGATGGGGGGAGGGGCTTGGTCCTGCCCCAACTTGATATGCCAGACTTTGTTGATACTTCATGGGAGGCCTTACCTTTCTGAGGAGATAATGGGGTATTGGGTGGGGAGGGGAAGTTGCAGGGAGGAGCAGGAGGATGGGTGGGAGAGTGAACTGTGGGATATAAGATAAAAAAATTTTAAATTAAAAATTAATACATTATAAGTAGGTAAAAAGATAGATGATCAATAGAGAGCAGTGACATCATACAAGGTGATAATATTTCCCAAAACAACGATATAAAAAAACCAATGCCAAACATGAGAAACTTTCTTCCCACTTGCTCATGAGGTGGTGTTCAAGAGACTCCCAAGATAATATAGGGTGCTGCCCCTACCCTTGGTTGAAAGACAAAACTTGAAGATAAGTGTATAATTGAAGACACCACAATATATGGACACATGACTTAGAGGAATCAAGTTAAAGCTGACTTGGAAGCCTCCTCCTGAGTGAAACTAGATTTCATAGTATTGAAGGTGCTATATAAGCTGCTGAGGATGAAAAGCAATCAGCATTCTTATCCTTATGTGAACCTTATAAATCACAATGAGACCAGTTCACCATTTATCCCTAATGGTGCTATAGATGCACATTTATCTTGGGGTAACCAACAGCTGTCTGCTTGGGCTTCTACTATAAGGGAACTCATGCCTGGTATTATAAACCTAGATGATTCACCCTAGAAGACATAAACCCTAGAATAGAATCTAATAACATTACTCTTTTAAACCAATGCACTTTCTAATTTTATTCTAAATACTCATCCTTTTTACCCAGATAAGTGCAGCTTTCACCACTTGAATAAGTTTTGAAAGACAGTGCCTTCCTTAGAGACATAATGTTTCAATACTTGGTCCCCAGTTGGTGGAACTGTTTGGGAAGGATTAGGAGGAATGGTCTTGTTGGAGGATATGTGTCACTAAGGGTGGTCTTTGTGTTTCAATAGCCCATAGCATTCCAACTTAGCTCTCTTTGCTTCTTGTTGGGAGATCACATGTAGTCTCTTAGCTACTGCCCCAAAATCATGCCTAACTTCCTGCTTCCATCTTCCCTATCATAATTTTCATGTCCTGTACTTGAAAATGACTGAAAGTAGGAAGACACTGAACTTTCAACAGCTGGTAAATAGATAAAACATTTTTAATGAATTCGGAGGATACGACACTAATCTTGGAAATCTTTTATTAATGTCTCTTTTAATAATTCCAAAATCATGATGGCTAAAATTACCCAAGCAAAGTAGGGAAATTTAATAGAATGCATCTTTATTACTTTATAGAGTCTTGGGAAATGAAATCTACATGGGGGAGTAATATATTATATATTATATTATATTACTCCCCCATGTAGATTTCATATATATATATGGGAAAGAGATGAAATCTACAGAAATTTGAAGAAGTATTTTGGGGTAGTGAAAATGCTACTTTCATTGATATGTTTCATTCATACATTAAAATTTAGTTGACTTATCACTTTAAATATGTAATCTTTGTTATATAGAGATTCTTACACACCCATGGTCATTGCTGCTCTATTCACAATTGACAAGGAATGCAAGAAGCTTATATATCTACAAACTTATGAATGAATAATGAAATTGAGGTGAATACAATGCAATTTATTAGAACAAATATATGAAATTATAGAACTAAAAAAATTATGCTGTGTGAGATGACCCTGGCATAGGCAGATAAATGCCAAATATTTGTCTCTCATTAGCTGATTCTTGCTTTGAATTCTCAGATTAGTGTGTTTAAATAGGAGTGTCTTTGAAAGCCAGTGAGCTAAAATGTGATCTTTAAAAAGAAAGCTAAAAAAAGACCATAAAGAATGTGTGAGTACAATGATATAAAAATAGAGCAGGTAAGTGAATATTGGCGTTAGGAACATCTATTTGGGGATGATGGTGTGTGAATAATGGAAAGGAAAAAGTGTGGGGCAGGGGTTATCCTAAACTAAGTATGTATGAAAAAGACCCAAGGAAAACCTATTTTGTAATTCTGTTAAAATGCATTTAGAAGTATGTTATGATAAATCTTTTGGCCAAAGCCGCTGAGCCACACTCCCACATGTGCGCTTATGCCAGCCGTCTGCCCAAGGCCCAAATGAATACACAGAAACTTGTATTAGGTTCAATGCTACTTGGCCAATGACTAGGATTCTCATCTGTTATCTCAGTCTTAACTATCATAAACCCATATATTTTATAAGACTTATCTTATCGGAACCTTATTGGCGTCCCTCCTTGCCAGTGGATCATCACATCCTGCCACTGGAGGAGGAAGGGGAAAAAGGGTTAGCTACAGGTCTGCCTGACCACAGAAGTATTTGAATGCTGGCACCTGAATGGGTGGGTATCTCTCATCCCAGAAGCCTAGGTTTATCTAAAATACAGATGTGGAGCATCTATCTACATACTGCTGGTCAAGGAAGTTCCAGAGGCCCCCAAAACATTATTGACTATTCCCAATGCCTTGATTTGTCTACTATTTCTAGATCATAGTACCCTGTTACTAAACACCACATATACTTGGGTTATAAGACATTGAGAAACCAAGCTGGATTGAGTTACCTCTTTGTTGGGTAGGTTTCATAATATGAGAAGGTGCAATGCAAATTGCTTGGAAAGAAATGCCATCAATGGTCTCATCCAGATGTGGACCCTATGAGATATACTGATACCTTGACTAACAAAATATGCCCACTGGTGCAATAATGACAAGACTGCTGTCACTGTGGTAACCAGCCATTTTCTAATTAGATTTGAGGTTCACTCAACAGTAGAGGACTCTTGTTTGGTACCGTAAACCTGGTAAGGAACACATGGCTGAAGAAGTAATGAATCCCAAGGAAGAGCCTATTGCTATTGTTTTACTGGTAGACATGACATCCATCTACCTTGTAAACACTTACGTTTATACTCATATATTGGTGATGCTCACTCTCTCACCCATTGTCAGAGAAGTTTCTCTTTTTCAGTGGTCTAATGTGTAGAATCGTGATGGATCAAAGTGAGGATAATAAGTGACTGTGGAATGTTGAACCGTGAATGGGATATCTATATCACCCCCCACATTGGTTCAGAAAAGATCCAGAAGAGGCCATTATATTCATTATGACATCACTGAAGCTGTGGTAATCTACTCAATACCTGGATAAAATTAAGGGACTTTGGGCAATTAATGGATGTTGGGTGAGGAATGTCAACTTCTTCAATAATGTAATCTGTCTATGTGTGATAAATAACCCCCACTTTTGCTCAAGGAAGTAGCTCTAATTAAATTCAGTGTTAAAAATAAAGACATCAAAATAGGAGGAGCTTATTAGGAAGAGGAAAGTTTTTTGTGTGTTTCTAAGAGAAGAAATATACACATTTTATTTTGTAGGATATTGCAATTATCACACTATACATATATGGGGGGATCATGTCAGGACCTTGTCCATGGCAGCCAAGCATTTTATCCCTGAAATACATCCCCACCCCTTGTCTGTAACATCTTTTTTTTTCCAACTTTTTTTATTTGAATTAGAAACAGGATTGTTTTACATGACAATCCCAGTTCCCTTCTCCCACTCGAGGATGAGACTTTTCAAAGAAACTAAACTAGTAAATTGCACTTTCAATACTGTGTCTAAATTTTCAAAGTAACCGTTTTACAAATTATTGTGTCATAATATTCATTTCTGATTGTTAAATGTTTAAATTCAGATCTATATTTCATGAATAAGTGTCTGTTCATGGTGGAGGGAGAGATAGCTCACCAATCAAGAGCACATTCTGTTTTTTCAGAGGACTCATCTTAAGTTCATAGTACCTGCATGGTGTTTCAGAGACATTTGTATGTAACTTCAGTTCCAGGGGATTTGATGTCTTCTTTGAGCACCATGGGCACCATGAACACATGTCATACACATATGCACATTCAAACCAAACACACATATATGTAAAATAAAAGAACTTTTAAAGAGCATATATATATATATATATATATATATATATATATATATATATATATATTATATTATTAGCATAAATTTTCAAATGCATTTGAAGAACCATTAACAGAGTTAATGTAGACCACTCAGACACTCAGATGTCAGGACTTCTCTGAGACACAGAAAATGGTAATTCATGAGAAAAGAGATGCCATCAGGAAAAATAAAATGGGTATGTTGATCACAGGGTGCTATCCTAGGAGCCATTCACAATGAGCTCTGTTCTCTTCTAATTGTGATTGCTTCATCTTCAATGTTGTTAGCTACCTTAGTTTTTCTAACATTATAATAAACAAATTTAATTTACATAGGAAGGTTTAAAAATAGCACATGTATAACTCTGAAGGTTTGTATATTTAATATACTTTTCTAGAACTGAATCATTTTTGTTATTTCTGTGATTAAAATTTTGTAGATTCTAAACTAGGTAATGCTTACCTCTTTAATATACAATTGTTTAGTGAGTACTACCTTGTCTGATTAATAATTTAATGGATAACTGCTTAGTTCAATGTGTGGGGTGGTTTGAATATAAATAGGCCCATAGGCTCACAGGGAATGTCACTATTAGGAGTGTGGCCTTGTTGGAGTAGGTTTGGTCTTATTGGTAGCAGTGCAACACTGGGGGGCAGTTTTGGGATCTCAGATGATTAAGTGTGTCATTCTTTTCTTGCTGCCTGCCAATCAGAATGTAAAACTCTCAACTTTCTCCAGTACCATACCTGCTTGCACACTGCCATGTTTCTTGCCATGATGATAATAATAGACTAAAAATCATGGTGTCTCTTCATAGCATTAGAAACCCCAACTAAGACAGAAGTTGGTACCAAGGTTGTGATGTATTCCTATGACAGACATGATCAAGTTAAGAGGAGGCTTGTAGAAGGACTTGGAACTTCAGGCTAGAAAAGACATTGAGTGTTGACACCTCATTGAATGTTGAGTTGGATGTTCTTTAGTAGTTTGGAAAATTAAAATGTTAAGAGCAGTGTATAAGATGTAGGCCTGGCTTCTGAAGTTTCAGAGAGAAATTTAAAGACTCTATGAGGTCATTTGCTAGTTTGAATTAGGAGTCTGACATTCTGGTCAGTTGAAGAATCAACAGTGCTTAATAAGAAACCAGTACCACTGAAGTGAACCCTTTGCATTACTGTTACAATTGATGCTGGTCAGCTGGAGCTAAGAAATTAATAGTGATTGAGAAGAGATCAGCATCCTTGCTGTGAAATCTGGGAAGTGTTTCCTGAGAGTAGAGAATAGCTGTGCTCCAGAGGCATGAAAGGTTGTACCCTGTGCTGGCAGCTAGATTTGGTAATGTACAAGCACTGTCAATGTAGTATGGGTTTTAAAGGCATGAAAGGGTCATGGAGAGTAGCTGAGGCTTGGCACTGTGAAAGAACTGGAGGGCCGTTGCTGAAGGTGAGCCCTCTGTGGCAGTTGAAGGTCCAAGACTTTCATGCAAAGAAGTTGAGGATCGGCACCATGAAGAGAGCCTAGGAGATGCTATTGGAGAAAGTTCAGCCCAGTTACCGGACAAGACTCTAGCATTTTGGAGATACCAGTGCCATGGGATGACCACTAAATACAGTATCAGCAGTGGAGTGGAGATAGATGGATCCTAGAAGACAACCTGTGTGTGCTACAAAGGGCAGAGCGGCAAAGTGATCCAAGCCCTTCGGAGGAGTCCAGAAGATCAGATGTGGGTTCTGGACATTGGGCATCCCATTATTTACACTATTGTAAGTGTGGTTTTGCATTAATTTGATTGTGATTGTGCCCTGATTTTTCTGCCTTGAAGTAAGAAAGTATTTGATTTAATTTTGATTTTACTGGAGCCTACAGCTAAGAGATTCTGAATTTTAAAGGATTTTGGATTTTAAAAGAAATTGGCTTTTTTAGAGGAATAGAATTTTAATGTGTTTGATTTTTTTTAAATTTTGAGACTTTTAAAGTTTAGTTGTTTTTTTTTTTAAGATCTTGGGGACAAATAAGAAAGGAAGGGTTCTGGCTTAATAGTGATGTGTTTTTGTGTCAAGTTGACATGGGGTCAATTGTACTGGCTGGTTTTATGTCAACTTGACTCAAGCTGGAGTCATCAGAGTGAAAGGAGCCTCAATTGAGAAAATTCCTTATAAAATCCAGCTGTAAGGCATTTTCTTAATTAGTGATCAATGTGAATGGGTCAGTCCATTGTGGGTAGAGTCATCCCCAAGCAGGTGGCCCTGGGCTCTATAAGACAGCAGATTGAGCAAGCCATGTGAAGCAAGCCAGTAAGAAGCACCCTTCCATGGCCTCTGCATCTGCTCCTGCTTCCAGGTTCTTGTTCTATTTGAGTTCCTGTCCTGACATCCTTTGGTGATAAACAGCCATTTGGAAGTGTAAGCTGAATAAATGCTTTCCTCCCCAACTTGCCTTTTGGTTGTGGTATTTCATTGTAGCAATGGAAACCTAGCTAAGCCGTTGTGTAACAAGCCAAAGGGTGATTTTCTGTTGCATGGAAAAAGACATTTGGAAACTGATACTAATGAAAAAAAAATACAAAAGTTCTGTCATGAGCTGGAGAGATGGCTCAGCAGTTAAGAGCACTGGCTGTTCTTCCAGAGGTCTAGAGTTCAGTTCTCAGCAACCACATGGTGACTCACACAAAAGGATGGGAGGCTGGTAAGGAGTATTTCATCCAAAGAGCTGTGTGTTGTTCTACATAGCCCCTTCACATCCTGACATGTTACCTTGACATTAATACATAAGACTATGTTAGTATATGGTATAAGACTTGTACATCATTTTAATAAATGCTTATTTACACATTATGAATGCAAATATTTCTCCCATCAACATGTAAAATTAAGAGAGCCTGTGAAAGAGCAGAGCAAATTAATATTCCTGCTGCTTCCTTCTTATAAAACAGCAGGAGCGGCATGAGAACAGACTCTTCTAACACCTCATTTTTCACATGGCAGGTATTCTATATCCAGGTATTGTGACCATATTTTCTTCCCAAAGATATCAAAGATGAATAAAGAATACTTAGCAGTTCAGTGCCAATGATCCTGTGGCAATAGCAAACAACAGCAGGAGTAAAGACCCTTGGATGCATTTGAGAATCTGTGTTCTGCTATTCACAAATTGACCTCATGAAGACTGCACTCACCAGTACTGTCATTGCATGCTATAGAAACTGACCTTCATAATGCTTGAGAAATGTGGGGCTAAGAACTCATGTCATCTCCTATTACTCTCATTCTACACAAGACATTGGGTAGCAATAATTTGTTGCACAAATTTTCTACTTTGTATCCTAAAAATTAGTTGAAAATATATTTTGCTTGCCTTAGGGATTGGAGAAAAAGTGTTTGAAATCTATTCAGTTCCAGAAGGTATGCTTGAGGAAATTATTGCTTCAATTTGACAAAAGTTACTGTGTTTGGCTGGATCACCATCACATGGATAGTGTTCACCACACATCCCTTTAGCTATGAGCTGAGTTGTTTTGCCATGCCTTCCCTGCAACCATGGACTGGAACTCTTGGAAATGTGAGCAGTAGGACTTACTTTTGGTCATAGCAATGACAAGTATCCATTACACCAATTTATGAAGGCATTGAATTTTAGCCAAATTTGAAGTTTTAGGAACCCAAGTGTAGATAATAGATTTGTCTGATTTCACATAAATACTATGTTCCAGACCTTGCTTTAAAACTCATGTTGAATTTTAAGGATTTTCTGTTCCAGTCTCAGTACTGGCTGAAGAGCACTGTGTATTTCTTGTCATGGCATGCTCTCTAGTTCCAATCTCTATTTAGTTACAGACAGCGGCATTATTGGCTTCCTTATTTGTGAATGGAAAGATCAGTATACCTTACAAAGGAAGTGCTCTATCTAAAAGGCTGGGTTAAGCTCTTTTATTTCAATAACCTTAATTGATGAAGATTTTCAAAGTGTATTCCTTTCACCATATGATGGAATCATTAGTAAATATGGATTTAGCACTGCTGTGAAAAGTTAGGCTAAATTGCCTATCACAGTTCAGCAGTCTGAAGAAAACCTCCATGATGAAAGCCTTTTAAAACTCACTTACTGCGGTGACATTAGCTAGGAAGGCTGTTATCACCTGGTAATGCACTTCTAGGTGAGCTAAATTTTCCAAAGGCCATTGTTTCCTGGGGTGATGATGGCTTGTAGCTGTACAGCCTACCATGCAGCCTTGAGAGGAATTGGTTGGGATCATACAGAGAGTGATACAATTAACATGCTCTGTTCCTGAGTAAAGCAGGGGAAATACAACCTTTAATGGTCTCATTTAAGGAACAGTCTTCCCTGGGTTAAATGCTCTCCCCAAAGCATCTCTCATTCATTACTTAAAATTCAGCAGTTATTTCTCTGACCAATTACAGACCCTTGAGTGAACTCTCTAGCTCCAGGTCATGGGGAGGAAGCAAGACTAAGCATAGATGATGTCACCCCTGTCCCTGCCACCTGTTAATTGACTTGGAGACATCAGTATTTGTTTTTGTCACTGCATGGACTGTTCTTCATGTAGTATTTTCCTTGGCTGCTCATTCTGCTATCTTTGCTGTGTAGTTAGATTGTAGCCGGAATTCCGATGGCTCTCATTTTACATCCAGGCAGTTCTAGTTTCCCCTTACCATATGGTCATCCTGATGTTACCATTTGCCTCAATCATCCTTTTTGTAGCTGCTTGAACATCTTAATTGATCTCCTGAGCTATGTTAGGGATTTATAACAGGCATCAATATAATTCATCTCACATACTCATGCACTGGGTCTTTTTCCTGATTGGATGTGGGTTACACATACCTACATATTAACATTTCCCTAACACCTAGGTTTCACTTCAGTGACAACATAAGGGCTATAACTTACCACAGGAAACAATTGCTTGTCCTACCCTGTCTGGTGTGACATTTTTTCCACTTCTCTAAACTATGCAGTACAGCATATTTACTTCCCACCTCCAATTTAAACAACAGGGTATGTATATTCAGCTTAAAACTTTTCTGGAGCAGAATGACAGTTGTTATGTTAGAAGACATTTATGTTGTTTGTTTTCTTACTTATTCATCCATTTTCACTCGCACACACTTAACATCATGAAGTCATATCTACCTAAGATTTGTTTGAACTGGTAAGCTCTATAAATTTGCATTGGTGCTCTCCATATTTATTTATGATTTTACATCCCTTAGGAACCCTGAAATTCAAGAGAAATTGTGTCTCTTCTACTTCTTTTCTATTCTATTAAAAAAGTAAACTTTCAGCAGATACTAAAGCTGTGTAAGCTCGTCTCTGAATCACAGAACCTTACAAAACTACAACAATGAAGGCTAGCATTATAGAATGTGATGATGGTCAGAAAAATGCTTTACATTGGATTCTTAATAACAGCAGTTCTTAATCTTTGGGTCATGATCCCTTTGTGTGGAGGGTGTCAAGTCACCCTTTCAAAAGGATGACCTTTCTACAGGGGTCACCTAAGATCATATGCATAACAGAAAATTATATTCCTGATTCCTAACACTAACAAAAGTACAGTTATGAAGTAGCAATGAAAATAATTTTATGGCAGGGGGTTACTGCAAAATGAGGAGCTGCATTATAGAGTTGCAGCATTATTAAGCTTGAGAAGCACTGCTTCAGAAGGTGTCTATGTAAGTACTTTTACTGGGAAATTGACTGATTAACCAGGATGTTTAAAGTATGTTGGAATTTGGTTTCTTTGAAACTATTATCAAGTTAATAAATTTGTAACACCCACTCTCATGCTTCTCCTCATTCTCCATTCAATTTTAAAGCAGCGATTCTCCATATGTATATCCAGGTCTTCTTGGATATATGGCTTTATTTCATAGATATAATCTAGGTCTCATTTTCAAAAAGGTGCATTCACATTTGAAATGACTTGAAGTTGTGAAACGAAAGAAGATTAATATTCAAGCCGAATTTTGAAATGGTAAGATGACTTTCTTTCTGTTGACCCAGAAACTGATCTGATTTCTTAACTTCAAGTGTCCAAAGTTTCCTCTCCTCTGTGCTGTTTCCTACAGGGTATCAGATGGGTTTGTGGACTCTACCTCAAGGAATGTCTGCGGGGATTTTTATGATCTAAGGCCAGATCTCTCTGAGGAGAAAAAGAGAGCACTGAATGGCCTGAATAAATAAAATAGAAATGGATCTGAGGCATAGTGGAAATCATGGTTACTTCTCACCTGGTATAAAGGCACCAGGGAGTGTTAGCGAATTACCAGATCACACTCGATCTGAAGTGTGATCCATGGAAGCTTTTGTACTATACCTGGGAACTTTACTCATAGTCTCTGGACTACAAAATAATGACTTTTTGTTACCTATCTATATGATTTAACACATTTTATTAAGTGTCAATACTATGATAAATGAGGACAAGCACACACTGGAACTTTTCCTTGTTCGTGTGACTGGTTTAGTGTTTGCACTTCTTAATATCCAATATGTCAAGATTTGTTCTTTCTTATGATAGACTTTGGGATAAATAAACTGTACCAGAAAATCAAAATTGTTCATGCAGCATCATACGAATATTTCACCCATTCATACTGATTTCGTGAAAAAGTAATTCAGTTTCTACTTCTTTAAAATAGTGATAATGTCAATTCTGCAAGTATTACTCAAAGACTAAATGGCAACACACACACACACACACACACACACACACACACACACACACACACACACACACACACACACACACACACACTCCCAGGCACATAGAGCAATATATATGCATGAATATATATATTGACTGGCAAAGCGGTCATTTTCTTCTGATAGTAGTGTAAAAAATGATGAATATTTCTCCAAACCAATTTTAACCTAAAGAAAGTAAATAAGAAAAAATAAGAGAGCACAGAAAACAACACTGTTGTGATTGACAAATTGTTGTGAAAAGGAAAGATTCAAATTAATGGACACATGGTGAAATAAATGCCTTAGAATTAAGATAGACACTAAATGGAGACAGAGGCATTGATGAAAAGTTAATGTTAACTACACCTAGAAAGGCAATATGAACAAAGGGTGAGAAGAAGCATCATTAATATCTACCCAGAAAGAATTTTTTAAAAAGAAATAAAAAGAAAACATACATATATTGAAGTGGAAAGTGCTTAAGCTTAAAACATTACAAAACAGGCAATCTTTTAGAGGGTACAAATGTGTTCATAATGGGCCATTCTCTCAGTAATCTCCAGGGCTGCAATTGGAGTGACTAGGCTTCAGAAGGGTTCCAAAGGATCTGCTTGCTTTTAAGATCAGATTAACAGGAGGTGAATATTATCAAGGAATGCAATGCTAGGCAATGATGCCACCTAAGATAATCATGAGAATCAGGACAGTCTGCATTAGTAATGTCCTCAAGGTGACCCAGAAGGTCTGTAGATGACAAGAAGAAAAGGATGCAGAAAGTGGCATGCCTGGAGGGAGGGAGGGATCTTCAAAGAAACTTGAGATTTTAAATAAACACAAAGGACGAATGATTGGCTATCCACAGGAGTCATTCCCACAGAGCTGATAATTGAAGCTGGGACTCCATGAGATTGCCAAGGGCTAGCATAGAGAAATGGACTTCAAGGTTGAAATCACATTTGAAAACAGGGTATATGATAGAAATAGAGTAGTCACTTCTCTGTGAAGTGATCAGAATTGGGTGGTGAGTTTTCAGTTGCCATGTGGCTGGTACTCTTTGCCTGGATTTGGGAAAATGAGTCCATTGATGTCCAAATACATGCCTCTTTGTTCAATATCTCTAAACCAACATACTCCATAAGAAGAAAGAATCTGCAGCTGTGTCCTAAAATTGTATGGACTATCAAAATACTTACTGTAATTTCCTTTTTATAGTTTCTTAGCTCATGATGTCTTCTCTCTGATTGAAAGAGCCTTCACCTGGGACCCACCTTTATTCATCAATAGTAGCCATAGCCTCTTCTAGGAAAGAGTTCTATGGTACACAGCTCAGTGGTAGCTTTTGTAGCCAGTGTGGCAGAAAGGGAGATGCCCTAAATTAACATTTGTTTCTCTCAATCTGATTATCAGAATCAGGAAACAAAGGACTTCAAAGAGAAGAAATTTTCCCTAAGGAATCTCATGCAGGAAGAAGGAAAGGGCATGAGCCAGCCAGGTAATCTATCTTTTGAAAAGAGATTTCAAACAGTTGTACCAACTTATCAGTTCTCCTTGCAGGATGAGACTGAAACCCAGATGATGATAAGTCAGTAGCTGGCAGGACCACCAGGACAGCTTAGGAGGGCCATATGTAGCCCTGCCCCTCTTTAAACTGAACTCACTCCAATATCTTAAAGACAGACTTAAGGCCTTTGTTAAATTTTTGTCCCTCTTACCAACATTGCCATATTGAATAAATATTGACTTCCTGCTTTCCACTTTTAATTTTGCTTTCTAGTTTGCCTTATTGAGTTTGGGCCTGATTTGGAGCATAATTTGTGGCCCCAAGATAAATAGCCATCTTAATAAGAAAATGTATCATGATGAGATAGAGATGGTTACCCTTCTGGTCTTCATCATACAACTAATGTCAACTGTGTTTTAAGTGTAAATGCTTAGAACACTTATCCCACCCCCACCCCAGCACCTCTCCACCCCAGCTGATGATACTGGTGTCAACTATCTTATGAATTTGTTAAACCCCCAGGAAGTAGAGCCTCACTAGATGAAGAAGAAAACTAAGGGTAGACTTTGAGGGTTTATAGCCCAAACTCACTTCATGTTCATTCTGTTTCTGACTTGCAAACACACCTCGGTTGGCTGCTTCATATGCCTTTCAACTATAACTTTCCCTCCATGAGAGAATCTGCCTCCACCCATTGCAAAACAAAATAAAGCTACCTTCCTTTAAGTTCTTTTATCAGTTATTTTGTCTTAGCAAGGAAAAGACTATTTGTTAATCCTGAAATTCACCAGAGAAAAACCAGTTCCATCATTTTGACCAAATTAAAACAAGCTTTTTATTAAAACTTTAAATACTGACTAAGATGGAATTTGGTCAGGACCACCACCTGGAGACATTCCAGCTGTGTGGCCCAAGACATACGTTGTTGGGCATATAAGACCAAAAACCCATAGGCCATCATACTTTCCGATGAGGCTTTGTTATTTTCCAAGAACTACAACTCCCAGCATTCCAAGAAGTTATCTGCTCCTTGGGCAGGGTGCTTACAGTTAAAGTTGAGGTCTATCATATTACACACCCATGTTGATTCAAGTATATTTGGGGGCTTGGAACACATAAAAGCCATTGAATCTTCTTGAATTGATGGTTGATAAATAAAGTATATGCGAGGCTACTGGGAAAGCAGTGAATCACTCCATGTCTAGGGGGGAAAAGGCATCTTGGAGAATGTATACTGCTGGTACTGTTTCTCAATGGGAAGTGTAGGTCAAACCAGCAAGGAGGTTATCATAGGAGGAAGTGGAATGTGGACCAGAACAGGCTGGGAACAGGTGTGGGGCCTTTGATCTGTTACTTGCTTGTTTGAGTGAACTACATGCCCTTGCCAGAGGTAGTTGACTCTGGAGGTGGATGAGGGAAGTAATGGCTTTTCTTAGCAGACAGAAAACCTTCTTCACAAAGTTTATGAGGAATGCTGAGTTTAAGTTTTGTTCATGCTTTAGCATTCCTTCTGTTTCTCCTGTAAGAGTGCAGCCTGACCTGAGCTCTGACTGTCATTTAGGACATTGTCAGGAGCACTGCCATTTTGGGGATCCACTTTGTACAGAATGTAAAGTTATTGTATACAGTCACAACTTAGCTCTACATAAATGTTCTCAAACAGGTAAGGTGTAATGTGTAAGCCATATTAAGCACATGGAAGTATTATAATAGCTATCTAGCTTTTTTCTATTAGGATACAAATGGGCCATTGTTTGTTCAGAAATATTTTCCAGGAGGAAAACCAAAGCTCAATATTCTTCTAAAGAGTAAAGATGTTCTGTACAGTATGAGATTCTATTTTTTGACATTTTATTCTACTCAATTTTGCTGCTTTGAAGTTATATAAGTAATTCATTTAGTCTATGGAAAATATTGGATGTAATACTACTACTTATCTGCATTTGTTATAGCTAAGAAATATTTTCTTAATTCTTTTCTTGTTATTTTCTTGTGGAATAGTGATAGAGATGTGTTATGTTCTTTTATGCTGTGGAATATTTGTTTAATGATGCAAAGATACATTGCATTCTTTTATGTTGCATTTGTTTAACTCTCTGAAGCTGTGTTACTTTACCTGTCTAAAACAGCTGATTAGTCTAATAAAGAGCTGAATTGTCAATTGGTAGGCAGGGCTGTCAGGCATAGAGAATAAATAGTAAAATAAGAGAAGGGGAGGAGTAAGAAAAGGAGAAGGAGAGAGGATAACAGGGGCCAACCACCTAGCCACACAACCAGTCGTGGAGTAAGAAGGAAAAGAAGGGGAAAGCAGAAAGGGAAAAGCTCAGAGGCAAAAGACAAATGGGATAATTTAAGTTAAAGAAAAATAAAGCTGGGTAGAAATGAGCCAAGCTAAGGCCAGACATTTATAAAAAAGACCAAGTTTCTAAGTATTTGGGAGCTGGATGGTTGGCCCCCAAAGAAAAAAGAGTAAAAACTATAGTAATTATATATTAACAATAACTAGGACATTGAAGAACAAAAGTAAAATGTTACTAATAATCTTGAAAGCACAAAGAGTCACCCTCACTGTGAATCTTGTAATTATGTAGAAGTGCACAGTCTTGGTAAAAAGTACCATAGTCACTGCAGTGGCCTTGCTAATTACATTTTCTGGTAGACTACAAATTTTTTGAACATAGCGTTTAAATACATTTCTTTTATTATAGAATTAAGTTACCTTAATTCCTTAAACAAGAAGAAATGAAAACTTCAATCTGAGAAGTAAACTCTTTCCAGTTTAAAATCTACTACTGGTTCTTCTTTTTTCTTTCATTTCTTCATCAGTTAAGTAAGTCACACAAGGTCTAAAGCATCATTCTGGCGTCAAAAGTGAGCACATTTTCAAGCTCCCCAGTGGCATGTCCATCCTTTAATTTTTAAGCATGGCCTAAAATCTGCACTGAAGTTGTTGAATTAACATCATTTTTCTAAATATCTAAGGTTTTAGAATGCAGCCAGGTCACCCAGCTTTCTGTCTGAAATCTGAGGACCACGTAAGCTTTCTATCTTACTCTTGTGCCATCTTTCTTCTCTGTCTCTTGGGTATTCACAGTTTCTTCTGTCTCAATACCAAGTGTAGTGTGAATGCATAGGATTTTATTGGCTACCCTGAGAGCCATTACTGTCTGTGAAGCTTTATGCCTCTTAGGATTTAATGTGGAAAATCAATGTATTTTCCTGTATTGCCTAGATTCATCCCAATCTGGGAGACACTGAAGTTATGCTCTAGGTAAAGGTTCTTGTTATGAATCTGACAATCTGAATTCATGCCTGGAACTCAAAAGATAGAAGGAAACAAACAATGCCAGAAAGGTGTTCTTTGACTGAAACTATGGGATATGCATTTACACACACACACACACACACACACACACACACACATATAAAGGCGCGCGCATGAGAGAGAGAGAGAGAGAGAGAGAGAGAGAGAGAGAGAGAGAGAGAGAGAGAGAGAGAGAGATGTAAAATGTAAATGTAAATCTCTGCAGTTCTGGCACAAATTTTATTGGATTTGTTATAAATGTGACCAGTTACATACTTACTTAGATAAGCAGCTCCTTTCATTCCTACTTGGACCTTTGTAATTTCATAAAATTTTAATGTCCTCCAGGGTTTTTATTTTTTTATCCTTGCTGTTTGTATTGTTTTCCTTTTCCTCTGTTGTTTACACAGTCAAATTCTCAAGTTTGCATTTATGAAATGGTTTTCTTCCATATTTGGCCTGCCATTTAGAGGGACAAGAAGACCAAGTCCTAGGAGGAGATCTACCTGTCCTCCCATCCCATTAAGGAATCCTAGATTATTGACTTTTCCCTGGTGTCTATTACATAAGAGCTTTATACAAGAAAAACAAAAGTGAATTACTCAATATTTAAAAGAAATAATTATGTTTTGGTCCAGTTTTTCTTTTCTTTTTCTTTTCTTTCTTTCCTTCTTTCCTTCCTTCCTTCCTTCCTTCCTTCCTTCCTTCCTTCCTTCCTTCCTTTATTTCTTTCTTTGCTTAGAGTATTAACAGACATCTTCAAACAAACTTAAAGAAAGATTTCAACAGTTTCTATATATCCTTATATCTTCCAAGACAGATTTAAGAATGCGTAGTTGCAATGAGAATTTAAAAAAAGAGAGATCAAAAGTTGTTTAGTGCTAATTTTAGACTCGAGGAAATACTATATTTAGGAACATAAGGTGGACCCATTCACCAGATGATGTGCTATGTTAGATCCTGACTGGTCTTACAACAGAGAAATAAGTATTCTTAATTCAGAAATTGTGAATTTTTCTTACTTGTTCATTTGTGGAAAGTTTTTATAGGACACATGTCTAAGCTGTGTAATACAAAATAATTAGAAATCATATTTTCTATATTTAAGGTACTTAGAGAAATGGATTTAAAACATCAGAAAATGAATAACTCTAATACTATGGGAAACAAAGTTCCTTAAGAAAACTTTGGCATCTTTTACTTACAAGATCTGCTATGTTAAATGATATGTAACTAGCTAATTTGAATTCCTGCAATGATTTAAGTGCACTACATACATGGAGACTTTGAGGGCTCAGGGATGTGGGTTAATTAGCAGAAATTGATTAGCAGGCATGAAATTCTGGGTTCAGTGCCCAGCACTGTATAAAGCCAGACATGGTGACACACATCTATAAACTTAGTACTTCATTCGGTAACTTCAAGGTCAGCCTAGGCTACATTAGATACTCTTTCAAATAAATGAAAACTATAGAAGATTGTATTGACCAGTAAGAAATCCATTTCATTGTGTAACAGACTGTCAAACTAAATATTCCAATCTGTATTTAAGAGTAGCATCCAGAGAATAGATATTAAATGCCAGATATTGGTTTGCAAAGGTAAATAAATATAAACAAGGAATACAAAATAATATATAAACCAAATGTGTATATGGAACATGTTCTGTAGGTTTTTTTTTTTTTTTTTGCAGTATTCTGCCAGATTTAGAATAAATTAGCAGGATTCCAAAGCGATTTCTTCAGAAAGACATTGTCATTATGTGAATATTTGTAACTATAGAAGTAGGAGTAGAATCTTACCTTTCCATAAACCAAGGCATCAGATCATAGGTTGGTGGGACCAAGGGGCCATGGCTTTGGGTGTTTTGTTTTGTTTTTTGCCTTCAGGCTAGAATTTATCCAATACTAGCTGATAAATAAACAGCCAGGTTTTGGCTATTGACTACAGCTCAGAGATGTCTAAAAGCTCACCAAGCCAAAAGATACATGAATATTTCCTGCAAACTCAACTTGGGTAACATAGGCTAAAGACCGTTTGCATGCAGTCATACTAAATTCTTCCAAAGAGCATCATAGAACTGTATTGTTTTCCCTGTCCACTTTGATACTGATAATTATTCTCCCAAAACTTTGGCACACAGTTGCCTGCTTCTAACAAGATCACCATTTCCTGGGAAAAACAATCACAGGTTACCCTAGTCTAACAATGTATAAAAAGTAATAGGAAGTATGGACTGTACATGCACACATGCTTATATACATAAACACATATAGGCTGTGTGCCTTCATGCAGTTAGAACACTAAAAAGGTGTTGTACTAATTGCAATTTAAAATATCTGACTTCACAATAAGGAATCCATGCCTGACACTACTCAGGTGACCAAAAACTTGAGAATTGATAACCTGTGGACCTAGGGAAAACCAAATAAAACTGTTCTGCTAAAAGACATAGCAATAAAACAACCACTAGTGATATTCTGCTATACTCATAGATCAGTGCCTCGCTCAGCTATCATAAGAGAATCTTTGTCCTGAAGCAGATGTCAACAAACATAAAAACCTACAGCTCAACAATGCAGAGAGTGAGACAATTTGGAACACTCAGTCTTTCATGGGATGTCTTAATTAGAGCTTTCCACTCAATGCTCAGGGAACTTGGCAGAACAGGAGGAAGGAAATTGTAAGAGCCAGGAGGGAATGGAAGACACAAAGAAAAAATGCCTTCTACACACAAAAACGTTGTTGCATGTATGCACTCAGAGGGACTGTGGCAGCATACACTGGGCATGCACAGCTCTAAACTAGGTGGGATCCCAGTGCTAAGAAGGAAAGTGGACAAAAGCACCCACCCCTATGCCTGAAGATATCTCCAACTGAAAGGTATTCACAAAGGAAAAAAATATTTTCTCTATTGGAGTTTCAGTGAGTATACAAACCATGTGTACTCATGGGGCAGGTCCATGTCCAGCAATAGATAGCCAATACAAAATGCACTTTTGGGAGATTTTTTGACTCACAATGCATTGTCTGGGCATGTTTTAAACCTTAAGGTCTTTATAATTAGGGCTTCCTATTTTGTTTTTTTATGGTGTGTGTTGTGTGTGTGTGTGTGTGTGTGTGTGTGTGTGTGTGTGTGTGTGTGTGTGTGTGCAAGTTTTCTCTGAGTCTGTATATATTGAGTTTTGTCTTTGGCATTTTTCCTTATATTTCATTATTTTTGTCCTTTTCTTTTTTCTTTTTCTTTTTTTTTGTTATTTTTGTGGTTTTCGTTAATGATGTTTCCTAATGAGAGAAAGACAAGGTGTGGATTTCAGTAGGTGAGGCATTAGAGAAGATCTGGGTGGGATGGGAAACAGTTATCAGAATATATTTTATGAAAGAAATCTATTTTCACAAAAAATATTCAGCAGTAAAAACTCAATGTAAGACAAAATTTTATATCCCAGAATTGACATTATTAACTGTTTCACCCTAATGAACTTTGTTAAATTTCTGAACTTTAATTTTCCTCTGATAAAATGAGAAAGAATATTTCATTAGTGTTTAGACATTATATATAATGAGGTTTTGCAGAAAAATATTTTCAAACGTATAGTACTTTGATCATATTCACCTCCTTTACTCTCTCCAGTCTCCATTCAAACCTTTCGTTATTCTGTTTTGTTTTTACAAGAAGCTATTCATCTACACATACACACACACACACACACACACACACACACACACACACACACACACACACACACACACCTATTTTCAGATCCAAATGTGAAAGAAAATGTGATGTTTGTCTTTCTGAGTCTGGCTTATTTTTCTTAATATTGCAATTGCCAGATATATCTATTTTCCTTCTGCTAACTTGATTTTGTTCTTTGTGGCTGAATAAAATTCCACTGTGTGTGTGTGTGTGTGTGTGTGTGTGTGTGTGTGTGTGTGTGTGTGTATGTGTGTGTATGCTATCTTTCCTGGATCCATTCTTCCATTCATAGTACTTAGGCTGATTTCACTATTTGGCTATTATGAACAGAGTTACAGATCATGTGTGCACAGATCTCTCTCTACTGTGTAGTGATGGTGAGGGTTGGTTGTCAATTGGGTTGGTTGAGAAACATAATAAAACCCTGAAGCTAATGTCTCACCTAAGAGACAAGTCTCTAGACCAACCTATGCAGGAGTTTTTGGATAGTTTTGAGAATCTGGGCATGCCTGTAAGGAATATCTTAATTAGATTAATTGAGATGGGTGGGGTGACCTTAACAGAGAACAGAAGACTGAGCTGCAGTGCTTGACCGAATAGAAAGAGAGAAAACTAGCCAAACACAGTCATTCATCACTATTTTCATGACTTTTGAATGTAATTTGCCAACTGCCCTTATCTTCTGTTGTCCTGACATCACTGGTATGAATGGTTGTAGCCTCAAAATGTGAATAAAAATAACTTTGCTTCCGTAAGTTGGTTTCTTCAGAGCATTGTAACACAGCAGCTGAAAAAGCAACTAAGATATAAACTGTTCAAATTTCTTTGATTGCATGTCCAGGATGGTGTAGTTGGATTGTGTGAGGGTTCCATTTTTTTAATTATTTTACAGAGACATGCCTGCAGGTATCCACAGTGGTAATTGTCACATTTTTAGTCATTCATAGAATTCCAGTTTCTACTGTCCTGGTTATGTTTTTGCCAATTTGGAACAAGTTAGAGTCATCTGGGAAGAGAAACTTCAATTGAGAAAATACCTCTATTGCATCGCCAATAGTCAAGTATGTAGAACATTTACTTGACTGATGTTAGATATGGGAGGGCCAGTACAATGAGAAGGTTGTCCTGAGTTGTATAAAAAGCAAACTGAGCAACCCAGGGATAGCAAACTAAGAAGCAGCATTCCTCCATGTTCACTACTTCAGTTTCTGCCCCCTCCTTGCTTATGTTCTTCACCTTCTCCTCCCTCATGATGGATTATAAATTATTCTTTTCACGATGCTTTTAATCACCATGGTTATAACAGCAAAATAAAGCAAAGTAAGACACCCACCATTATGGCTAGCATTTGTTATTTGTTTCCTTTCTAAAAGTATTTTATTAGTATATACAAAGTATACACAATAAATGGTTTCATTGCCTTTTCCCTCTTTGAGTCCACTAACCTGAGGCCACCAGACACTTCCTGCCACCAAATCCCGAAGAGGGATCTGGAGGCAGAACAAAACATCCAGATTGGACAAAATTCCTATCTTCTTGCCCCTCCACCCTCTGAGACAGATGGGAGAGAGACAGAGAGAGAGAGAGAGAGAGAGAGAGAGAGAGAGAGAGAGAGAGAGAGAGAGAGAGAGAGAGAGAGAGAGAGAGACACATAGAGAGAGACAGAGACAGAAAGAGACAGACAGACAAAAAGACAAACAGACACAAAGAGAGGACCTGGAGGCAGAAAGAAACAATCAGCATCATCCACCATTCCCGTCTTGCCCCTGCACCTCTTGGGAGAGAAGAGTGGATAAAATCTTGAACCTATACCCACCAGGAGATGGACAGACCCCACCTGTACCCACTGGAAGAAGAGACAGGAAGACAACAGTATAAGAAAACATTCAACAACAGAAAGATTTATATGACACCACCAGAGTCTAGGGATTCTACACCAGCAAGATGTGAACATCCCAACAGCAGATGAAACAGAAGAGAATGACCTTAAAAACTATCTATCACCCTGCATAAAACTTAAATCCAAATGGATCAAAGACCTCAACATAAATCCATAAATCCAGCCACACTGAACCTCTTAGAAGAGAAAGTTGGAGATACCCTTGAATGAATTGGCAAGGCAGAACATTTCCTGACCATAATGCCAGTAGCACAGACACCAAGATTGACAATTAATAAATGGGACCTCCTGAAACTGAGAAGCTTCTGTAAGGCAAACAACAAAGTCAACACAAAATGGCAGCTCACAGAATGGGAAAGATATTCATGAATGTCACATCTGACACAGGGCTGATTTCCAGAATATACAAAGAATGCAAGAAGTTAATCACCAAAACAAAAATAATTCAATTAAAAAGTGGGGTACGGAACTAAACAGAGAATTCTCAATAGAGGAATCTAAAATGGCTGAAAGACACTTAAGAAGTTGCTCAACATCCTTATCCATCAGGGAAATGCAAATCAAAACAACAATGAGATACTATCATATACCTGTCTGAATGGCTAAAATCAAAACACTAATGACAGTTTATGCTGGAGATGATGTGGAGAAAGGGGAACTCTTCTAAATTGCTGGTGGGAGTTCTAACTTGTACAGTCACTTTGGAAATCAGTGTGGCAGTTTCTCCAGAAAATGGGAACCAGTCTACCTTCAGATTCAGTAATTCCTCTCTTACGCATATACCCAAAGGATACACATTCATACAACAAGGACATCTGGTCAGCTATGTTCATAGCAGCATTAGTTGTAATAGCTTGAACCTGGAAGCAACTTAGATGCCCCTCAATGGAAGAATGGATACAGAAAACAACGTGTAAATTTATACAATGGAGTACTACTCAGTGGAAAAAAAAAAAAACGGAATTTTGAAATTTGGAGGCAAATGAATGGAACTAGAATAAACCATCTTAAGTGAGGTACCCCAGTCACAGAAAGACAAATATGGTATATACTCACTTATATATGGATTTTAGACATAGATCAAAGGATTACAACCCTGCAGTCCAGACCTCCTGAGAAGCTAGGAAACAAGGAGTATCATAAGAGAGAAATACATGGTCCCCAAGTGAAGGGGAAACGACCAAGAGCCCCTGAACAAGTAAGGAGCATGCAGGAGGGATGGAGTGTAAAAAGTAGGGGGAAGGGAAGAAGGAAGGAGAACATGAGGGGATCAGGAAGATTGAGTGGGGAGATGAATAATGGAGAGTAAGAAAAGAGACACATCAATAGAGGGAGACACTATAGGTTTAAAGAGAAGTCTGGAACTAGGGAGTTGCACAGAGATCCACAAGGATGAAGAATCTAAGCAATAGTGGAGAGGCTACTCTAAATGCCCTTGCCCTATAATGAGAATGATGACTACTCTAAATGTCATCCTAGAGCCTTCATCCTGTAGCTGATAAAAGCAGAAGGAGAGATCCACAGCTAAGCACTGAGCCAAACTCCGGGATCCAGTTTCAGAGGAGGAGGAGTGATGAAAGAAGGAGTCAAGACCATGCTGGGAAACCCACAGAAACAGCTTGCCTGAGCAAGTGGGAACTCATGGACCCCAGTCTGACAGCTGGGGAACCAGCATAGGACCAACCCAGGCCCCCTTAAAGTGGGTGTCAGCTAGGAGCCCTAGGCAGTCTATGGAGCCTCTGACAGGGGAACCAACATGTATCTTTAGTGCACAAACGGACTTCAGGAGCCCATTTCCTATGGAGGAATACTCTCTTTGCCTAGATATACAGG
This sequence comes from Cricetulus griseus, assembly GCF_003668045.3. Lineage (NCBI taxonomy): Eukaryota > Metazoa > Chordata > Mammalia > Rodentia > Cricetidae > Cricetulus > Cricetulus griseus. The sequence continues at coordinate 127,680,876 of NC_048599.1, forward strand.
GGAGGCTGTTTGCTTTCCCGTAAATGACTCCACGGATTCTGATGATCCCTCATGGAAGGCCTCACCTTCCCTGAGGAGTGGATGGGGGATGGGATGGAGGGTCTTTGGTAGGACATGGAAGGATGGTAGTGAGAGGGAACTGAAATTGATATGTAAAATAATATTGTTTCTAATTTAAATAAATAAATATATAAATGGTTTAATTATGGCATATATAGACAACATGTATATAATGTATCCATTTTTAGTATATTCATTTCCAGTGTCTACTCTTATCCACTTCTAACATTCATTAATTCATTTACTCTTCCCAATGAACCTCCTTTCTACTGTTTTTTTCAAAAATGGTACAGTGAATCCCTTTATGATTGTTTATAGAAGTATGAGTTCAAGTTGTTTATAGGATCATGTGCATCTGACAACTTGGCTATACCATCTAAGAAAATGTCTCTTCCTCCCCCATCAGTAGTTATCTGACTAATGCTGACAGTAGTCAGCCTTGCTCACCCTTCTATGAGCAAGAAAATAGCTACTTATTGGACATTTGTTAGACCCATCATGTTATCTTCCTAACTGTGACCTTCTTAGCTACTGTTTTCAAGAGGGCTCATATTACCAGAAGAGAATATCTTCCTGTGGGGTGAGCATCAAATCTAATCAGAGTACAGATGGTTATTACCATACCAGATATGCCACTATCACAAAGGTGGGCACATCTTTGGTTGCCAGAAACTATTCTAGCCAGAACCCAGAGATGAGTATCTATTGGTAACAACCCTGCCTTAGTGCTATGTTTGAACCCTCTTGGCACAAAGAGAGACATTGAACATGGAGAAAGCTCTTAGCACAAGCACAGTTCCTTCTTGACTTATGTATTTTTGTGAGCAAGATGTTCACATCTTCAGCAATATGATGCTAAGAACTAGCTCTGTTAGGCAATCATGAGCAGTGGCATTCACACCCATGGTGAGCCTTAGAAGCCTTCATGAAATACAATGCACTGGGAAGCACCCCACACATGGCATGAGAGTTTTATTTGTTAATCTGTGCCTTCTGGGAGCAGCTGTATCTACCATGTGAAGTAATCACTGTTCAAACTTTTTGAAACAAATGTACAAACTATGTATAAGGTAGATAGCAAAGCGATGCTATAGAGGAGGTGGTGCAACAGAGTGAGAACCAAAGCTAATGATTTGTGTCATTAATGATACCCATTCTCACTGGAAAATGATGGTATTTTAATGTAATTTATATTTACATTTCATTATAGCTAAGGATGCTGAACATTCTCCAATAGGTCCTGGATATTTTTATTTCATCTTTTGGGGGAAATTTGAGCATCTTATTAACCAATTTTTTCATGGGATTGCTTGGTTGTTCTGAATTATATTTTTTTCTTTATTTTTTTTAATTTGAATTAGAAACAAGATTGTTTTACATGTCTATCCCAGTTCCCACTTCCTCCCCTCCTCTCCTACCACTACCCCCCCCCAACTAATACACTACCTATCACATATCCTTTCTGCTCCCCAGGGGAGGGTGAGGCCTTCCATAGGGGGTCAGAAGAGTCTATCATTTCCTTTGGGATAGAGCCTAGGGCCACCCGGGTGTGTCTTGGCTAAGGGAGTATTCCTGTATGTGTATTCGGCTCCCAAAGTCCACACCTATGTTAGGGATAAGTACTGAACTACTATAGGAGGTCCTATAGATTTCCGAGGTCTTCTTACTGAAACACACATTTCTGTGGTCTGGATCAGTCCCATGCTGGTATCCCAACTATCAGTCTGGGGACCAAGAGCTCCATGTTGTTCAAGTCAGCTGTTTCTGTGGGTTTCACCAGCTTGGGCTGGACCCATTTGCCCATCATTCATTCTTCTCTGCAACTGGATTCTAGTTCAGTTCATTGATTAGTTGTGGGTGTCAGCTTTTTCTTCCACCAGCTGCTGGATGAAAGCTATAGGATGTCAGATAAGAGAGTCATCAATCTCATTATCAGGGGAGGTCATTTAAGTTAGCCTCTCCTCTGTTGCTTAGATTGTTAGTTGGTGTCATCTTTGCACATCTCCAGACCTTTCCCTAGTGCCCGATTTCCCTGTAAACCTAAAATGTCTCCCTCTATTATAGTATCTCCTTTCTTGTTTTCTTCTATTCTTCCCCCTACTCAAACTTTCTGCTCCCTCATGTCCTTCTAACCCCTCGTCTTCTCCCCTTCTCATTCTCCTAGCTCCCTCCATTGCTCCAAATTTGCAAAGGAGATCTTGTACCTTTCCCCTTCTCCAGGGTACCTTGTATGTATCTCTTAGGAACTTCTGGAGGTATCACCAACCCTGACTTCAGGCTCTATTACAGAGCTATAGTCTTGAAAACTGCTTGGTATTGGCACAAAAATAGACAGGTAGACCAATGGAATAGAGTTGAAAACCCCAATATTAACCCACACACCTACGAACACTTGATTTTTTACAAAGAATCTAAAACTTTATGATGGAATAAAGAAAGCATCTTCAACAAAAGGTGCTGGGATAACTGGATGCTGGAATGTAGAAGACTTCAGATTGATCCATGTCTATCACCATGCACAAAACTTAAGTCCAAATGGATCAAAAACTTCAACATAAATCCAGCCACATTGAACCTATTAGAAGACAAATTGGGAAATACCCTTGAATTAATTGGTACAAGAAAATGCTTCCTGAGCATTATACCAGTAGCACAGACACCAAGATCAACAATTGATAAATGGGACCTCCTGAAACTGAAAAACTTCTGTAAGGCTAAGGACACAGTCAGTAAGACAAAATGGCAGCCCACAGACTGGGAAAAGATATTCACCAACGCCACATCTGACAGAGGGCTGATCTCCAAAATATACAAAAAACTGAAGAAGCAAGTCTCCATCGGGCATTGGTGGCATACACCTTTAATCCCAGCACTCAGGAGGCAGAGTCAGGTGGATCTCTGTTAGTTCGAGGCCAGCCTGGTCTCCAGAGCAAGTGCCAGGATAGGCTCCATAGCTACACAGAGAAACCCTGTTTCAAAACAACAACAAAAACAAAACAAAACAAAAAACAAAAGAAGTGAGTCTCCAAAACACCAGACAATCTAATTTAAAAGTGAGGAACATAACTAAATAGACAATTCTCAATAGAGGAATCTAAAATGGCTGAAAGACACATAAGAAAGTGTTCAACATCCTTAGCCATCAGGGAAATGCAAATCAAAACAACTCTAAGATACTATCTTACTCAGGTCAGAATAGCTAAAATAAAAACATCAATGATAGCTTATTCTGGATAGGATGTGGAGAAAGGGGAATACTCCTTCACTGCTGGTGGGAGTGCAAACTTCTACAGCCATACTGATTTGGAAATCAGTATGGTGACTCCTCAGAAAAAAGGGAATCAGTCTACCACAAGATCCAGCAATTCCACTCTTAGGCATATACCCAAAAGATGCACATTCATACAACAAGGACATTTGTTCAACGATGTTCATAGCAGCACTATTTGTAGTAGCCAGAACCTAGAAGCAACCTAGATGCCCCTCAACTGAAGAATGGTTAGAGAAAATGTGGTACATTTACACAATGGAGTGCTACTCAGCAGAAAAAAATAGAATCTTCAAATTTGCTGGAAAATGGATGGGACTAGAAGAAACCATTCTGAGTGAAGTAACCCAATCACAAAAAGACAAATTGGTATGTACTCACTCATATGTGGATTTTAGACATAGAGTAAAGGAATACCAGCCTATAATCCACACTTCCAGAAAAGCTAATAAACAAGGAGGACCCTAAGAGATACAGAATTATATTTTCAAGTTCTCCACATATTCTAGATATTAATTCCATGTAAATGTCTAGATGGTAGAGATTGTTCTCCCCTCCCATACTGTAGCTTGTCTCTTGATAAGAATATATTGCTGTTTGGCAGCCTTTTCAATCTGTGCAATCCATTTTTACCTAAGCTACTGAATTCCTTTATAGGAAGTCCTCAACTATACCCATATATCATGAGGTGAAGTAATTTCCTTAAGCTTTCATCCAGGGGTTTTAGAGTTCTCAGTCTTGCATTAATGTTTTTTCTTTCTGTTTCAGTTGATTTTTGTACAGGGGCAGCTATTGGGACTTGGTTTCATTCTTCAGGATGAACATGCCCAGTCTCTGCAGTTTTCTTTGTTAAACAAACTGCAAAGTTCTATTTGCGAAGAGACTGTTCTCTAATGTGTTTTGCCTCCTACGTGGAAAATTTGGTTGATGTAGCTTTAAGGTTTTATGTTTGGATCTTTATTTTTATTCTATTTGTGTACATGCATAATGTGAAAGAAGTTTTCCTGGGGAGATGTAACACATGTCTACTCAGGCCAGGAAGGGAGGCCACAAATAACCAAAGTATGAATACCACCTCAGTCCAACTTGGTGAACCAATGAGTTTAATTGGGGTTACTTACAAGAATATGGGTGAGGGGTTACAGAAAGGGACATAAGTGATACAAAGACAGCTGTGTCACCAAAGGTCACTCCAGCATGGATGGCATCTGGGAGCCTGGAGCACACTGTACAGCCTGTAGGCAGCTTCCACATGCTGGAAAGTACCCTTTCCAGGTGCCTCAGTTGACCTAAAACTCTTTCAAGAAGTTCTTCCTGTTTCTGCTTCTTCTGGGCAGCTTATCTGGACTCAAGAGTATTCATTGCAGCCTGGCTTCTTATATTGAGAAGGACTCTCAGTCTTTATTGTTTACTCTGCCAGGGACTGGGCCTGGTGAATCTGATCAGTTTCAGGGACTTCCTGAACCTATTTTGAATTGTTTGCCTCCTCACTTAAGGAGATTCCCTGCAGGATATAATGTTTCAGTCTAGGAGGAAACTGTTACACATGACTGTTGGCACAACTAAATGATACCCAAATTCAAGAGCTGTAATACTATATTCAGAGAATAATCATGTCTCTTACATATAGTATATTTTCAATGGATGACTATGTTTTCTTTTTATTCTTGTTGGATTGGAAGAAAAATGAAACAAACAAAATTTCTTACAATTGTTATTATTTGTAGACCCACTTTACACTCAAGACTTTCCAAACTTTTCTTTGTGGACTACTTGCTACAGTGTGTCCTGATACATTGCAGTGTGACTTTATATTGTGGTAATAATCAGCAAAATTCAGACACAAATTTTATCAATTTTCCCTTCTATTGAAAATGGTTTTTTTCTTTTCCTTGTACAATATACCCTGAGTACAGTTTCCCCTCCCTCTACCCCTCCAGGCTCCTGCCAACCTTCTTCCCCATTCAATCCACTCTCTTTCTGTCTCTTATTAGAAAAGATCTGGTTTCTATGAGATAACAACAAAACAGAAAAATACAATAAGATAAAACAAAACGATCACAATTTAGTTGGATAAAACAAACCAACATAAGGAAAGAAGCCGGAGAGGAGGCACAGGAATCAGAGACACACTGGGTAACACAGTCAGGAGTCCCACAAAAACACTAAACTGAAAGTCATATTATATACACAGAGGAACAGATGCAGACCTGGTTTGCCCCTGTACATGCTCCCTCTGTCTTTATGAGTTCTTATCAGCTCCAGCAGTGCCTGGGTGTGGATCCCCATATTTGCTCCCATCTGCTGCAGTAAGAAGTTGCTCTGATGACTGAACAAGGTACTGATCTGTTTACCTGGCTTGCTCACCTGGTGTGGTCTCAGGGGAAGCCTGCTGTGGTTGAAGACTGGACTTGCTAATAAATGAGTTGAGGAAAGGAAGGTTGGAGGAGAAGATGTTTGTGGTTAGTTGGGGGTAGGGTCAGAGAAGAAAGGGAAATCACAACAGGTGTTCTGCTACAGTTTGTGAATGAGACTGGGAGATTAGATTTGGAGGAGCAGAGGGTAGATGAAAATCTGTAAACTACTTGCTTCCCTGGCCCAAATTTTATCTTGTTTTTTTATATATATATTTTCTTCTATTTTCCAATTTTGTACAAAAATATTTTTCTATATTTTGATTATCAATAATAAATAAGTAAGCCTGTGCTAAAACAAATACCTAAATGGAGTAAACATTATTAAACTCTATTTCATTCATATAATACTTTATGCAAAATGCACCAAACAGCAAGCAGTACCCAAAGTAGAGTAAGAACAAAGAAGTGTGATACTAGAGTTTGGATGTGTCCCGTAAAGATCCTGTAAAGTTGGCTAGTACACAAGTATTTAGAGTTATACTTTAGGATGTGATAATGTCATGAAGGCAGTGTCTTCAAGGATGTAGTTGGCCCTTATAAAAGGGCTTCCAAGAACCAGTTAAATCTTCCACTCTTCTACTGATACTATGAGCCTCTAAATCTATGGTAAGTAAATATTTATCATTTGTAAATTACCCCCTTTCATACGATAACACCAGTAGATCTGAAGAAGCCATGTTTAGGGAAAGCAATAAAATTGTATTATGAGCATTGCAGTATAAAACTTCAATTTTAATTATGTTTTCTGTTTACTAACACATTTTGTTCTGAGAAAACTTACTACAAGAAAAAATGTGTCTTAGTATTTCTCAGGTATGGATAATTGAAAGTGTGATTTTAGCTTAAGGAGCACCATTAAACCAACAGAAAACTATTAACTGTAGCAGGCCATGGCCCATTGGCTGCATCTGATAGACCTAATGACAACTCTTGAAATACCCATGAAGAACTTCAGGAAGTCTCCAGTTCCTAAGATTTTAAATGTGTAACACTTGGTCAAATCTACCATCAATCAATTTTTTCTCTCTCTCACTGCAATAGAAAGATTGTATGCAGAATTTTAGCAACTCATTGGAAATATATTCTTCAAATGCTGTATATTTTTAAGTGTAGAAATTGTCCACTGCATAAGGTCATTTAAAATATAGTTCTGCTGTTAAATACTTAGTAGAAGTTTATGCAATGCTTTCCACCAAATAGTTTCATTTTCCTCATCTGTACAAATCCAGTGAGATTGACTTAGCTGTTCTTTTGAATAAATGAATTCCATTGTGAATGAAAAGGGTCAAACATGAAGGCTGACAAATACGCTCTCTTAGTTAAAAGAAGAGTTCTTACAATTCAGTGATGTATCCAATAAAAATAGCAACTGATACAGCAACAGTCTTCTAGGCTTATTATATTAGGTCTTTAAAATCTTCTTACAGTCAAATGCCAAAGGTGTTTGTGATGCTTGCCACATTTTTTAATGACTTTTCCATGCTGAACTCACATTAATTTAGTTAAGGCTTCTTCCACGCTAGGTATGTGGTCTTGGGAATGGTTTTTCTAACACTGTCTCCGGATTTCTTCAACTATAAATGAATATCTCCTTTCAACAGAATTGCTGTTTGAATTAAATAATGGAGTGCTTAGACAAAGCAACTCAGTGAAGTTTCATGAATACAAATGAATATATGAGAATGAATGCTATGCTCTTGTAACACAATCGATGCTTGATCAAAAACAATAAACTTTCCTCAAACTTTATTTCACACACATACCTCATTTTATCAATACAACTTCAAAAGGTTTCCTACAGGAACCATCTTTTATTTTATAGATGAGAATCTGACCTTTGAGACTTGCTTACTTCAAGGCACACAGGATAGGAACTAGAGAATTGACTACAGAGTCAGGTGCACCAGTTCTTCAGTTTTATTTTTGTTTTTTCCATTTCATCACATTGATTCCAACTTGAGAATTGCTAACTTATAGGCTCTGGGTCACTTATGGTCTTGAAGGATAAAATTTATGTATGTTATGCTAGGCTAACAACCAAAAATAAAGGAAAAAAATAACCCTTGAACTTTTAGGCAGCCTTCCAACTTGTTTTCATGTTGTATTGAAATAAGTGTCATTAATAAATTTAAGAAAATGAATTGAGAAAGTTATTATATATAGCACCACCTTCTTCCCAATGAAAGCAATGGCATTTAATAAAGCTGAAGCATAATTTTCAGATTGCAGCCAGTGTTTTTATAAAGGAAACAAGAATAGCACTGTATTTTTCCATTGCAGGTGAATTTGATATTCAAAAGCATGAGAAGACTAATGGCTGTGATTAGAGGGAAGCAGAAAGTGTGGAGGATGTGTGAACTTCCCCACACAGACATTTAGTTAGATCATTTAAGCTTGCATGTCTGTTACTTTATTTTATTTAAAACAAAATTGGCTCTATTTCTGGAAATCCATGACTTAGCTAGGTACTTCTATCTCCACCTGAACGAATATCTCTATATACTTAAGATAAATTATTGAAGTAGGACAAATACAAGGCACACATTTATGATAGTGCTGTGCTGTATAATTGCTAAAAGTTTTGATGCTTAGGGATGCCCCCCATATTAGTAATTGCAAGACGTTTTCGTAGATTATTTGCTTGTATTTAATTCAGTATTTATTTTGAAAATTTGTTCCATTAAAAAATTTTGTGTGAAAAGAAATATTAGGGGGTCATCGACACTTCAGTGATGCTGGTCTAAACGCTGGGTATCTATTAATGACTGTAAATGAGTCTTCTCTTTATTTTATTCATAATAATATAGTAATAAATCATAGGGATTTTTGTTTATTTGTATTTGCTTTTTGTTTTTTTACTCTGGCATATCATACATAGCCTTTCATTGACACACTAAAAGACATACTTTCCAGAAAATCTGTGTGTCTCAGGCAAACTATACTAAGTTTCTCTTACTATGCTTTGTGTCCACTACACACACAAACTTGGCATTTAAAAATATAATCATAGCCAGGTAATGGTGTCGCACGCCATTAATCCCAGCACTTGGGAGGCAGATGCAAGTGTATGACTTTGAGTTCGAGGCCAGCCTGGTCTACAAAGCTACACAGAGAAACCCTATCTCAACATACCATAAAAGAAAAACAAATCTAATTATCATTGTGTTCTTGATGTTATTGCTATTATTATTAGCATTGCTGTTGTTATTGTTTTATTGTTATTAAGACAGAATCCCTTATATATTAGGCTTAAAACCACTATACAGTTGAAGACAGTCTTTAATTCCTGAGGCATCTGTTTCCTTTCCATAAGGTGTAGCATTAGAGGTGTTTAACAACACACCAGGTCTCAGAGTAATCCAGGAAAACAATCTATGAACTGAATTCTGTACACTGCAGTGCTTTAAAAATCAGTTCCCAGCAGTATTTATCCCTACTGTACAAATGGACTTTGGAAGCCCATTCCACATAGAGGAATATTCTCTCAGCCTAGACACATGGGGGAGGGTCTAGGCCTGCTCCAAATGATGTGACAGACTTTGAAGATCCCCCAGTGAAGGCCTTACCCTCCCTGGGGAGCAGAAAGGGGATGGGATAAGAGGTCAGCAGGGTGGGGTGGGGCAAGATTCCAGAGATGTAAAACCGCAATCCTAACTAAAATAGGATGAAGTAATTGAGCAAGACATGATAGCAGAGCAAAGACAATTTCCAATGTGAGAAAGACACTGTCCCTTTATGTCATTGATTATATTACATAGCCTGAGTAGCTGGAACAACTCAAAAATACCATCCATTCTGCTACATGGAGAAGATATGACCCAAAATCAGCATGCTTGTGAAGAACATTAAAGTAAACTTAAGGTGCTTATTGTAAGATTCCTGTTTTATTAACTGAAAAGTAGAACTAATAAAACCTTAATAGAATAATGACAATATAAGAATGTTTATGTAGAGCCCATTATCATTATGTATTTATGTTTATATCATATTTGTATCATATAAGGTTATGGAAAAGTATACATGTATATGAACAAGTATAATTATAAAATATATTGCCCTGAGCAGCAAGGCATTGTCTTGTTTTTAATTACATTACACATACTGAAAGATTTGTATTAAACAATTACATGAGCGATAAAGAAATCAAAGGGGATAAAATAAACACAGGGAGAAGCACGGTGATGGAAAGTAGAATAGAAGGCGAAAGTGATGGTAAGACACAGAAATCTTACATAGTAAATGTGCAAGGATATCCTGAAAAATATGTGCATGAGGTTTGAGAAGAATTGCCAACGTAGAAATAGATCTTAGAGATTTGAGATGCTAGATGGGACATAAGTTGAACAGACAAGCATTCACTTATTTTAACATTTTTTTGTTTTTGTCATTAATGTAAGCATCAATATCTCCCTGCTTTCCTACCACTGCCAAATGTTTAGTTTTTCTTCCTACCCTATCATCTACTTGGATAGATGCCTGGTTACATACAGAATGAATCTGGCTTACTGTAATGTTTATATTCTCTTCTGGTTTCCATTTTTTCTCAAGTTTTGTCTATACATGTTATTTGAACAAATTCCCCAGTAAGGAAATTTGGTTACTTCAATTAGTATGCACCATACATCTTTGTGCATAACTTTCATACTAGACAACCTCACACACTACCAACATGTCTAGAGAGTCTTCTCTTGGGTCAAAAGTCAATGTGTTCTAATCATCTCTAGAAATGTCATTCACACATAAGGAGTTGGCCACTCTGTATTTCTTCCTCAATTGTCTTCTCTTATTAGAGACATGTGGATAGGGCCATAGAAATGGAACTTCTTGGTCCAACTCATACAACATGTGAAAAACTTAGGTTGTATTTATTTTTCTAAATAATAACTTGAGCACCATTATTACACAATTTAATTTAAATTTCATTTAAAATTGTCTTATAAAAGTTCTTTTTGTTTTAGTATCATTCATTTCTAATCTATGTTGCCCAAGTATCTAAGAAACAGCTCTTCCAATCTCTCATTACAGAAACTCTTAAAATGTAGTTCTTAACAATATTTCCAGCTTTATCTACATAATTCATCTTCATGAATTCTTGCCTTCTTTGTGTAAAATTCTTGACATTTACTAATAATGTGTCTTGTGGATAGCATTTTCTTTTAAAATACCCAATTCCTCCTTTACTCACTGTTCATTAAAGGGCTCTGGGGACCTGATAGCAAATGCTATGAAAATATACTGCTTTATCACCTTCAAAAATGATCTTCACTATTCTGAGATGTGTATGGATGTAAGGTTGCTTAAGAACTAACTACATTGCTGCAACTATATAGTATATTATTTCAGTCACCTAGGTTCTAAGCTTTGGGAAGACAGTAGTTATTTCTAAAATTTTATTATTTCTTCTCTTCTTTCTTTAACTAGGCTATTCAAAACATTCATATGATGTGGCAAATATAATTTTCCAAATAAATACATAATTTGTCATGTTCTTGGGATGACACAATAATAAAAGCATACTATTTGGAGGCCTGGGATATAATGTGGTGGTAGAGAATTTAACTACCATTTCCAAAGCCTCGGATTAAAACTCCAGCACCACACAAAATAAGTACTCAATCAAACAAAAACCCACACAGCTCTCTAAAAATTAAGAGTGATTGGGCATCATCAAATTTACTCATATGGTAAAAAGAGGAGTTTGGAGAGTTGATAGATGAGAGTGCATTAACTTGGAATATAGAGGTTTATTTATGCAAATAAACAAGTTATTATTTCATTCATTCTCCTGTTCATTTGGTTTTTGTTCATTACGTATTTCAGAAAATGTATTACTAAAATTTGTATACATTTATATTTATGAAACCTTTACTAATTCAGTCAAATTAGTAATCATTGGACACAGCTAAATAATAGTGTATTTATTTCCAGTTGATTGAATACTTTTCATTTGAGTTTACGAATATCTACTTCAGACAAATATGATAATATACCAGTGAATAAATTAGGAGTTACCATCATCTTCTTACCTGTGCTTATTCATGATATCTAGAAGAATTTTTTGAATCACATATAATTTCTCACAGACATGTAATCCCATTAGATTGGTATCTGTTCCCTTTAACATGCTTCAATAGCAAAAATATGGACAGTAAATAATTTTTTTAAATTTCTATATGAATATGCATCTTAATTAATGCAATATGGAAATCACAATTTATGTCTTGAGCACATGAATTTTGTTATGACAAAATTTATTGAAATGTTGCTTATCACTTTAGACTTTACCCATTTATTCCTTTATAGTTTACAAAATTTGTTTGGAGATTTATTTTTATATTGATCATTTTAACTTCTCATAATTTTCCTATTTCTGCTATAGTTTTAATTTAGTCTTCAGCGGTTTGCCTGTAAGTTTCTTCTTGCCAGTTTTAATAGTCCATAATTTCCAATGGAAAGTCTGCTGCCAGGATCTTCTTTCCTCCAGTGTTAATGGCTGCTCTTGAGAACCTGCCCTGCCCTCCCTCATCTAATTTGAATCGATGAGGGGGCAGACAAAACAGATGGTTGGCACAGGACAAGATGATTCACTGTTAGAAATCATGGGGAAACATCTTTGAAATTGGTGAGGGAGAGGGGAGCCTGACATTTGACAGAGCCATGTAAAAATTGCAATACCCAGACGAAGTTGAGTTTAATTTTGACTGTTATTTTCCAGATGTCCTGATCATATGATTACAATTTTAAGATTATATCAAAACTATACCTTTTCCCAAATGCACTGTAATCATTTCGGCAAATTGAGTTTATCATTGTTTCTCAATATCAGGACTAGTCTCAAAGTCATGCCATCTTTGACCCTATTTCTCTCTGCTTCTCATGACTTCTTCAATTCCCCTTCTGCTTGTAGTCCTTGAAGCTTTCTGCTTTCCCATAATCTTTCCCATGCCCCCTGGTAGAATCTTTACTAACTATGGCTGCAAAATAAGATAAAATGTCTGTATTCATCACTAAATAAACCGCATGTCTAAAAGTATAATTTACATTACATTTTAATTCTAGTAATACTGGTTTACCTTGAAATTATAGATTTAAAAAGTATCACAAATATTTTTTAAACAAAAGCTGTGAGAGGTCATCATTGAAAAGGACTTGTAATTCAAGATAAGTTACAATGGAACATAATGTGTAAATAAACAAAATATAAAATTCACTCTACAGGCAACAATGTTATCAAATTTATAAACATGATTTAGAAAATACTATAATGATAGTAATATGGAAGACAGATGGCAGAGTATCAAAAGAATATAATTATAGTACTTTATTAGTGCTTAAACAACAGAGAAAGGTGTAGAGTGGCATCAAAAAATGAAAACTGAGAAGAACATAATTTAAGAGTTCACATCATATTTGGAATAGAAGTTTAGTTGTTATTGACATAAAATAGACTGTTAATGTTATATACCCAAGGATAATCACAAAATGAAGCTATAACAGTTGTATAAACACACCCTCCAAAAATGAAAAGAAAAATTAATCAAAGCACATCACTAATGAGAATGAACATGAGTCGCTAACAAGGTATACTATATAGAGAGTAAAGGCAACTACAGAATAACCAGAATTCAGGTAACCGATGGACAGAGAATGTTCTTGTTATCATCATAAATGATACAAGGGCCAAATAAATTGATAAAAGCAAGCAATGGCCATTCAATTTGTAAAAAGACTCATTTCACGTTCAAGAAGAAAAGTAGGGATGAAATGGTGATGTGGAAAGTTATACTGCATGCAAATGTCAATCAAATGAGACTACGACTACACTACAACAAAATTGATATGATGCCAATAACTGTAGATAGATATTTACAAAGTTATTATAAAATAATATTTAGGTCAGCAAGAAAGAATATAAATTGTAAATATGTATGAACCATAAATCAAAAAATCAAAATACATAAAAGAAATTGTAACAAAATTAGAAATTATAAAAACAGTAATACAATGATTCTAAGAAACTTCAATGCTGCACGATAACAATGTGCAAATCATAAGACAACAATCCATGTAGCAAATTTTCAATGTGAATAAGGTTACAGACCAAAATGATCTCAGAGACATATATGGAACTCAATTACATTGTATAGATGTATACTTTTCCATGATAAAATTCATTATATCATAAACTAACATAGACTAGTAAAAGTTAACATTTAATAGCACTAAAAGAATTTTAATTATCAAAGAAAATTCACTCCATTGGGGAATTCCACCAAAATTTTTTAATACAAAAGACTACAAACTTTATCAAACTCATCAAATAAAAAACAGATTGAACTTCTTTCAATTTGTATTATGAAGATATTATTACTGTGAAACCAAGCCAGACAGATTACTACAAAAGAGGAAAATATATGCCAATAGCCATCTCCTTCATAAATATGAATGATAAGAATTCTCATTGTTAGTCTGGATAAATAAGATTTATGTGAATAAGTTATACAACAGAAAATGTAAAAAATTACTAGATACTTATAAATATCCCCCAATCAGTGGAATCCTCAGGAAAAAATAAATCCAATGATTTTAGTGAAAGTCAAAACATTTAACTTAAAATTGAGATTATGCTTAAAGGAAAAAAATGGTATTCAGCATTCTGATTAGTAATAAGAATGGGTCTGTAAATTCATAAACACTCACTCTAAGAAATAGAAAAAGAGAAAGAGAAAAATCCTGAATCCAATGGAGTGAGAAGAAAGCACAGGCCGAGAATATAAATCAGTAATCTTTGAAATAGAAAACAATAATCATTATACTTCAATAGTTGTCCTTAGCCTAGATGGATGGGATGTCTAAATCACCAAAAAATATTGAATAATAAATAAAATATGGGACACTCATATAATTGACATAATAAATGAAACATTCTAAGGAAGTTTTAAGAACAAATTTATGCCCATTAATTCAAAAGCTCACACAAAAATATCAAGTATCCTGAAAGTAACAAACTGTAGATACACATTCACAAAGAAACAAATAGTTTGAATTTTGCTGCAATTATCTAAATATTTAATGTTGTTTTCACTCTTCCTAGCAAATAAATCAATATCCAAAAGTTATTTTACTGGCAAATTCTATCCAAGACTTAATAAAGAAATAATAGAAACTTTATATTATTTACTGAAAAAATAGAAAAATAAAAAAAAGAATCTCTGCTGGTTTTATTAGTTTTACATCATCTTAATTTCAAAAGCAAAGTATATAGAAATGAAAGAATATGAACTTTGAAATGGACAATTATGGAACCAACACCTTAACCAAGTGTGCTTCATAAATTAGACTGATACTACATTATACCTAAAATAGAACAGGTTGTCTCTAAGTCCTTTCCTTGATTCTAATCATGAAATACCTTCAGAAAGGGCAAAATTGAGGCATATCAGACAAAACAACTAACTACTAGTCTTTAAAAATAGCAATGTTACTAAAGACAAAGAAAGCATATAACCTCCCACAGATAGAAGGAGATTGCAAAGCAATGAGACTACAAGAAGTATTCTGTTAAGGTTGGACTTTGGAAATATTATAAAACTAGTATGACAAGTTTGGTGAACAATGATTTTTCAATGTCACAAAGTTTTAATCAGTATTATTCATCAGTAGCACATAATGAAGCAGTGAGCTGCTAGGTGCAAATCATAAGAATTCTGTGCTACTGTGCCATCTATTTTAAGCAAAACATTTTTAGTGTAGCCAAGAAATGTTAATTTTCAGAGAAATAAATATCATGGGCTAATAGTGTCATAGTCAAGAGTTTTGAACTCCAGTGAGGTTTTTTCAATATATTTTATAAGCAGTATTAAAAACTAGACATATATACTGTTTAAAAGGATGTTTATGTCATGAAAAGTTTTCTTTCACCTCCAATTATAGTAGATAGTTTTGCTGGGGACATTATTTGAGATTGGCCTTCACTGTTTTTCAAATATGGCATTCATTGCTACAGGCCTTCTGGCTACTACAGTTTCCATTGAGAAATCAGCTCTTATTTTAATGGGTTTTCATTTATATATATGTCTTGCATTTTTCTTGCCTGGTTTATTTTATTTATTTATTTACTCTGTTTACTTAGTGTTTTAGCTATGATGTGCCATGGTGATTTTCTTTCTATGTATTATCTCTTTTGTGTCTGTTTGCTTGTTATATCTGTTTAGGTGTATCTTCCTCTACTTTAGGAAAGTTTCTTTCTTTGATTTGGCAGAGGATATGATTTATGCCTTTAACTTTGGCTTCTTCTGTTTCATCTTAGACTATATTTCAAGGATTTTTCCCATGCTGTCCAACAATTACTTTGTGTTCCTTTCCTGCGATTTTATGCATTTTTCAGGTTTCTTGCTTATTTGGTCTAGATAAATAATTTCTCTTTATTGAATTCTATTTTAAAGTTCTACATTTTCTTTGTCATTTCCATTAACGTTACATATATGTTTGAGGGCATCAATCATGCTTTTATGCTACTTAATCTCTTTCTCTTTAAGTTCATTCACATATTTCTATGTTTCTTCTTTATACAATTTGAGTTCTTTGTTGATGTTTCCGGAAATGATAAACAACATAGCAATTTGGCAGGATACAAAACCAATTTGCACAAATCAATGATTTTTCTGTAACAGAAGGAGAAGGAGAAAGAGGAGGAGGAAGAGGAGGGGAAAGATGAGGAGGAGGAAGAGAAGAGAGAAGAAGAAGAAGAAGAAGAAGAAGAAGAAGAAGAAGAAGAAGAAGAAGAAGAAGAAGAAGAAGAAGAAGAGGATGAGGAAGAGGAGGAAGAAGAGGAGGAAGAAGAGAAGAAGAAAAGGGAGGAGGAAGGTGGAAAGGAGGAAGTGGAAGGTATGGAGGAGGAAAAAGAGAATATGATGATGATGATACAGAGGATATCATGGACATACTCCTATTCACAATAGGCTTAAATAAAATATCTAGAAACAAACTAACTAGGTAATGAATGGCCTTCTGGAGCAACACATAGAGGAAGACAATAGAAAATGGAAAGAAATTCCATGTTCAAAGAGTGGTAGAATTTATAATATGAAAATGATCATTTACCAAAACTATTTACAAATTCTATACACGCCTAATCAAGATCTCCACTTTATTCTTTATTGAAACAGAAAATCATTCATGTGCAACCATAAAAGACCCTAGATAGTCAAAACTATCTTTTGCGCCCAGAACAATGATGGGGGGATTACTATACCACATCTTAAGATATGTTACAAAGCCATAGTAACACATTTTGGTGATAGCATAAAAACCGACATGCAGATAAATAGAACAAAATTAAAGACCCAAACATGAGTACATTTGTAAATGGAGTTCTTAATTGGTCTAAATAATAAAAACTTGAGGTCCGATATAGAGGAAAATGCTGATAAATCAGAGAGAAGGAGGCACAAGCCAAAGCTACCTTTACTTCATTAGCTTCCCAACAGAAAAGAGAGCAAGTTCCTGCTTACGTCCTCTCACTTCCTGTCTTACTGTACAGACATCCAGTCCTTTATAGTTAGCTAGTGACAAGCTCCTTCCTATGATCTTCAGACAAGCTTTATTTGTACAAGCAAGATATCATATCACCACATATTCACTAAACTTTAACCAATTATATTTGACAAAGATACCAAAGTCAAACACTGAAGAAAACATTTTAAACAAATGGTGATAGGAAAACTGAATGGCCACTTGTAGAAGGATGAAATTAGACCCATATCTATCAAACTGAAAGAAAACTAACCTCAAATGGATCAAAGACCCAAACATAAAACCTGAAACACTGAAACTGTTAGAAGAAAACAAACATTACATTATGTGATCTAGGCATAGGAAGGAACTCTCTGAATTGGACTCTGTTTACCCAACAATTAAAGCCACCAATGACAGGTGGGACTTTTTTTTTTAACTTTTTTAAATTTGATTTAGAAACAAGGTTGTTTTACATTACAATCCCAGTTCTCTTCTCCTTCCAGTCCTCCTCTACCACCACCATCCCCCAACTAAAACCCTATCTATCACATACCCTTTCTTCTCCCCCTGGATTGTGAGGCCTTCCATAGGGTGTCATCAGAGTCTAACGTATCCTTTGGAATAGGACCTAGGCCCACCCCCTGGTGTCTTCGATCAGGGAATATTCCTCTATATGGAATGAGCTCCCAAATTCCAGCTTCTGCACAGCTAAAGAAACAATCAAGCAAGTGAAAAGAAAGGATTGGAAAGGAATCTTTGCCAAACTTACACCTGACATAGGTTTAATATGCAAAATAGTGAAAAATACTTCAATTAAAATGAACTTGTTGTTCAGAATGGTTTCCTCCCAGATGATGACTAAGAAGCTAATTTAAAAAAAATGGTGCCAAGTACCACAAGAGTAACAGAACTGTGCTGTTTTCTGGGATATTGTTTTTTACTTTTTTGTTGTTGTTGTTGTTTGTTTTTGTTTTTGTTTTTTGTTTTTTGTTTTTTTTAATGGAGTGTGCTAGATGTCTCTACAATTTTGTTCAAATGACTACAGAACCTGGAAAAGCTGTTGCTGCTATTGATGCATAACATATTGCCATTATTGCTCTCTCTCTCTCTCTCTCTATATATATATATATATATATATATATATATATATATATATTAAATATGTGATGAATCCAAGGTGTTTCACTGAGTGATTACCTGTTCATGCAAATTTGATTTCATCTTTAGTAAGTTGTAAAGTTATATGCTTCCCCCCCCAAAAAAAAGTAAGTGACACACTGGAAGACAAATGTCACACAATTTCAATTTTATGTGTAACCTAGAAATGATGAACATATGGGATAGAGAGCAGAATTGTGGCTATTAGGCTTCAATGTGGGTCTTCTAACAATGGGGAAACGATTGGTTTAAGGATATAAAACTGCAGTTGGACAAGAGGCATGGACTCTGTGAAGTCTTGAGGTCTACTGAGAGCATGATAAATATGGTTATAACAATATGCTATATTTTAAAAGTTGTGATATAGTATACATTAAGTGTTCTCAAAACAAAAATGATGAATATGTGTGATATAACATGTTAATTGGTTTAATTTAGCCATGCCATTGTGAACATACTATATTGTGTATCATAATTGTGCATTATTTATGAGTTAAATAAATGAATGAAAAAAATGAACAAAACACAGCCGGGCATGGTGGCACATGCCTTTAATCCCAGCACACTCTAGGCAGAGCTTGCCTGATATCTCTGTGAGTTCGAGGCCAGCCTGGCCTCCATAGCGTTTGCCAGGATAGGCTCCAAAGCTACACAGAGAAACCCTGTCTGGAAAAACCAAAAAAAAAAAAAAAACCACTAAAAATACATGTACATGACCCATTTTTAAAGAGTGGACAAAACAAGAAAAAAGATATTAAAAATTCTCATAAAAATAAAAGTTTATTGCCCATAGAATTTAGGAAAAAGAATATCAAAACAACTTAAATCTTATCCCAGTAAGAATAGCAAATATTGACAAAACAACCAATAACAAATGGGAACTGCCATTCACTATTTGTGAGATTGCAAACTCCTGCAGCCACTCTGGAAATCAGTGTGTAGAATTCTCAAAACAGCTAATATATGACCCATTTCCCCATTCGATTCCATGCAATATACCCTAAGGATAATCACTAATATGCCCTAAGATAATCACTCCATAGCTACTTGCTCAACCATAATCACTGCTACTCTATTCACAATAGCCAGGAAATGACAACAACCTAAAAATTCTTCCATCTCACCTGATGAATAGATAATGAGACTGCAGTACATATATACTATTTATGATTTATTAAAGCTTGCCTGACGATTCTGGCAAGCAAGGTTAACCTCAAGGTGTAGAGATCAGACAGTGGTGACACACACCTCTACTCCCAGCAGTCAGAAGCTATGAGGTAGGGGTGAACACATTCAATCCTAGGACTCGGGATTAAGAGACAGACAGATCTCTGAGTTAAAGGCCACCCAGGGATACACAAGATTTAATCAGTCTAAAAGAGTAACATATCACATGCCTTTGATGCCAGCACTAGATGGGCATAAAAGACAGAAGCAGGATCTTCAGTGGTCTGTAGAAGGCATTCATTATCCAGCCAATCTGAGAGGAGGTTACAGTCTGAGGTTTGGTGAGAGCTGGTTGAGACAAGATATGTCCTTTCAGCCTGAAGGAGAGGTAAGAAGCTAGTGCCCAGATGCTTTGCTTTTCTGATACTCAGCTTGAAGTTTGAACCATAATATCAGTCTCAAGGTCATTTCATTTTCGTGTTGTACCTGCTGCGTTTCACAAAGATCTGAATTTCATTCCTGCAACCCACATAGTTGGAGGAGACAATTGACTTCCCCAAGTTGTTCCGTGGTATTCACATATATCATAGGGGAACACAACACGCACACACACACACACACACACACACACACACACACACACAACCACACACACACATCAATAAACATATCAAATATGCATTTAATAAATGAAAAGAAATTGGGCACACAAGACAATAAATAGGTCAGAA
This sequence comes from Cricetulus griseus, assembly GCF_003668045.3. Taxonomy (NCBI): domain Eukaryota; kingdom Metazoa; phylum Chordata; class Mammalia; order Rodentia; family Cricetidae; genus Cricetulus; species Cricetulus griseus. The sequence goes on from NC_048599.1 coordinate 127,701,194, forward strand.
TAGAGGGCCCTGATATAAATGTATGCATCCAGCCATGAATCTCCATAAATGTACTAAGATCATTGGGAATAGACTGCCTTTTAAAGTAAAAGTGTTGAAAGTACTGCATACTTTCATGTAAAAGACTAAAGCTATTCACCATCCACTGTAAGAAGTCCGTTGTTGTCCTTGTTCAGATCTTTAGGTAGTTGGTGGGACTGTGGGGTATTTTCTGTCACTACTAAGAGGCACAATTTCACAGCAAACTCCCTCTGCCTCTAGCACTTACAGTCTTTCTGCCTACTCTTCTGAAATTTTCCATGAGCCTTAGGTGCTGGAGTTGTAGATATATCCATTGGAACTGGTCTCCACAACTCTGCATTTTGATTGGTTGTGGTTTTCTGCAATGGTGTCCATCTATTTCAAAGAGAAGGTTCTTTGAAGAAGGGTGAGGGTTATACTCTCTGGTGGGTGTAAGGAGGGATAAATATTTATAAAGAAAATCTACAAGGTGTCAACCATATACAATGAACTACACAAAGATCTACAGGCAACTAAGAAATGTTCAACATTCTTAGCTACCAGGGAAATGTAAATCTAAATAACTATGTGATTCTTTCTTATATCTTTCAGAATTGTGAGATCAAAAATACAAGTGACAGCTCATGCTGGAAAAAATGTAGATCAAATGGAACACTCCTTCATTGTTGGTGAGGGTGTACAGCCATTATGCACAGCCTTGTGCAGCTATTATGAAAATAAATATGAAAGTTTCTCAGAAAATTCAGAATCCATCCACCCAAAGACCCCACTATACCACCACTCTTGGACATATACTCAAAGGATGCTCAATCATGCCACACAGACACTTGCTTACCTATGATCATAGCAGCATTATTTGTAATAGCCAGAACCTGGAAACAATCTAGATGTCCTTCAGTGGAGGAATGGATAAAGAAATGTGTTATATGTACACAATGGAGTATTAGTCAGCTACTAAAGAAGGCCAGCAAAATTGCAGGCAAATAGTTAGAACTAGAAAAATCATCCTGGGGGATGTCTCTGGAAATAAAATTGACAGATGAGATTAAACTAATTCAAAATAGAACAGAAAATATACACCAGAGGTAAGAGACTATTGCGGGAATATAGCATGAGAAACTGAGCTCCTGCTTTATACACCTGTCTAGTGATAGGATTAAAGTTGTGAGTTCTGTTTCTCTTTAAGATTATTCACTCTCATGTAGCTGTGGGTGATCTTGAACTCACAGAGATCCATCTGCTTCTGTCTTCTGAGTCCTTGGATTAAAGCTGTGTGCCACTACTGTCCAGCTTCTATGACTGTATCAAGTTTTGCATTTTGATCTCCAGGCAAGCTTTATTAGATCATATACAATATGTCAACACAAAGTCCCTATTCTGTAAGCCAATCTACTAAATACTCTCATACATATATATATATATATATATGTGTGTGTGTGTGTGTGTGTGTGTGTGTGTATTATCCTTTCAATTTATTCTATTCTTCTAAGGAAGTGTTTCTAGTACTGTGTCGACCAGGAGATCAATTATATAAAAGACATACTTATACTCAGTGGAATATTCTTCAGCCCTAAACAAAAGTGAAAAAAGGAACATGAAAGGAGCTGGTGAACATGATGTTAAACAAATTTAACCATATATGTAAAGAGAAGCATTTTCCCCTTGTATAATTAGGAAAAAATATACATTTAAGTAGGATAGCTTCTAGGAAAAAAGGAGGAGGTTAGGGGTTGTTCAGGGGTTATAAATGAAGGTAGTAAGTGAATGACTATTATCAATATATTAAAAACATGTATAAAACATAAATGGAATTCAGATAAACCATGTCCTTTTAAATTTCCTAGTTAATTTTACACTAACATTCCATCACTCTATCCCTGTGCCATTAGATTACAATTACACTGTCACTATCATCAAGTTTATATAAGTTCCATGATCCCACATGTAACCTGATAATTTTATCATGCTGTTATATTTTATGAAGAATCAGGTATTCCTGCTACTCCTCCTGTATATACCTACAATCTCTTCCACATTCATGGAGTTCCTCTTCTTTAACATTTTGTTGTTACACATAAACGAGAGAATAAATACAACCTTCTGAGTCCATTCCATGATGTGTGCATTTGCGTGTTTGTAGGTCTTCATATAACAGTGATTTCTCCCATCTATTTGGGATGTCACCTATTGTTGTAACTGTATAAATCTTAAGGCAGCCATGGCTTTGAGTCTCATATGTGCAGCTTCCATGTCACAGCATGAGGGCGCAGTCTTACATCAGACTTCTGTTCCTCAGGTTCTTACACCCTCGGTGATTCCTCTTCCACAATGTTCCTTGAGTCTTATGTGCAGTGATTGTACTGTAGATGTATCATCTGGTGTTGGACATCCAATGGTCAGGTGTTCTCTGCATTTTGACTGGATGTTGCTTTCTGTTTTGGTCTCCTCCGGCAAAAACAAGCTTCTTTGCTGAGGGGTGAGAGCTATTATTTTCTGTGCATATGAATATGTAGAGTGTAATTATGATATTAAATTGGTTTAAAATATGTTAGTAGTAGACCCTCCTCTCAGGGCTATGACATTTCTAATCATGTGTGTCAGGTGATGTTTGCAGTACCGTAAATGATGTTACTTGAGTTTCCCTTAAATTAAATTATACAGCTGTTGATAACTCCCAAAATAAAGGGGACACTATTTCACCATTGTGGTTCACAGACTTTACAGCTGGGTAGTATTAATGAATGTTCCTTTCCTTTGGAAGATTGCAGAGGAACTTCTGATACTATGAGAGTCAGTTTTAAGGATAACTTCTAGATCAGCTAAAGAGAGCACACACCAAGATCTGTCTGAAATATTATGTTTTCAACAATAGAGACCATTATCTTCAAATTCTTGGAGGCAACAAAAGGCAGTAGCTGATATTGTTTTGAAGATCTCTTAGACTCCCCTGACCAACTGCCTGAGAGGAACTTCTTATGCCTGAAAATGAGGTAATCATTAGATAGTCTTGCTTTGGGGAGAAACATTATTTAAACAAGTGGGTATAACTTCTCTCAAACAATACATTCATATTTATGTGTTTATTATATATAATTTAGGACATATATAATATGATACCTTATGTCTTTATAATGTATCCTTAATGTTATGAATTGCCCTTCCTCCCTCTATCCTTTTTCCTCCTTGCCTCCCAATTCAAGCCAATCTACCTTACTTTTTTATATTTGTTCTGTCATAGCACATATGTATGGCTATCACTAGCAATTGTATGTTTGCATTTACCTTCTTTTGTTAAATTTAAATTAGAAAGAAGACTGCTTCACATGTCAATCCTAGCTCCCTTTCTCTCCTCTCCTCTCCTGACCCCAATAAATCCCCACCCCAATCCCCCTCTGCTCCCCAAGGAGGGTGAGGCTCTCCATGGGGGATACCCAAAGTCTGTCATATTACCCAGGGCAGGGCCTAGGCCATCCCCCATGTTTCCATGCTGAGAGAGCATCCCTCCATGTGGAATGGGCTCCCAAAGTCCATTCATATGCCAGGGAAATACTGATCTTCTACCAGAGGCCCCATAGATTGGCAAAGCTTCCTCACTGAAACCCATGTTCAGGGGGTCTGGATGCATTCCATGCTGGCATCCCAACCATCACTCTGGGGTCCATGAGCTCCTACTTGTTTAGGTCAGCTGTTTCTGTGGGTTTCAGAAGCTTTGTCTTGACCCCTTTGCTCTTCAGGCCTCCCTCTTTGCAACTGGGTTCCAGGAGTTCAGTTCAGTGTTTAGCTGTGGGTGTCTGCCTCTGCTTACATCAGCTACTGGATGAAGGCTCTAGGATGGCATATAAGGTAGTCATCAATCTCATATATGGGGGAGGGCATTTAAGGTAGCCTCTCCATTCTTGCTTAGATTGCCAGTTGCTGTCAAACTTGTAGATCTCTGGAAATCTCCCTAGTGTGACATCAGTTCTCAAATTTAAAATGGTTCCCTATATTATGATATCTCTCATCCTGTTCTCTATTCTTCCCCAGACTCAAACTTCCTGCTCCACTATTTCCTGCTCTCCCCTACCCTTCTCCCCCTCATTTTCTCAGTTCCTTCTCCTCTCCCCTCATGTTCCCAGTCCACTCAGGAGATCCTGCCCCTTCCCCTTCTCCAGGGTACTATGCATGTCTCTCTTAGGGTGCTCCCTGTTTCCCAGTCTCTCTGGCAGTGTGGAGTATAGGCTGGTCATCCCCTGCTCCATGTCTCTAAATCCGTATATGAATGAGTATATTCCATGCTTGTCTTTTTGTGACTGGGTTACTTCATTAAGGATGATTTCTTCCAGTGCCATCCTTTTGCCTTCGAATTTCAAGATTTCATTGTTTTTTTCCCCCTGAGTAGTACTCCATTGTGCAAATACACCACATTTTCTTTATCCATTCTTCAGTTGAGGGGTACCTAGGTTGCTTCCATATTCTGACTATTACAAATCATAGTTGTAGAGATGTCTTTGTAGTCTTTTGGGTATATACCTAAGAGTGGAATTGCTGAATCTTCTGGCAGACTGATTTCCATTGTCCTGAGGAACTGCCATACTGATCTCCAAAGTGGTTGTACAAGTTGACACTCCCACTAGCAGTGGAGGAATATTCCCCTTTCTCCCATCCTCTCACAGACCTTGAAAGAATAATAATCAACTTTATATGGAAAAACAAAAAACCCAGAACAGACAAAACAACTCTGTATAATAAAGGAACTTCTGTAGGCATCACCATCCCGGACTTCAAACTCTACTATAGAGCTATAGTCCTGAAAACAGCTTGGTATTGGCACAAAAACAGACAGGTAGACCAAGGGAATCGAATTGAAATCCCTGATATTAACCCACACATCTATGAACACCTGATTTTTTTAAACAAAGAAGCTAAATTTGGCAATAGAAAAAGAAAGCATCTTCAACAAATGGTGCTGGCATAACTAGATGCTAGCATGTAGAAGACTGCAGATAGATCCATATCTATCACCATGTTCATAACATAAGTCCAAATGGATAAAAGATCTCAACATAAATCCAGCCACACTAAGCCTTTTAGAAGAGAAAATGGGAAGTACCCTTGAATTAATAGGTATAAGAGACTTCCTGAACATAACACCAGTAGCACAGCCACTGAGATCAACAATTAATGAATGGGACCTTCTGAAACTAACGCAAAGACATAGTAAACAAGACAAAATGGCAGCTCACAGAATGGGAAAAGATATTCACCAACCCCACATCTGACAGAGGGCAGATCTCCAAAATTTATAAGGAACTCAAGAAGCTATTCTCCAAAATGCCAAATAATCAAATTAAAAAGTAGGGTACAGAACTAAATAGAGAATTCTCAATAGATGAGCATAAAATGGCTGATAGACACTTAAGAAAGTGCTCAACATCCTTAGCCATCAGGGAAATGCAAATCAAAACAACTCTGAGATACCTTCTTACTACTGTCAGAATGACAGAAAAACAAAACACAACAACAACAAAACAACCAAAAATCACTAATGACAGTTTATGTTGCATTTACCTTCTTACATTCCTGAATTCTGTGGTTACTGTAGGTTACAGAGTAACCACATCTGTAGATTTAGAGATAAGGACAACAAATAAGAGCGAACATGTGGTGTTTGTGGTTTTGGGGTCTAGGTTATCCCATAGAATATAAGAGCTTCTAGTTCAACAGAGTTTAAAGGAAGCCCACAGAGTGGGAGAGAATATTTTCAAGCTCTACATTTGACAGAATATTAACATCCAGAATATATTAAAAATTAATAAAAGACAAGGAAGAATCAAGAAAACAAATTTCCCCTTTAAAAAGAAGTTGTGGATCTGAAGATGGAGTTCTAAGATGACATAAGGAATGACTAACTAATAATTCAAATAGAATCCAACACCTTTATCAACAGGGAAATGCAAACTAAAACAACTTTAAGATTTCGTTTTTCTCTAGTCAGAATGACTAAGCTTAAAAGGACATCAAAGATAATAAATTCAGACAAGATTTTAGGGAAAGGGGAAGTCTCATCATTCCTGGTAGGATTTCAAGCTTGTTCACCCATTCTGGAAATCAGTGTGTGGAATTTTCTCAAAATCTAAAAATAGATTTACCACATGACACGGCTATATCATTACTTGGCATATATCCAAAGGAGTAGACAACTTACTCCATAAATACTTGCCCAAACATTGTTCATTGTTGCTATGTTTGCAATAGAAAACAAATGGAAACAATTTATATATCCTTCAGCTGATCAGGGGATAACAAAGCAGTGGTTCACATACACAATAGAATTCTATTCAGCTATAAAGAGTAACTGAAATCACAATATTTGCCAGTAAATGGATGTTATCTCTTCTTTTTAGCCAACCCAAGGTAGTCAAATATAGTAAAACAGTTTTTGCAAATTATCTGAAGGAAATAAGCTTATTTTCAATCAGACTTCCAGTCATATCAGATGCTAGCCATCCATCCTAATTCCTTTTTTCCCCCCAGGAAGAAGTATATAAAGTTCAACAACAAAAGCACCTATCACTGCAAATGATGCTTCTTCTATAAATGATTACTTTTGTAGCATTAAAATTCAATGTTTTAAAGCTTGCTTTACCCTTGCTGTATATGAAACTTGTGATTTCTATGATGAGTCCATTCTTACCATCAGGGCTCACCCAGGAAGGCCTGCTGAACCTCCTGTGTACTTTCCCTTCACTGTGGTCACTGAGTCAGCTACTATTACTGGAGGAGTTTAGAGTGAATTGCCAGGTGCTATTTCAACAGCCTTTCTTTCACAATGCTTAAGGTGGGGTCACTGGTAGACCCCCGATAAGGAAAAGCTTACTGGAACTGGGCTCTTGGGGGTTGTCAAGTTAACACCCTCATACTTTCTGAGTATAGAAGGTAGTCACTGCAACCTGGTTCCCATTTATGGGCAAGAGGCTATGCAACCACAAGCTGCTTATTAAATTCTGTCTGGAAAATACTATTCACTGAAATCATGTCTCAATGATACCAAGTTTAATACCAAACCATCTGTCATTACAAGTCTCTTTTATGGCCATCCACACAGAAGAACTGTGATTTGTGGAACCTTTTTTGATGGGTGCTGATTGTTTTTATGAGTGTCTGAGGAGGAAATTATATGAATTTCAAATGATGGTTACTAATAGTCCATGTTCCACTGTTCCAGATACCTTATCAACCAAGGACTAATTTCCCAAGGAAAATCTTCTTTATCTTTTAGTAAACCCAGAGCTGCTATTTCCTCCAAATGTTTATCTCTCTGAAGAGAGTCCATCTGAACACAGATATTGCAACAGAGAACTATCCATCTGTTTTCACTGAATGTGAATATTGGCACCATATTGAAATAGAAGAATTAACAAATACTCAATAATGAATATTAATCCAATTTGCAACTTATTCTGCTTTTCAAATTTCAAGTCTTTCTTGATGTAGTAGCAATCCATATACATTTAAAACATGTAAATTGAGACATCAAAGATACAAATACCTAGAAGTGACAAAACATTATATGTGGTTAGGGCTTGGATGAAGTTCAAGTTATATTTAAATCTTTACTTGCCATTGAACCACATATTTGAATATAATACAATATAAACAGTTCTGATCTGAAACAATAGTCCATCTGAGAATTGTGTATTTACCGTACTCAGACTACTAGGCTCAGTGATCCCTCTGTTCAGGCTTGTCCTAAGCAACTTGAACTACAGGTATATATCAACTGGCAGACTACAGACAAATTCTTTACTTTTTCTGATGATCTCACTATGTAACTCTGGGTTTTCTGGAACTTGATATGTAGATTAGGATGGCCTAAATTTCATAAATATCTGAATGCTTCTGCCTCCCAAGTGCTAGTTTCCTAGACATGCATCACCTGAATTTCCTCTCGAGAAAACTTTTATTTCAATTATTTTTTGTTTCTGAAATACACTTTAAATGCTAAATTATAGATATATTTTATTATAGTTATCTTTATCAAAATTAATTTATATACTTAGTACCATAATTATCATTAACATATGGGGTAAAGTCGCATTCACAGGAAATTGCTGTGAGTAATTTAAAGATTTATTTATATATCTTACCAGTTCATCATTGTTGTTATTTGGCCTTTATGGAGAAAGCATCTTACTATGTAATCCAGGTTGGCTTGATTCATTATTCCTGCTCCAGCTGCCCTTAAACTCATACTCCTTGCACTTGAGCTTACTGAGAGTACAAGTTTAAGTCACATGCCATGTTTATTAAATTATGATACTATGTAACTCATATAAAAGATGAAATGATGCCAGAAAAGCGACAGTTTTGAACACAGATAGGTCTATTCACAATTTCTTATATAGCTGATATTTATAACCTTAACTGGTTGAAGAATAGATGATTTCATAGTCATATAGGTGGAGACTAACTGGGTAAGACATGATATTGAGTACCACAGCCTGGATCTTTAGTCCCATGTGCGGAATGGATGACAAAAGTACCTCATGACTGACTCTGAGATGGGTGGTTTGCATGCATGTGCTATTTCCTAATGAGATCAGTCTGGTTCTGCCACCTGCACTCCAGAGATTGTTCTCAAGAGAGAGAGATGATGTCATTATGCCAACACCATCACATCTCAGTGTTGTTAAATTGAGTCAGCCAAACTTGGCTCATATTATTCTGGTTACTGGTCTTCTAGTTAAACCCCCACACTAGAAATTCTGTGTATTAAAAAAAATACTGACTTCAATTCAAATTATCTTATTAATTGTCACTTTATCTCCAAGAATGTTACCTGGAAATGACTGAAATTAAAATATTTGACCCCACATAGAATATTACATGTTCTGCCTTTTAAAAGCTACAGAATTAAACCCCATATAGTAAGTATTTTTGCTATGCAATGTGTAGATATGTTTAATAAATTTCCAGTACAGTAAGAAGGAAAAGAAAATGAATCAATTCTCTCTGAATTTCAGACATATTAAACTTTAAAAGAAAAGGGAAAACAAGGTAAAAACTGCATTTTTAAAGATTTATTTTTACTGGATGTGTATAATTGCCTTCACATATGTACATTGACCACATTTGCATCTGGTGCCTGCAGAGGACATAAGAGGGTGTCAGAGCTCCTGCAAGTAGAGATATCGACAGTTATGTGTTCATGCTGGAAGGGAATCGAGGTCTTCTTCAAGAGCAGCCAATGTTTGTTTTGTTTTGTTTTGTTTTGTTTTTTATCAGAGGAACCATCTTTCCAGACCCACAGTATCTTAATGTTAATGAAGAATTTCTCCCTTGTATCACTCATCTGAAAAGACTATTTTAAAAACATTTTTCTCTGGTCTTAACATATTTCTCCCACTTGATTTAATCTTTGATTAAACATGAAAAATGAGTAAAGTAGTAACCCGTTGAACTCAAGTCTACTATTTTCTATTTTTAAGTAGAGGCATTTATGGATTTATGGTTTTAGACAAGATATTCTTGATATCTTTCAGTTTTTTTTTTTTTTTTTAGTTTGTTGGACAATGTTGCCAAATTTTCTTAAACAAAGTTTTTTTTTATCTGTTTAACTGTCTTTGGAAGTCTTCTGAATAAAATCAGACATACAAGGAAACAGAAAGAGAGCTTTCTACTTACATAAAAATAATAAAGCAAGCACAAAGAATTAGAGAAGTGATAAATAATTGTTCAAATATCTAATTTAATTATCATCCTATATTTCATATTTTTTAACATTCCTTATGTTTGTAACATCAGTATAGTTTGGACTGATGGTAAGCTATTGGATCATCTACTTTGGGAATTTTCCAGTAAAAATTCAACCCAGTTTAATACCCTTGATCTAACTCCACAGGTATGTTTAGGTGCTGAGACTCACAAGAAAAACAACATATATTATACACTTTTAAGATTTGAATATCTTACCAACCTGGGTCCTAAACTCCATAATAATTTCCATAATGCTCTGAGTTACTGAGCTCTTCACACAAATCCATAAAAAATGCACAGGTTGAAAATCAGGTTGTAGGGCTGGGCATTGGTGGCACATGCCTTTAATCCCAGCACACGGGAAGCACAGCCAGGGAGATCTCTGTGAGTTCGAGACCAGCCTGGTCTCCAGAGTGAGTGCCAGGATAGGCTTCAAAGCTATACAGAGAAATCCTGTCTCAAAAACCAAAATAAATAAATAAATAAATAAATAATAAAAAATAAAAAGAAAAAAATAAAAAGAAAAAAGAAAGAAAGGAAGGAAGGAAGAAAATCAGCTTCTGGTCACTAAGAGTAACACCTGCAGGGCATCAATTCACAAAGCAGCTCTGAATATATGGCTGAACACTAAGAGGCAAAGTGCGTTTTGATTTAGGCTTACATTTATCAGTAATCATTGTCAGAGAGTTTTAACAGCTGTTTTACTATTGGTTAATCACAAGAAGGACTATTGAGAACTTTCTAATGGTCAATCATTCTTGCTTTAGATAATGTTAACAAAGGCATCTTTCTTTTTTCTCCATTTTATTTAAATTATTAACAAGATTATTTTACATGTCATGCACAGATAATACATGAGACTTTTTGTACACTAGCCATAAAAAATAAAGCATATGGATATTATTTTAAGAATTTCCTGGTTTTCTTAATACAGATAATATATATTTGTACAGGTAGGTGTAATGAAGACAATAAATATTTTTGGATTTTTTAAAACCCACTATTAAAATAATTGTGAAATTAAGATGATTAATTACTTTCAATTGTATGTGATTCTTTGAGTATTAAATGTGGGTTTTAAATATGTCATAGCTTTGAAAACTTTTCTTTCAATTTGTAGCAGCTTTTACTTAGGAAAACTTCCAGAATGGAAGAAAGAATAAAGGAAATTAATAATAGACACAGATTGCTTTAAACAAACAAACAAACAAATCAGTTCATAGAATCTTTTCCCAAAGAGTCCTGCTGCTTATTTTAAGCTATCTTCACATATTTTGCTACTGTTGGCTTTGTTCGCATGTATTATGTCTATCTAGAACTCTGGTGGCACACAATCCAATCCATGGTGAGTGTCTGTGTGCTAGTAAGAAAATTCATTGAAATATTGTAAAATATGTAGAGTGAGCCTAAACCTGTCTAATTATTTTTTTTCTTCTTCCCTGGTATCTCAGACAATGAATATGACTTTGTAGACTGTCTAACCTATAGATCTATTTGCATTGATAATGCTTCAACAGAGATTCCAACGCAGATATAGTATATGCTTCAACAACAAGATTATGAGATTTATGCTTCAAGTATCTGACATCTGAAGACTTACTATGTCAACATATTATTTTACCAGTGAAAAAGGTATATAAATGCCTGTGATTTTCATCAGGCAGATGGATGAAAACCATTTATCTTGTTCTGTAAATGGGAACAGACCTAGCCTATTATGTAAACAAGAAAATGTTCATTATTTCTCTAATATCAGTGATTCCAAAGAAAATAATTAAGACGTGGCATCTAACCTGCCTCTATGAACAAAGGTAAGTGTAAAGGCAGGTGCTAATTCTAATTCTAACAACTCCACCCAATCCACAAGCATAGCAAATGTATTTTTCTCTAGTTTGTTCCTCCATCCCACCCCCAGCACACACCACTTTCTCCAAATTAACACCTCCTACCCCAACCCCAAACATTCTGGCTCTTCTTGATAGCTTTTAAACCCTGTATCAAACACCTGTGTGTGCAATTTGTTCCAAGAGAAAACACAGTCTCTCTTTAGAAGCAAAGAAAGCATATGGCATTTAATTCTCTAAGCACACCCTCAAATAATTTTAGCAACTTCTTGATTTTCATAATTCCGGCTTCTGATGTGCTTCCTTTTTTACCTCAATTTCAGAATTACTAGGTATCATATGATTGTTAGGAAGCTGTGCACTTTGCAAATCAACCTCAATTATTATTAGCCTTTGCTTTTTCAGCAGGAGAAATAAATTCCCCACAGTGGCCCTTCATTTGCCTCTCAGCATGATCTTGTCCCTAAAGAAACTCAAAACTGAATCTACTTCCTCTTTACTGGATAGAAAACAATGTTTGATCTCGAGTGCATGTGTGTGTGTGTGTGTGTGAGAGAGAGAGAGAGAGAGAGAGAGAGAGAGAGAGAGAGAGAGAGAGAGACAGACAGAGAGAGACAGAGAGAGACAGAGAGAGACAGAGAGACAGAGACAGAGATAGAGAGACAGACAGAGACAGAGAGAAATGAGAGAGAGAGAGAGACAGGGGAGACAGAGTTTTAAGTAGGTATACAGGCAACAACAGTATTCTCGGCACCACTTTAAACATTTAAGCTGCATCATATTCTCAGGAATGAACTTGTTTCACAGGAAAGCAAAGCACTAGGGAATACTAGACACATACTTTGGAGAATTTAGGAAATGTAGATACCACAACCCAGTAACTAGCTACACTCTGCCCTCATTCCTTGCCTCAAGTTAGAAATACTTGGGGGAATGCTGCCAACCCATTAGCATTTCCAGAACTGAACATACTTTCTTGGAAATTCTCTATTCCCAAGATAGTACTATTGGAATGGTAACAAATATTGAGCCCAACATTCCTGGCTCAGTTCAGGTTTGTGGGGAATAGGGTAGTTTCACAGATCTCATATGTGCTCACCTATAATAAACTCTGAAAGGCTGCACAGCTATAGATCACACCTTTTCTTTCTTTCTCTGACTTTGTCCTGTCAATGACACTTTGAAGAGAATTAGAAAAGAGGACAATAGTTATTATGCCATTCATCTGACAGTTCCAAAGGATTCTGAGTCACTTTATTCGTAGTAGTGATGATTTCATTGGAAGATTAAGGTGTTTAAGACATATTTCTTTAGTAATTTTTTAAAATTTAAATTAGAAACAAGCTTCTTTTACTTGTCAATCCCAATACCCTCTCCCTCCCTTCTACCCCTCACGGAACTTATCCCATATCCCATTCCCTTTCTGCTCCCCAAGAAGGATGAGGCCTTCCATTGGGGAATCTTCAAAGTCTGTCATATCATTTGGAGCAGGGCCTGGACCCTACCTCCCCCGTGTATGTGTCTAGGCTGAGAGAGTATCCATCTATGTGGAGTGAGCTTCCAAGTTCCATTCTTGTACTAGGGTAAATACTGATCGACTACCAGTGGGCCCATAGATTAACCACACCTCCAAATTGACATCCTCATTCAGGGGGTCTAGAACAGTCCTATGTTGGTTTCCCAGCAATCAGTCTGGGATCTATGAGCTCCCACATGTTCAGGTTACCTGTTTTTGTGGATTTCTCCAGCCTAGTCTTGACCCCTATGCTCCCCCACTCTGCAACTGGATTCCAGAGTACAGCACAGTGTTTAGCTGTGGGTATCTGCTTCTGCTTCCATCAGCTACTGGATGAAGGCTCTAGGATGTCATATAAGGTAGTCATCAATCTCATTATTGGAGAGGGCATATATGGTAGCCTCTTAACTATCGTTTAGATTGTTAGTTGGGGTCAACCTTGTAGATCTCTGGACATTTCTCTGGTGCCAGATTTCTCTATAAAGCTATAATGGCAGGTCTATTATGGTAACTCTTTTCTTGTTTTCCTCTATTCTTCCCCTGATTATATCTTCTTGCTCTCTCATGTCTTCCTCTTCCTTCCACTTCTCCTCTTCTCTTTCTCCTAACTCCCTCTCCCCAACCCTCATGCTCCCAATAAGCTCAGGATATCTTGTCCCTTTCTCATTCTGGAGGGGGGTGGATGTATGTCTGTCTTAGGGTCCTCCTTATTTCCTAGCTTTTCTGGTGGTGTGAATTGTAGGCTGATAATTCTTTGTTCTATATCTAAAATCCATACTCTTAACAATAGAAAATAAAAGAACAATAAAAAACTGAGAATGTTGCCCTTAATCAGTATATGACTATGTAAACAGTAGAATTTTTTTAAAAATTACTTCCTGCTCTAGAGAAGAAAAAATTAAATTTTTAAATAAGATATTCTCTGCAAGTTATTTATTTTATATCCATTACTTTATTTTCCTTTTCAACAAGTTTTATTTCCCTCTGTGCCTATAAATGATCTTTCATAGCACATAGGTTAACCTACAGTAGTAGGATGACTAAGAGCCTATAGAGCTGGGCGTGGGTGGTGCACACCTTTAATCCCAGCACTTGGGAGGCAGAGATAGGAGGATCTCTGTGAGTTCGAGGCCAGCCTGGTCTCCAGAGCGAGTGCCAGGATAGACTCCAAAGTTACACAGGGAAACCATGTCTCGAAAAACCAAAACAAACAAACAAACAAACAAGAGCCTATAGAGGGATTTGAAACATGTATGGAAGGAAACTTTTCCTTGTAAGTTTTACAGAAAATACAATTTGACTATATTCAAGATTTGAAATAATGATGATATATAAATATGGTCTCAGGGTTAAAAAAAAATAAAACCTCCTATTTATTATTTCAACTGCCCAGTTCTGAAAAACTAGTTCAGCTCCAGAGTAATGTTGGCAAAACTTTACATAGAAAATTTTTCCACTTCAAAACTCATCGCTGGAAGAAATACAAAGATGCCCAGAAAATGGATATGACTACATCCTTAGTCACTTGACTATAATATTGCTAGAATAAAGCTTTGTAGAATTATCACTTTGTCTATACTTGGTGATTTTCTTTATCTTTTAAAAAACATTTTATTTAAATTAAAACAATATTATTTTACATTCCAATCCCAGTTACCTCTTCTTCCCTTCCTCCCATTTCCCTACCATCTCCCTGTCTCACCTCCCCCCATCCACTCCTCATAGAGGATGAGGCCTCCCATTAGGGAATAATCAAAGTCTGTCACATCATTTGGGTCAGGACCGAGGCCCTATCCTCTGTATCTAGACTGAGAGAGTATCCCTTTGTGATTTTCAGTGTAACAATCAACATGGATTTTTGCTGATTGCTTATTGACACTTTCCATTCTACAAATGGAAACAGTCCATTCTAGACTTTTACCCCAAATCCTTAACTCATAATTTTCTGTGCCACATTTAATTTTGATTCCTTTCTACCTTAATATTGATGTACTTTCAAGTGTCTGACAGCACCTGCACCAATCCAAATAGACTAGCAGATACTTCCTTTTAAATTTGCAGTAAAAGGTGCTGTAGAAGGTCATATGAAGTTTTCTAAGTGTTTTATGATATCATCATGATATAATGTAAAATGCCTTAGGACAGGTCATGTTGTAAAGGTGTCATTATATCTTCTATCTAACACCTGAAACTGACTTTGTCATTTAGTTAATTAACTTAGGTCTCCAGGGTGTCTCATCTATATGACACTTGACTTCACAATTTAGAAAGGACCTAGCACAGCTACTTGTCTCAGTTAGGGTTATCATTGTTGTGAATAAACACCATAAACACAAGCATGTTGGTGAAGAAATTATTATTTTTGGCTTACACTTCTGCATTGTAGTGTACCTTGTACATTGTAAACTTCCTTATTGTAGGAATTCCAGGCAGGCTCAAACAAGACAAGAGCCAGAAGGCAGGAGCTGATGGCTTGCTCCCATGCTTGGTCAGCCTGTTTTCTTAAACAACCCAGAGCCACAGTCCAGATATGGTACCACCCTCAATGAGCTTAATACTCCCCCATCAATCAGTAATTAAGAAAATGCCCTATGGTCCTGCCTATAAGTCATACTTTATAATGCAGATTCTCAACTGAGGTTCCTTTCTCCCAGGTGACTATTGTTTGTGTCAAGTTGACATAAAAAGAGCCAGCACATTACTTCCATTATTAGATTTCATTTCCCCACCAAGTCTACCTGCCATCATTGTGTTAGTCTCCATAAGTTTCATGGATGTCTTTAAAAAATAACTGTAGCCTTGACTTAGTCATGAAATACATAAATAAAGACAGTGTAAAAAATTGCATTGAGCATGAGGGTGAGAAATGGGACACAAGAAGCTTAGATCTTGAAAATGGACTCTGGGTGGACATTTAAAAGTGAGGAATTTCACTCGTTTGCAAAATGCATTTTGTTAAATTTTGTGAAAACTAGTAAATAACTAAAATTTCAAGCTATATTATTTGTAAACTTTCCTCCTAGGTAGCACTTATCTGTAAAGTCTTACGTTGGTTATTTTTCTGTATTTGTAGTAACTGGAACTGTTTATGAAAATTTTCTTTAATAGGACAATAAATAAATCTGGTGTACTGCTTCATTATATGAAACTACAAAATTTGTATGTACTCCAATGCCAAAATCCATGTCTTGTTCTAATCAGTCTCTTTTGAATGTTTTTTGCAGTTGTTGGTTGTTTGGTTGGTTTTTGTTTGTTTGTTTGTTTGTTTGTTTGTTGTTTTTTGAGACAGGGTTTTTATGTGTATCTTCGGAGCCTCTCCAGGCACTCACTCAGTAGTCCAGGCTGGCCTTGAATTTACATTTGCCTCTGCTTCCCAAGTGCTGGGATTAAAGGTTTGTGCCACCACTGCCTGCCTTTGAATGCATTTTCTTAATGTTCTCAATAAATGCTAAAGGAAATTTGCAAAGGAAGGCAGAAACACAGGCCAAGAATCTGACTTAGGAGTATCAAGAAATTGAAACAAACTAAAAACAATCATATTAATAATATTTCAATTCTTGAGAACAGTGTTTCTATTCTACATCATAAGTTTATAGGTCATATTTGTATACTGTTTTATTTTATTCACTTGATTGTGAAATTATTGTCTTAATTAATCCCATATATACATGAAATTTCATCCAGAAAATATGTTTTATAGACCACATTTTTCATTATATTTAATGTAATGAATTAGAAATCAATGAAGTAATGTTGATGATAGGACAAATCTTACCTTGTATCCTATATAATTGTATACTTCTTTTACTGAAATAGCTTTTTAATTGAGTAGAGTGTTTATTTTGACTAATAACATATATTCATAGGTAAATTTTTAAAAGTTGCTGAGTAGTATATCCTAAGATTATCCAGATTCATTGTTTTTTTAACCTTTAAAATTGTTGTTGATGATTTTTTAAATTTATAAAAAATAATACCCAAGGTGCAAGATAGTTTAAAGCTGACATAGATAAAATTTGAACTTAATTGACACAGGACAACTAGGACTATGCACCTAATGCATTAATGAAATTCACAGAAGTCATTAGAGGATCCAGTCTTCCTTGGCTTCAGCAGGTCAATGGCTTAATTCTTTTTTTCTTTTTCAAAAAAGAGATAAGGAAATGTTAGTTTCTCATTCGTTAGAGACCTAAAGTCTGCATTGTTACATTCCCAAATTCATAAATTACTCACATGGTCATATGTTGAAAAAAATTTTTGGTGGTTATTCAAGACAGGGTTTCTCACTATTGCCCTGACTGTTCTAAATCTCACTTTGTAGACCAGACAGGACTCTAAGTCAGAAATACTCTTGCCTCTTCTTTCCAAATGCTGGGATTAACCTACATCTTAACATACAGTATAATTGAAACAGGAGGTTTTGGAAGATGAGTGTATTTCAATGATACAGTGAAAATAAACCTGCATGACAAGCCCTGTGCCATTGTGAAAGGGACAAGAGAGCTCTCTGGCATCCCATTTCTCTCCAGAATAACACACGGAATAGGCCACCTAAACTACACCAAAAAGCCAGATGTTTACAAGGTAATAAAAAAAGTATTAAAATAAAAATCTACCTACCAGCTTTTTGACCATGGACTTCACAGCCCCAAGAATTGTAAGACACAATATTTTATTGCTTAAAACACAACTTCTATGGCATTTTCTTAGATAGTGTGATCTGACTAAGATTAGACATTCCCTAATTTTTTATTACAATGCTTTCATTTTGAGTAGGAACAGAAAAGACTGATAGAGGAGTTTCTTTCTGATTTTTAGGGTAAAGAATTTTCAGCCAATATTGAGGCAATAATCACTACTTTATTTACAGGTTATATCTTCCCCAAATTACAAACCCTCTCCAAATTTAAGATTTCTTTTTATGCCTTGGGATAACTGTATCTAATGACTTAGTCAGTGAAATACAGAAAATTCCTTGGCACTTTATAACCAAGTATCAAACTTATATGCAAAATACTTTTGAGAATTTTGTTGAATAGCATTTCTTATAAGATTTTCTCATACCCAATTGAGAAAGATCAATTCATTAATACATGACATGAATGAATATTTCAGTCAATATTGATATTTGTTCATGCAATTTAGGACATGAGATTTTAATATTCAAAGATGAAATAGACTACAATATTCAGAATCCACTTATAGGAACTAAGTAACACTAATTCATTTGTGTAAGGAAGACTCATCTGTACTGTCTTAGGATTTGAAAGGATAATAAGCATTTGAAATGTAGTAAAACTGCTAATTGGCTAGTGTCACACATACAATTTTTATGTCTACTTGATAATAGCAGCTTTAGTTCCATCTCATTATATGACCACATAAGATAATCTACCATAAAATCAAGAAAGACAATGTGGGATATTTTAAAAAGAAATTTTAGAAAAAAAATTAAAATCAGAAGTGTACTGAATAGTAGCATGTTAACTGTAGAAAGACATACTTTGATAATAATACAATTCTCATGAGTAAACAAAATGAATCTGAGAGGATATGCAAATGAAATGACAGGAAGAGCTTTGCTGAGACAGAAGGTAAAACTCACAATTGCAATATTGCTCAACAACTTCCACTTCCCTTTCTCCAAGATAGTTAAAGGTCTCTGAGTTAAGAGACAATCCCTTGATATTTTGCACTTTAGCTAGCAGCTCATTAGAACAGACAACTGGTAGCACTTTCAATTAGGTGTGCTTAGCTTCTACATATGTACTGAATTCATGTGGAAGGATCTATTGCTGCATGGTAATTACAGGAAAAAGTGAGATGGCACATTCCATGTTCCATAACTACAGCTGCCTACCCTCAGAAGGAATCAGGGAGACTAGACCAAGTTCTTCCCAATGATGTATTCTTTGCTCATCTTAAAATCAAAAGCATTCCTTCTTAAAAATAATGAAATTATTATCTTATAATTAGAATAAGCATGGAAATTCAAAATAAAAAATTATTAATTCCTTTAAGTAATAATTTATACCACACTTAAATTTTAAACATATTTTAAATACTACTACTTTTTTCCTTTATAGTGATATTTGTGTGTGTGTGTGTGTGTTTGTGTGTGTGTGTGTGTGTGTGTGCTTGTATGTGTGTGTGTGTGTGTGTGTGTGCTTGTGTGTGTGTGTGTGTGTAACTCCAGGTCGCCAGTCAGCCTTGGGATATGCCCAACTTTTATGTAAGTGTTAGGAATTAAACTAAATTCCTCTTGCTTATTCAGTAAGCACTTTCCTGGTTGAGCATCTCCTGGGCCAGGTTATTCTACTCACAGTGTATACACAAAATTTCATATTCAACCCAGAGATACTTAACATATCTGTGTTTATTGATGTTCTATTCCCATATCTAGAAAATTAAATCAGCCTAGATATCCATTAACTGATAAACAGGCAATAAAAATGTAGTCCATACATATAATGGAATTTTATTCAGCTTCAAAATAAACTACAATCATGAAATTTTCATGAAATGTTTGAGACCAAGAAAAATATACTGTGCCAGGTACCCAAGCCCAGATAGACAAATACTTCATGTTTTATCTCATATACATATCTTAGCTTCAAATCTTCAGGTATATATTTGTCATTTGTGGATATATTGGAGTAGGTGAAACCTTAAAGAAAGATGTGGTTTAATACAGAACAAAGGCAACATTTAGGTGGGAAGGGCAGATACTGAGGTGGAAAGGTTCAAGTAAAAGATGGGGAAACAAGTAGATAGATTCATAAAATTAACTAAAAATGAGGATTATATGAAAAATGCTACTATTTTAGAAGCCAATTAAAATGTGTTTTCACAAAAGGAACAAGAAGAGGGTTTTGTGGCTGTCTGTATATTGCTGTTCCTCAAAGAGACAGTTTATAAACAAAAGTTCCAGTGCCAGCTTTAGGACACGTCCTAATGAACAATTGATCATGGAGAGCCCAGAAGTGCCCCCTTCACCAATATAAGCAAAAACAACCTTGAAATATTCTGAAAGTTGCTTCCCTGACAGCTATCTTATGTAGTCCCAGAAGGTGCTATGCTGGCTTCTGGAGGATAAAAGTTATCAAGAAATCATTCAGCTTTGAACCCTATGAACTATGATACCATCCTGGCAAGCACGTTACACTGGCCACAGTGGTACAACTTATATGGGGGTAACCTACTACTCTGCTTGGATATGAAGTTCTTTTTACCTGAGGAAATTCATGACTGGTTCTAAAAATCTGGTCAAAAATATATGGGTAAAGAGGTCCTGAGCTTTAGGTAGGGAATTTGCTACTGTTGTTTAGCTAAATTGCCATGGTATCTTCTAAACATTTATGCTTACACCCATGAAAAAATGCTACTCTTAGACATAATCATAAGAGTTTTGATTTACAATGAACATTAGTGAATGCAGAGATTCAGAGCTGCATAAGGTGCTGAAAACTAAGTGACTGTTGAGTGCTTGGGTCTATCCTCTACATTTATACCATCTCTTCTAAAACATAGGAACATCTTGGAACAGTGGTAAGGAACCATGCAGGAAAAGTAACATGAACTGCTATCCTGCAGCCACTGTACAGCCATTGCAGCCATAAACTCATAATAGCTAAAACTGGCCTATATTGGGCCTGCACAAGACTGGGTCTTTCATGGTCAGTCATGGATAATGGAGTAGCTCATGAGTCCCTACTCCATCCTGATGAACTACTGGCTACTGATGAATTCTGGATTAGAGACAATCATTGTCTTCATTTGTAAATATCTACTGGTAGTGCCACCAGGTTCCAAGAGACAACTTCAAGCCTACCATCATATAGACAACTCTAGCTGAGCTCAGTGAGCCAAGAAAACAAAACAAAACAAAACACATATAAATGTATGAAAGGTAATTCTGGAGAAATGGACTAACTAAGAAAGAGGCTTTGGAGAGAAATGAAAGATAGTGGTGGTAAGAATAATCAAATGCATTGCACTTGTATATGGAATTGTTAAAAATCAAATTTAGTGAGTCATTAAAATATATAGGATTTCTACAGGCACACATTTCTTTTCAAAATAACTTTTAGAATAGAAAAAAGTTGGCTGGTTGTTGGTGGCGCACGCCTTTAATTTCAGCACTCAAGAAGCAGAGGCAGGCAGATCTCTGTGAGTTCAAGGCCAGCCTGGTCTACAGAGGGAGTGCCAGGATAGGCTCTAAAGCTACACAGAGAAACATTGTCTCAAAAAAACAAAAATGAGTGTATTCTCTCTAAGGCTGTTTTTATATTTTCATACTATAATGCTGTGAATTTCTATCTTACAGATGTTTCTAATTTTCAAATTTCTTGGAGAATGTCTATCAACATCCTCATGAGCCACAGTGAACTGTTGAAGTAAGGGAACTCTTGCATTTGTTAGAAGCTGTATAGAACCTGTTTCATGTGATCTCCCAATGCCAGACTCCTGTGGATGCTGCCTTTACTTACACCCTGGATTATCACACCAACATCACATTTTGTTTGGGGAGGAATTGTTTTTTTCTTGACTGTGAAAATACTGGGCCTTTAATTTAGAATATTATTTTACCCCTTTTTTTAATCAGCCCACATTATATGAGCAAAAAGTCATCCTACTCTCATGTAACCCAGTCAGAAGAAACTGTTACAACTTGAAGTGCTTAGCTATAGATCCTTTCTTTGAGTGACCATGAGATAAAAGAGGAAGTGAAACTATTATGCTTTAAAACTTCTGAATTTCATCCTCTGTTTACAGAAATCTCATGATCTACTAGGTTGACTTTTGAAAATGTGATTAAAGAATTAAGCAATGAACAGGTATCTCCATCCCTAATATTTCCCTAGCATTTGGCAATAATGAGTCCCATTGCACCAAGTTGGTATTAGAGTGATTGGCTAGAAATTTGACAATTTTTTTGTGGTTGCAGTGCCTGATGTGCTTTCTTTTTGGAGTAGTGTCTTTGTTTTAGTAAGGATTATCAGTGTTCTTATACAACAGAAACTCTCATTTTCTTCCTTAGTTAACCACTGAAAAAAAGCCTTGTATCTCAGTTTTGTGTTTATTTGCTTTTTAATGAATGAATTGGTGTTAAATGGAAGTGATAGATATATTAACAAGAATCATTGTAAGTTCCCAATTTTTGGTATATCTTTCCCATCTACAGAGGATGTTGGTTCTGATTAAAATAAATAAGGGTAAAATATTCCTTTTGAAGGCAGAATAAAAGATGTGATACATGCTTGAGAGGTAAAGACGAGTAGTTGTTAAACTGCCAAGTCTAGACTGGCCAGTGTAAGGGAAATACTTCCTTGACATTTCTTTCCAAATGATTCAGCTTCACAAGATTAAAATGTGTATTAATCTTCTTCAAACAGTAGTTTGGAAGGGTTCATATTTTACACAACTAGTGAAATAATATATGTTTACTGATGCTGAAAAAGAGAGCTTTTCACTTTTGTTTTTTTGCTATTGTGACATATTTTATTTTGAAATTAATCTTCTCACATTTGGATGGGAACAGAGTATGTTCTTTAAATCCTGGTAAGGAAAACATGCAGAATGGGTTCAGATTAGAGGACAGAAGGCAATTCTCTGAGTAGCAAGCCAGTTTTCACGAGGGGGTGGTATGCTCCCCAACACCCATCTGGAAGCATGAGAACAGACCTTCAACCAGGTTTCTAACCCAAGCACTCATAGATACAGAACAAGGATAAGGTGTTCCCAGTGTAGAAGTGGAATGGCCCCATGATAAACTGCATAGACATGGTGTTCTAGCTGCATATTTCACCAAATTCATTGCAGAGGGAAAAATAGATAACATCATTACTCATACAAGAACCATCATTCAATATAAGCATTATATTAAAAACAAATTATTTATTAAGAAAACAACTATTAAATGCCACGAGTCAGTGTGTTTTATTGTATGGGAAAATCAAGAACAAGGAATAATTTTTACATATAAGATATATACAATTCAGTAAAGGATAAATATAACTTAATATGTAAAGATGACAAAATTCACTACAGTGAACACTTAATATAGGCAGCATTTTAGATCACCGCCTTATGTTAGAACACTACCTAATATATTTTTTCAGTATACCAGCTTGAGTTCAGATATGTTATCCTATAAAGAGTGGTGTCCTCCAAATAAAAGCATGTAAACAATTCCTTATATGTTGACCTGAGTAGCTACAAAGTGAAGATATATTTTTTACAGATGAGTGTGTCTAATATTCAGGATCTCAGATTCTCTGCTGTAACATGATAGACTCTATGATCTTGGAGGTTTATTTTGTGGCTTACATCAATGCAGCCTCAAGAAATGCAATCTCAAATCTCCTGCATTGAGTCCTTAAGGAAAGAGACAGATAAATCAAAATTCCATGAAGGCATGATGAATTTGCTCCCACTGATAGTAGAGAGGCACAGTGCTTAATAACAAGAAACACTTGAGTAGTGGAAGTATTTACAAATAAGAAGATGAAATAAATATTTTGTCAAATCATTTATCTCAGGAAATAAACATACAGCAAATTTCTGTATGATGAAATATTGTCCCATACTCATGCACATTTTATAGCACTTATTTTAGACACTATTTTACTACAAAGAAGTAGAGAGCATGAAGTTGGGATGGTGGTATAAACACAAATTCAGTAGGAGGAGGAGTGGCATATTGGGAAGTAGATTAGAACAAAACACTGTATGCATGTTTGATATTCTCAAAGAATAAATTAAAACAAAAATATCAAACCTCCAGCTTCTTGCTTCTGCTCATATTTTTTTTTTTTGGTTTTTCGAGACAGGGTTTCCCTGTGGCTTTGGAGGCTGTCCTGGGACTAGCTCTTGTAGACCAGGCTGGTCTTGAACTCACAGAGATCCACCTGCCTCTGCCTCCCGAGTGCTGGGATTAAAGGCGTGCATCACCAACGCCCGGCAACTGCTCATATTCTTATTTGAATTCTAGGTACATTTATGATCTATCTTCAGGTATATATGACTTACTCTTCATTGCTGAGGATTTTTTACTATGCTACATGATTCACAATTTAGCTTCTCATCTGTTAATCTGTCTAAGAAAATAATGCAGTCTACCACTTCTTTAAATGCAGACTAGACATAGAAATTTGATAGCTTCATTCTTAATTGTAGTATTCAATAATATTTATTTAAGCATTGAAATTAAAAAGAAAAAAGTTACTTAAATATTTGAACTTGGCTTTAGTAATTATAATTTGTATTCAATTTAGCTTAATAAGTAATTTATACTGTATACAATAAAATATTTTTGAAAAGTTACATAAAACTTTTCTTTTTATTCACTTCTTTATACAGAACATTATACATAATTTAATCCATAATAAGCATCACCATATTTCCATTCTTTATATCAGCAGTTACTAGTATGAGATGATATACAAATAATGACTATAAAAACTTAATTTTTTGAAATTAAAACAAAATAATTTGTACTTA
Organism: Cricetulus griseus; assembly: GCF_003668045.3. NCBI lineage: Eukaryota > Metazoa > Chordata > Mammalia > Rodentia > Cricetidae > Cricetulus > Cricetulus griseus. The sequence continues at coordinate 127,725,815 of NC_048599.1, forward strand.
GCAATAATTTAATAACATTGGCTTTAATAAGCACACAAATTATATCAGGACATAAGCATGAGTATAATGTTTAAAACCTCTAATGATTTCTGATACTTTCTGTGCTGTTGCTTGAAAACATGACACTACGATGTGTTTCAATTTTATCTTTATAATGTATATTTAATAAATAGAAAGGAAAATTTATTTTTAACAAATTTGCATTTGATTTTTAAGTGTTTTATGAGCCTTTAAATATTATTATCTTAGAGTATGTGAATGCTTATTTGGACTGGAGAAACAAGAAGTTTATTTCAATTAAATGTACCTTAATTAAAGAAAATATAAGTAAAAACAACTATAAAAGAAAAAAATTTTGAATGTTTAATTAACTAATTTTCTGTTACTATGGCAAAATACTTTAGCCAAGTCAACATACAGAGGAAAGAATTTATGAGGGCTTGGTTCCAGAGGGAGAATACATAATGGTAGTTATGGCAGGAGTGAGTCAGAGCAGGAAGCTGAGAGATCATATCTTCAGATACAAACACACAGCCAAGAGAGTGAACTGGAAAGGGCATGATTGAAACTATGAACATTCAAAGCTCACCCCTAGTGACAAACTTTCTTTAGCAAGCCTGCAATTACCTTAGCAAACAATGCCACAAAGTGAGGATAAGTGTTCAAATACATGAGACAACGGGAGACATTTCTAATTCAAGTCAACAGGGGTGGCTTATCCTTTTTTAGTCTAAAAGTTTGATGCCATCAAGGAAACTCCTTTGTCCAGATTTCTTTTTTGCTGATTCTCTTATGAAGCTCAGGGTAGAAAACAAGAGTCTATTCTTGAGTCATGCATCTTCTCAGGCTTAACTTTAGCAGTAATGGCAAGCCTTTATCCCTTTTGTACACAATCAAAATACTTTATTGGACCATCTTAGATGTTCTATTTTCCAAAAGATAAAGAAATATTTTGAGAGGCTTAGGAACAAGTTGCCCAGTTTATCTCTGGAAAAGGAGAGAAAATTAATACAGAATGACAATGAAAGCCATTAGATCCTCAACAACAACAAAAATGATTCTACTGCATGCAACAACTACTTCTAGAACACTCAATAAAGGCCTACTTTGTGGGGGAAGGAAAAGGGGCAATTTTATCAATTCTACTGATTGTATTTGTTACAATTTCCCAGAAGGCTCTGAGAATGATTTAAGCAGGGAAGTGACTTCGGAGGAAGGTGTCTAGGGATCTAATGGACTGTATCATTGCTGATGTATCTAATTTATTGGGAAGAAACCAGCAAAGATATCAGGCTTCTGATTCTATTTTGCTGTGTTACCTGAACTAGTAAGTTGAATAATGGTGGGAAAATTGAAGGGAAAGATGATGACTTATAAGTACTTTCTGATGAAAATGACTTCGGACCTTTCAGGAAACAGGAAATAGGTGGGTAACAGAAGTAAGCAGTCAGATCTTCACTGGAGGTATACAGTGAGTCAAGCAAAAGCATTGCTCACCTTATCATACTGATAATGGATTATTTCTAGCAGTTAACAAGCCTGTTGAAGCTCAAAGTGGAATGAATCATCTTATAAACAAATGAACCTGGATTCTGACTTGCATTTTGGCTGAATAAAGTTAGTCAGCCCAATGAGATAGACTTCTCAGGACAGAAGATTCCATAGTTACTGAAGTAAGCACAGAACTCTTGATGTGTTGACCCAACCTATAAGAATTGTCATCATGCCTACCTTTCCATGCCTCTGAAGTACCTGATTAAGTGGCAGCTTTGGACATGTTGAACAGCAGATACTCCACTGCCCTCATGGGGTATCCCCTGAGTGTTTACCTATGATGCATGCCTTCATGAGCTCTTAGAACAGAAAGATTTTGTAACTGACAGGTTCAAAGGAGAAATTGCAGGATACCTTTAAAATGAGACTAACACACAACTGTCTATGATTCAGAGGCAAACAATTCAGTTTGTGGGAAGAAATAATAGATAACTTGCAGTCTGTGACTCTTCCAAGTTAACAAAATTCCTCAGGGCCAAATTTCCTTCATGAAAATGTAGGCTGGGAAGGAATACAAGAATATCCAATCTGATAATTTGTGATTCAGTTTCTTCCTAGATTGACAGTAGTTTGTTTTTGATTGTTTCTTAGTTAACCTACATATAAAAATGACATAAATAACTACAGAACTCAGGTCTGTTATATAGCCTGAATGGTACTCTGAAAATAATTGACCAAACCTCTGAAACTGTAAGATATACTGAATTAAATGTTTTCCTAGAGTTGCTATGGTCATGGTGTCTCTTTACAGCAATAAAAATCCTAAGACACACACAAACACACACACACACACACACACACACACACACACACACACACACACAAACACACACCTAAAAAGCAATCAAGCAAATGAGCTTATTGTGTTAGAGAAACAAAAACACATCTTCTGCTTTCAATTGTCTTTGCAAAACAAACTTTGTTAACAGTTCTTATCCTTCTGAGAATAAAACCCATTCATATCCGAGCTTTAAATCAAAGAAGGTAAAAGAGTAAGAAAATCTGAAGTAACAAATTGAATTACATCAAAATAAGAGTTATTCAAATTGTTAAATTAATTGAAATTAAAAAGAAAAGGTATAAAAAGTCTTGTATAGAAACCATAACTGCACCAATACCATAACACTTACAAATCAAAATAAACTTTAAATTACTAACAAATACATTTGAAAGAATGTGAGTCAACAAAAGACTAACCAAGAAAGTATCAAAATAAAATCAGCTGTGCTAATACTTCCCCTTTCCTCAATACAGCCATTAAAGATCTAAGTAATTAGAGGTAAGTTTGTTCTGTTTTGAATTTTGAATATTTGTCATAGTTTCCAAACTGTATTCAGTCAAAATATACAGTACGATGAATTTCAAACCACTAAAACAAGAGTGGTGGTGGTCACCACACTTATAGGAACTTTCCTATACACATACACTGCTCTCCATTATAGACATATTATACCAATTGCTTTTCAGGTGCACAATGTTGCTGTTGGTTTTAATCTTTACTCTTTTGGGGAGGACTCACCACCCAGCTCACAAATAAATCCTACAAGGAGGCTTATTCTTTCTTAAGAATGGCAATCTTATCTTGGCTTGTTTTCAGCAAGCTTTTCTTAACTGAAATGATCCCATCTACCTTTTGCCCCAAGGCTTTTGTCTTTCTATATTCCATGGGCCTTTCTTTACTTCTTACTCCATGGCTGTCTGTGTAGATGGGAAGCTGGCCCCTGACATCTTCCTCTCCTTATTTTCTTGTTCCTTGATTTTCCCCCCCTGATTTCTCCTCCATTTACTCTCTTCTGCCTGCCAGACTCACCTGTTTCTCTCTCCTGCCTTGCTATTGGCTATTGAGCTCTTCATTAGACAAATCATGTATGTAGACAGGCAAAGTATCAGAGTTTCACAGAGACAAGCAAATGCAATATAGAAGAATGCAACAGTCTTCACATCATGAAAACAAATATTCCACAACATAAATGAATAAAACACATCTTCAAATAATATTCCACAACAGTACACCAGGTAAATAAAGGCGAAAAGAGGCTGTGGGTGAAAGCAAAAGTTAAAGAACAAGTGTGAGTGGAATCATGTGTGGCTTACTCCATAAAACATGGAACCTGATTCACCCTTGCAATAGAGAGAAGCAAAGATCTGATCATACAAATATTTCTGAAAGGGAATCAGTTTGTTAGCTTCCTGTTAACAACATTGAGAACTGCCAATGAAGCAATGGAGGTAGCAAGCTAAGTCAAATTCGGCTAAAACTAATATGGAAAATGTTCGCCTCTGCTATAGAACATTTGGACAGTTCAGTAATATTTCCTTGTTAGCAGAGTTAAGACAGCTGAGATATCTAATAAGATAAGAACAGTCAAAGACCCTATTTCAGAGTTAATAGGCAGATCATTACAAGCGTTGACCAAAGCAGTCCCATACTGACCTAATCAAAATCCAGAATGAAAATTATCATAAAGTGCATGATGAACCAATTAGGCAGGAGCTGGGTTGATTCTATCTGCTCAAGTATCTCAGCTGGGAATGGTAAATTAACAACTAAAAGGAAATGAGGGAGAAAAAAAGCACTCAAAGGCAGGGACATTAGTTTAAATTCTGTAAAAGTTTCCGAGAGTGGGAGAGAGAGAATGAGTCTATACTTCAATTATAGGAAAACAAACAACTTAGAAAAACATGCACAGCTCTTTGGCAAAAGGGGGTAGACTTATTTTGGCCTCACTCTCCCAGGAAGGGAAATTTAGTACAGTCCTACTGGATAGGTAGTAAAGAGATAACTCTATGAAGTTTCTTCATAGATGTAACTTCCTGTAAATGATTTAGAATTCTTATACATGTGATGGAAGCATCTGAGCTGAAGTTGAAGATGATTGTGAATTGAACCAACTCACTCATGGGAAGCAAAGACAATGTCATAGAAATATGGCAGGCACTCTGTCTCAGAAATGGTGGCTCTGACACTCCTCACATTCCTGTTCTCTCACTGTTTTGCTACTTCTTCTCTATTACATGTGACAAACAAATTAAATACATTTTTTGGATGCAAAACAAAGGGTCAGAGGGCAATTTTACAAAGCTTTCATGAAATATGTTTTAGAAATGTTAGAGTTGAGGAAATCCAGCAGAGGATATTCTAATAGAGGAGTAATAGAGCAGAAAGAAAATGTGAGAAATGGCAGATTGGACTCCTCAGCACTGTATTCTGAATAAAACACCTTATTGTTATCACTTCCCTTTCGTTTACAATGATTCCAATATTTGCCTTTCTTATTTATTTACGTTTCTTTAACAGTCAATAAGAGGTTAGGGCTCAAAGTTCTAAGGAGTTTCTAATTTAAGAATATTCATACACTAATATTTCAATTGGAATTGGTTGGCAAATAATAATTAGGTTATTAAGTAACACAAGTGAATTTGTTTTGCAAACTGGCTTTGTTCTTTCAAAACTCAGATTTTTCTCTCATGGTATTTTCATAGACATGAATCTGGTGAACCTCCTGAGTTACATCTTTCCTTTAATTCTTCTCTTACTAGCTTGAATCTTTCAGTGATACTGTCACATTCAGATAAGTCAGCTAAGAAGCCCCTGTACAGAACTGAACAGGTCTCATTGTTCTAGATGTTTTAGTTGTGGTAACATCAATTTAGGATGACAAGGAGAATGCTGGAGAGAGAGGAGAGGGATGCCAAGGGGGTGATTTCATCTAGCTGCCAAAGGAGTAACAGGTCAAGGCATTCTCTGGTAATCCAAGACCACATGAAAATGCATAGACTGATAGTTATGGGTTAATAATTAAGACAGAGCTAGCCAGTAAGAAGCCCTAGCCATTACCCAATAATTTTATAATTAATATAGCCTCCGTATGTTTATTGGGGTGAATTAGCTGTGGAACCAGGCTGTAAAGAAAATCCAGCAACAGGTCACATTAAAATATATATAACTTAATTTTTGCCACCACAGTAATTTCAATTTACAGTATGAAATTTTGTGAAAAATATAAAATATTTTCAATGTTGAAAATGTGTTTCTAATATTACTAACCCAAAGTACCATAGGTTAAAACTAAACATGCTAGCAGTGATTTACAAAAAAGAGCCCATTGAACCTGACTTTCCAGAATGGGATTGATTTCCTATGTAGATAGTCTGTAATGTGTATCTTTGAATCTGGGACTATTAAAATTATTTCATATACCTCTTCATGTGATTCTCCACTTTATCTTGATGTGGTAATTCTGACTCAAGTTTAATATATAAAATAGCATGACTTTTATGACCAGATACACTTAAATTGAAAACATGGATTCAACCAATTGATAATTATGTAATTTCAGGACAGTTTCGAGAATCTTTAGGCTACTTTAATATAAATGGATACAAATAAATAAATACGAAGTAAAGAGAGAAAACTCAAGCATGCTGACTGGAACAGCAAAGCTGTATGTGCCTTAGAACCTTCACACATTTCCTGAGTCCCTTTGCTCTAAACAATGAAGAACTGAACTTCAGGTACTTCAGTGAAAAGCCCCTGTGGACTGAGTAGGTGGTGTCACTCAGCAAACAAGTAAAATACCACACTTCTATAGTTGAATAATGTTTGATAAATAAGATGCTGGGTAAAATGTGTTCCTTAATACTCAAGAAGATGGGAAAATGGTAATTAGATTGGAAGATTGTCCAGATTGCTGACTTCTACAAGAAGAGGAAAAGATTGAAGAATGGATGAAGAAAATGTGGTGTGTTACACAATAGAGTATTCCCTTGCTGTTAAAAAATGGCACTATGAAATTTGCTGGCAAATGGATGCAAATAGAAAAAAAATTATCTTCAGTGAGGTAACCCAGGCCCAGAAATTCAAATAGTATGTATTCACTTATAAGTGGATATTAGCCATTAAGTAAATGATAACCACTCTGCAATCCATACACTCAGTGAGGTTAGGTAAAAAAGGAGCTCTAGGGGGTCATGCATAGATTTCTCTGGGAAAATCACAACATCCATAAAGCTCATTGAATATTGGAGCCTTCACTCTCATGTTCTAGTCTCTTTGAAACAGGAAGGAACTCTACATGCTACAGAAAGGGAAAATGACATTACACTGTCCCAGCCATAAAATCTTTGGCCTATAATCTGTCCTGCCTGCAAGATGTGCTAGGGCAATGGTGGCACAGAACTTCTGGCAGTAGCCAACAAATGTTTGGATTAACTTGAGGGCCATTTCATGAGAGGGAGCCCTTGTCTGACACTGCCTAGAGTCACTGGAGACTAGAAAGCCCAGAGCCATAGAGTAAAACCCAACAAGATTGGTCTTAAAAAAGAATAATCAATGAAATGTTTCCTACTGGTATTCTAATATGATCACAGATCTTGCTTGTCCAGTTGTCATCAGACAGACTTTCTCTGACAGCAGATGGAATCAGGTACAGATACCCACAGCCAGATATTATTCGGGAGAGAGACAAAATTGGCAGTCTTCATCAGTTCCCTCCCCTTAGAGATAGGGAATTCCTTCAAACAAGGCAGGAGTCAAAGGGGATGGAGATGGAGGATATAGAGAGAACATGGCCCACTGAGTCTACTAGGCAAGGGTCCCATAGACTCACAGAGACTGAGGAAGCAGGGATCTGCACCAGGTTCTCTGTGTGCATATTGTGGCTGTGAGTTTGATGTTATTGTGGAACTAGAAGGAGGTGTGAGAGTCTGTGTGTCTTGGACTCTTTGCCCATCTTGAGACTTTTCCTCTTGTTGGGTTGCCTTCTCCAGATTCAGTGTGAGGGCTTTTGCCTTGACTTACTGTATTTGGTTTTGTTGTGTTTGATTGTTTTCTCTTGGAGATCTGTTCTTTTCTGAAGAGAAACAGAGTGGCAGTGGATCAGAGAAAAGGGGAGGTAGTGGTGGCAGGGAGGTGGAATGAACTGAGGAAGGGTAAACCATGCTTGGGAAGCTTAACATAAGAGAAGAATTGAGTTTCTGAAAAGGCAACATGTTTTAATTTAGTTTTTGTTTTCGAGTAGAGTTCTGCTCTCATGAGTGTGGCAGTTTTTTGAGAATGGTGAAGCACATTTGGGTGCTTCAACCACTCCACAAACCCAGTGACCACACTAAAATTGAAGCCAGGGACAGAATTCCAGTCATGGGATTTCAATGTGATGATAATATGCCTTTCTACTGGATATCCTTGTGGCTCTGGTCCCTCTCAAATAACTCATGTTCTCACAGGAAGCCTGAAAGATAAAGCCAGCAGCTTTATCTATGAAAGATAAATTCCAGCAGCAACTAATTGACTGGTAAATATTATTGACTGCATTTAAAAGGATATCTTAGACCTACTGCTTGGTCTAAGAGCCCAGGCTTGAAGTGTTGGACTTTGGACTGTGATTGACATGCAGCCCTTCCTCACTCCTAGAGCCTTGCCTGGAGTTTTGCTTTTTTTATTTTTTTTCCTGTCTACCTTCCTTCTCCCTCCCCCATTTTTTTTGTCAGAAAAAATTATGAAAGTGTCAGTTTCCTTTTGCGGTTAATTCAGGAGAGATCCTCAATTCGAGCAGGGCACATTTTCATGCAAATACAGCAGCACAGTTTCCAGCCCCCTAATAGCTTCTTACAAATGATGTGCCATTACAACGAGGTTTATTTAAACAAATTTAATACATCTTTAATCAAGCTGGAGAGCATTTTCAAAGGTCACGCTCCAAATCAGGATCACTGTACTGAGCTTATCAAAGTATTAGCTTAAGGGGGAGGGAGAATTATTTCTTGGACAAGTAATTTTAGGCAAATCTTTATTTACATTTTTATTCAGTTATTAAATTTTATTCCTTTCCCTCCTCCTTCTAGTCTCCATTTATGAACCTATAAGAAAGTCTGCAAATGGAGCTATAAGCGTAACGCTGCAGCCAGGCCTTCTAAGAGCAACATCTTTGAACACAGAGTCTGAAAGGCAAGGACAAGAGACCAGGCATTTTCAATGTCAGACATAATCTTTTAGTGCATCTAAAGCATCTTTGGCAAAGGTCTCACATAAGGCTCTGTATGCATTGCTGAAATTCTAATGTACCAAGTAATCATTGGGTAAGCAAAACAGGCAGGAAGCATTGCCCAAATGTAGACTTTTGGTCTTTCCATTTTCTCTGCATCCATTACTTTTGTGTCTTGGTGTTTGTTCCTTCTTCTTCTCTATGAATATCACATATATGCAAACAAGTTTGTGCTGTGAACATGACATTGTGCCAACCACTGTGCTGACCTAGTAGTTTTAAACTTATGTTAATTATTCCCTACAACACTAATATGATTGTCAAGCTCTCCCTAACTCTTTACATTTTACATGAATGTTTATAGGAGAAAAAGATCAACTTGAAGCAACTAAGAAAAATTAGTTAATGTTTGGGACAATGTTTTTTACCCAGTGCCAGGACTAGAAACCAATTCATGCAGTCTCAAGGATAGCAGAATACCAGGGATTTTTTTCCCCCAAGGGTTAATTCCATAAAGTCCTTTCTCTTATAAGACTATAAAAGTCTATAATTACATGCTAAAATTCAAGGAATATTAAACTCTGAAAAAACAGAAGACTATGTGACAGTGAGAGAAGAATATCTGAGGATTATATCACTTTTTACATATTGACTCTCAAATAGCAAAATCACAACACAAAAGAGGAAACACAATGCACAATGGGAAAAGTACATAGCCCTGCTATCAAATCTATTCTAAAGTCTATTTCACTACCAAAAGTTGCTTGTAAGATTACCAAAAATTAGAAGGCCCACACAAATAAGAAAATCAGAGGAGACAGTTATTTGGCTTACACAATACATGATAATACCCGCCATTGATAAGGTTTGTCCATATCCTCCCACAACAGTACTTGTTAGTCAAAATAGAGTCACATATTAGAAAGCAGGGTATATTTATAAATGTTCTACTCCTTTCCTCTCTTTTACTCTCTCTGTCACTATCTCTCTCTTTCTCTGTCTCTGTCTCTGTATCTCTCTGTGTCTCTGTCTGTGTCTCAGTCTCTGTTACTCTTTCTCATGAATTTCAGTATGGAACTCTAGAAGTGCTAGCATAAGTTATAGTGCCTATGGTACCAGAACCTGTATTTTTGCACTAAGATGAATGTAGAGTGTGGTGTAATTAACTTTCTCAGGCCTATTGTTAAGACTTATCAGTTCTACAGTCTCAGAAATTCACAACTTCTCATAGTCAATGCAAATACTAAGATCCATTGAATGTGGCCTGAGAGTTTAAAACTGTAGTTTGCCAGGGGTTGTGAAACATTAGTGGAGTAAGAACACTAGAATTCTAAAGCAGAAACTTCAACTTTCTCATTTATTTTCTAGCAATGTTAGACATTCATCCTCTCTAAGCCCAGGTTGAAAGGTGGAGATCCATTCATTTATCCTTTCATTCTTCCAGAAAGCATTTATCAGGTGTGTTCCATGTGCTTTGCATAAATGAATAATTCCTCTAGGAAATTCCAGTCTAGTGGTGTAGCTGATTTAAATTTCATACATGTGTGTTAAGACCTAGACTTGAGCTACCACTTGTCTCCTGGGATGCCAAAGTTCCTAATCTCTTCAGATCAAATGACATTAACCTGTCTTAGGTGATGAATATGCATTTACAAGGAGGAAGAGGAAGTAATTTTAAACAAAGAAGAGAATATATTTAAAACATGGAGACATGAAACATGTTATATAAAGCCTGGAAATTTCTATGGTCTGGAAAATGAAGGTTATTGGTTAAGGAACAAGATAGAAAATGTTAAGTTGATTATAACAATTTTGGTAGTGAAAATGGATTATCAGCATTCTCTCTCTCTCTCTCTCTCTCTCTCTCTCTCTCTCTCTCTCTCTCTTAAGCAATGACACACAAAGAAAGATTTATAATTCAAGTGTTAGAATCAGAGATGTAAGAAACAACTGAGACAAAGAAATCAGTTAAGAAAGGGAACAAAGAAAGGAAAAGGCTTTGGTGGAACCATGAGGCTTTTCTAAATCTGGGTCACTGGGTTTATGTTATAAACTTGAAAATGCAGATGAATTCAGACATAAATATACTTTTAAAATAAAAAAAAAACATTCTGTGAGAAAAGTCACAATATAAATTTCCAGAGGCATTTTTTGTTTCAAATATTAACTTCAACTTCATAGGCAAAAAAAAAAAAAAAAAAAAAAGATGTCATTGGAATGTGGGTGATCTCCTTATGCTATTTAATTAAGTTTAAAATGTTATTTGACTTTGAAGAATTTTTTCTATATTCAGAATCTTGGAAGAATGATAACTTTCTGGCTTTGAATTTAACTATTAGTCTGTATTTGGTAAAAATATTGTTCTGGAGGCGGAGGAGATACTTCATTCAGTAAAGTGCTTCCTAGGAAAACATGAGCAAATATGTTTGGATTCCTAGCTTGAACATAAGATCTGGCCATGATGTCAGGCATCTCAACCCCCAGTGCTGGACACAAGATCCCAAGGATGCACTGTCTTGACAGTTGAGTCAACTGGGGAGGTTCAGTGAAAGACTGTTACAAAAATTAAAAAAAAAAAAAACGTGATATGAACTAAAGGAGATTGACTTTGGTTTCCACATACAAACATATACATATTCATGGGTACCCCTACATGTAGGTGCATACATACATAAGTGTGAATGCACATGTATGCACACACACACACACACACACACACACACACACACACACACACACACTATTCTTCTGAAATAGTTCTCTAATCAATCAGTCCTAAAATGAACACTTTCAATGAATCGTTCTACATGTTTATTTACATGTTTACTTAAGAGAAATAACAAGCTATGATACTCTCTTCTAATGGAATGCTATAAAACATTAATCCCGCTATAAAATAGAAGGGAACTACTCTGAAAAACTTCTATCCCCTTAATATGTTTTGATTTAGATAAGGCTAGAAATTAAATTGAAAACCTTAACTAAAAAGCTACTTTATTCTTGTTGAGATTTTTTTTAAACTTGGAGCCATATTAGGTTATGCATAAAATTAAATAGAAATATATACAATGACTATATTCTTCCTCACCCTACATATAGCAATGATGAATGAAATAACATTGGCATGACATTTATATTGTTACTCTTACTGTTGAGGTAGACATGAACAAACATGCTCATCACCCACATACACCTCCAAGAGTTGACCAAAGAAATGATCCACCCAACTCTAACTCCAAGAGAGTTTCTTGGAGTTACAGGATTATGGATGATGGATCGCTTGCAAAGGAATGGATGACTCAAAGGCAACTGTATTACTGGAAATTACCCCCAGAATGTGTAACAAATCAAGAAACCAATGCACACAGCAATTTCTGTAGAGATTTACTGGCATCCTGGCTGAGCTGAGTCTCTAGTTCATAGAAACCTAACCATCCTTTGGTGAAAGGCTAGTGGGCCCTTTAGGTTTCAGGATCTTGCTTAGTTGTGTAGGCTTTCTTACATTTGCTTCCTGAGTCTTAATATAAGGTCCCTCCAGGAGGAGATGTTTCAGTTTGAAAGAAATAGTTAGACAACTCTTTGTCATTTCAATAATTCTATTGCTAACATTAGTGTTTGATTTCTCATGTCTTTTTAGTATAAATTATTATTCTATTGTCTAGATGCATCAAGACTAATTTATTTTGTCACCTAGTGCAGTATGTCTTAGTTTCTTTTACAATTTAATAAATACTAAAAAAGTTTCTATAAGATAGCATATGAAAATTTTTGTGAAAAACATACTCTCCAATTTTGGAAATTAAATACCAAATAATATAACTGTTATGACATAGGGAAGAATATGCATCATTTATTATTATAATAAATTACCATATGTTCTTCCAAAGTGGCATTGCGATTTCACAATGGGTGTGAGGCACTCTTTTTTCTACACTATTGGTAACACTTGGTATTAACAGAGTTTTAGATTTTCACTATTCTAATAGGGAATTATTAAACTGTTATCTGACTCCAATTTCCATTTGAAATTCACTGATAGCATTATGTGGACAATCTCTACAGAAACATAATTGGCATCAGTACAGCTTCATTCATGAAATATCTTCCTAGATCTTTCCCCATTTTGATTGAGTTTTTATTTTCTTAATGCTGAAGTTTATGAGTTCTTTGTATAGTTTGTATATCAATCCTTTATTGATCAGGTATGTTCTCTTAAATATTTTTTTAGTCTGTGAAAAGTTTACTGACATATAGATTTGTTGTCCCCTGTCAAGGGTTCTCAAAATGAGCAAAATACCCAGTCACTAGCATTTTACTGATGGTGACTTGTTAGAATAGAACAATTTGAATTTAATGAAATACAGTATATCAGTATTTCCCTTATATTATAGCCATGGTATTTTATTATACAGTATAATAAATGAACAAGATGTATACCTCCAAAAATATCCTGTACCTTTTACTTTACATTTACATAAATATAAATGGAAACTATGGTTTTCAGTGGAGATTGAAAGGATGACAGTAATGACATATTTGTGATGCAAAGGTAAAAGGCATAATCTATTGGAGTGATGAAGTTTCCTAAAATTTCCAACAAGTTGGAAGACTAACCTAACAAAATAAGAGCTTTTGAAAGAGAAGCCACTTCAAATTGAGAACGCCCTACACTGATTTTAACTTTCCAAGTATATGCCATTGTTTCCTATTAGAATGGACAAAACTATTAAAAACAAAGAACAGTATTGAATATTGAAGAAGTAGGATTTGAAACATAGCTTCATAGATTATGAAATGGATTAGGAGGTACAAAGGTAGACAATGTTCCTAGAAGAGGATACGTGTGTAGCAGGGAAGTCAGAGACAGAGAGACAGATGGGGAAGATGGAGAAAGGGAAGAATGGAAACACAAAGAGAGACAGGGAAAGATAGAGAAAGAAATGGAGAGACAGAGAGAACAAGAAGGAAGTAGACAAATAGGCATTTACTTGTCTTTGAAATTCCAGGGTTGATATCCCCCACTTGCTGACATTCTCCCATTGTTCAGTGGAGTAGTTTTGTAATCTTCTAATATTGGCCCATGTGAATGGAGTGTTTATTGAGAAACTACAGGTCTTATTCTCATAATATTTCTGTTGAGGCAAGCATCATAGGCAAAACAAGAAACCACTAAAGCCTAAGGATTCTATGATTATGATCAATGAAAAGCCACATGGCCAAGGCAGACAGTATATACCAGGTAGGTAGGAATGGGACAGGGAGGCAATCAGTTGAGTAGAATTTAAGACATTGTTTATGAATATTTCAGTGCATATCATTTTAACAATTTCTATAATTGCCAACAGAAAATTAGTGACATTTCATTGATTCTGTATTGCATGAACTATGTGGGTCCTTCAGAAAAATATTTCAAAATTATTTTGAACCTCTAATTACTTAGAGTAACTCATTAGGGTCATTCTTCATCTTTCAAACTTTCCAGAAATATTTACTTAAAGGAGAATAAAGAGAGCCCAAAAATTGACTCCCAGGCTGTTTTCCAATCATCACTCAGAGTGAATTTGGGCAAATTATTTCAACTGTAAGATATATGATACAAATTGATTTTAATAATGCATTTGAAATACAGATATAAATGACTATTGTGTAATTATGCATTTCATACTATTTGTTCATTTTTCTTATGACAAATAAATGCAATTTTATTCTACTTCTCTATTATTTAATGCTTAGTTTCTCATGAATTTGTGATTGTAGTTAGCTAACAGTTAAGTAAATGAGTTTCTCAAAAGTAAAGCATAGTAAATTTTTCTTGAGGAAAGTATATTATGTATATTGTATCACAAGTTGATTGAGAAAAGGTAACTCAGCTCAAAAATACTAGAAGATAATAATGAAGCAGAGAAATATTCATCAGAAGATTCATTCCCATCCAAAAATATTGAATAGATATTCACTTATTTCTAATAGTGTTTTGTTTAACTATTCTGTATTTGGCACTAAATCCCGTTGTACACACAGTATTCAAAATGATTATGTTCTAATTTAATTTTTAAGCTAAGAATGGTCAACATTATCTAATATATGTTTATATAAAATATGACACATGCATGTCTTTTAATGTAAATATTGGAGCAGGCAAAACAGATGTTAATGAATTAAAATTATATTTCATTTTATATCATAGCACATTGAATGTACTATTATTTTATCTGTGAATTAAAATGCTAATAACTTATCAATAAATTAAAGTACTTTTATGTTTGACAACCTTTGTCATTTTATAGTTGTGTGCAAAGATAGTTCATATTTAACTGAGAAAATTCTAATCTAAAGCACAAGCATGCATCAATTAGGTAAGTATCTCTATGTTGTGAGGCACTCTATACTCTTATTGGTTATTCTTTATTTCAGTGGTTGGTTATGTCAAGTATCACTTTGCTATAATACCTTGCTTCTTTTCGTGTTAAAGTCTGTGTTCCTTTAACAATTAAAAATTAATGTTTGCCACTTTTATATATGGATGTAAAAAATAAAACAACAGTAAGAAAACTTCTAAAATTCATATTTGAAATATTCAAGCCAGTTCCAAGGTTCTAACATCAATTCATTGACATAGATAATTTAATTTTCATGAAAGCTTAGATGTAATATACACAAAATAATTGCAATAAATAATACCATAATAGAGATGGCCATAGTTTATGGGCCAGAACCCTTAAGCAAAATGCTCCACTTAAAAAAATATGTATCAGAAAACTGAATCTTTAGCTCACTTTCACTTGCAGTAAGTGTTCTGTGCTGTTAAGACACCCTGTGGAAATTTCACAACTTCCCTCAATGTTCTTTTTTCTTTTCTTTTCTTTTGCTTAAAATGTCTCCAAATCAAGAAATGAAATGATACTATTTTTTCTTGATAACATATTCAGTTTCAAAAATTTTGGAACAGGACCCACAATGGAAAATGTTCAAACTTTATCCTCTTGATAGATACTAGATAGATATTTCAGAATAAGATCAATATGTCCTCACATTTAAATAGAACATCCCATTACACAGAGCCAGGCTGTCAAGATTGGATTGCATGTATAATCTTCTTTAAAAAATTAATGCTTCCAAATGAATAAGATGAAACAAAGTAGAATATCATATTCCTATTGCCAATCTATCACTTTAAAGTCATACCTAGTCAGTCCATCAGCATCAAGAAGATAGGGACATCTGCTACACTTCTCTGAGACAGCCTCATTTACATATTTGTAAATATTAAATATAAATTTAGAAATTGATATTTCCCCTTTCTTTTTAAATGGTCATAAATCATTCACAAGTCTTAAAGTGCTGATCTGTTCCTTCTCGGGTTCCTCTAGAAGTAAATCTGTAGCTTTAAAACATTCTGTGCTATGACAACATGCTCAGTAAGAAGCATCTTTTGATTTTAGTCTCCCCTTTTGAGTTAAAAATAAGTTCACAGTAGTGTTTTGTCCAGTTTTCTCACAGGAATCATTCAGACACTGATTATTCTTTCAGTCCCCCAATCAACATGTATTTGTTATTTTGTCTTTATTTCCTCATTTCATATTTATTTGAGATATTCAAAGGATGTAGATATATTTATAGTTTTATTTTCTTATCGAGAGTGTAGTATGTGGCTCACACACACATCCACACACACACACACACACACACACACACACACACACACACACACGCAAGCAATAGCAACCAAATAATTTTACATATGCTAATTAATGTTTTATTCTATCTGCGAAGGAATTCAGTCCATTCTTTGCTCTTCACTGACTCTAGTTTAGAATTGAATATATATGTATACTTACAGACCCACAGGCAGAAACACACACACACACACACACACACACACACACACACACACACACACAATTTTTCGATGCATTTATTGAACAAATATCAAGTGGCATAAAGTCTTATGTTTCATTGCTTCAATGAATCATCACCAAAAGCAAATTGGGGGAAAAGGAGGGTTTATTTGGTTTACACTTCCACATTGCTGTCCATTATTGAAGGAAGCCGGGAAAGGATCTCAAACAGGGCAGGATCCTGAAGGAAGGAGCTGATGCAGAAGCCATGGAGGATGCTGCTTTCTGGCTTGCTTCACATGTCTTGATCAACCCGCTTTCTTATAGAACACAGGACCACCAGCCAGGGGTATTACCACCCATTATGGGCTGGGCCTTCCCTTGTAGAGCACTATTTGACAAAATGTCTAACAGCTGAATCTCAAGGAGGCATTTCCTCAACTGAGGCTCCTCCTTCCTCCAATGACTCAAGCTTGTGTCAAGTTGACACACAAAACCAACCAATACACATACAGTAAAATGTGGTCACCTTATAAATGTATGTATGGCAAACGATAATTTGTAAATCAGTCTTCTGTTGTACACAGAACAATTTTCTTTGGAAATAGAGTTAAGTTTTCAGTTTAGTCCAAGCATAAATTACCCTATTTAATCAGTGTCGATAATATTAATTCAGTTCCTGACAGTAAGGCCATTGACACTCCAAAACAGGAGACAAGAGGAGGATTATTTTGGTAGCTACCTTCTATTTCTCT
The DNA here is from genome assembly GCF_003668045.3 of Cricetulus griseus. NCBI lineage: Eukaryota > Metazoa > Chordata > Mammalia > Rodentia > Cricetidae > Cricetulus > Cricetulus griseus. Next base: position 127,742,945 of record NC_048599.1, read on the forward strand.
GTCTTTCTCTTCAATTCCACAACTCTCTCAGTTTAAGAAAAAGGACAGTCAGTGCTTTCTCCCATGATGAGAAAATGGTCAGATGCATCTCCTGTACCATGTGAAGCTATTGTACTGTGTGGACCTCCTTACCATGTGCACCTACTGTACCATGTGCATCTCCTGTACCAGGTGCTCTCCTGCACCATCCACATCTCCTGTACCTGTGGCTCACCTCCACTTCTCACAGGGGCCCTTGTGGAATCCATTCTTAACAGATTAATAAATAATATAATTAATAAAATTATAATAAATAAAATAGATTCTTACCTTGATCTATTTTATTTCTACCACCAGTTTCTGAAAGGTTATGCAGCTTATCTAAACTAATTCTTACCAAAAAAAGCAACATTTTCTTCTAGTTAATAGTATTTCTTCTTAACCATGTTTAAGAGATTTTTTAAATGTCTCTAAACTCAAATAAAGATCCTAACAGGATAATTTCCACTAAAAAAATGTAAAAGAGTAACAAAAGCAACAGCAGCAAAACACCCCATTTGAGTTTCAGGCTCTAAGCCTCTCAGTCCCTGCCTCTTCACAGGAGTTAGATTAACTTCACTTGTTCCTTTTAAAATTAGCCACTTCTTTTGGATCTACTGTGTAGTGTCCTTCTATCATATGCAATTTAGAAAAGAAAACAGTTTTAAAAGTCATTATGTCCAATTTAACATAAATAACAAATGTCAATATTAATTATTTTCAATATGCGTTGCTTCACAATTCCTAAAAATTCATGTAAGAGACCTAATAGCAGAGGTCAATCTAAAAACCATACATATATCACACTGCCCTTTGCACAGGTTTTTGAGAAATTTTATAGGTATAGCATAAAATGAATGAGTAATGCCTCATTCTGTTCTCTGAGTAGAAACATGAAAAACAGACTGACTTGATTATAAGTTTAAAACAGAGGCTGATAATTGACCTCTCTACATCCTCACTCCCCGTTTGAAAACTTTTAAATTCATAATACAATAACATGTGTACCCAAAAAGTGAGAGAGTTGATTTCACAATATAATACATATGGATTCAATTATGCAAGCTGTACCCTTCTAGTGGTTGATAGGCAATTTTGATTGCTCAATGAATATCACTCAAAAAAGAATAGATAGGTGGATTTTTAATTAAAAATAAAGGTTTTGAGTATTTTTGTTGTCAAATATTTCAAGAAATTGAAAATCAGTTTTTGAAAGCATAGCTTCTTTGAATTTTTGTATGTTTCCCAGGAATCTTTTCATTCATTTGTGACTTTTATAGATACCAATCGGTGATGAAAAAACAAAGATAGGCTAATTTTATGGGAAGATATGAAATAACGGAACAACTCATTTCCTACCTAATCAATTCATTCTCTTCCTTATCAGGCAAGCTAAGAATATTCGTTCAATAATAAAAGATCTTAATGATTAATTTCTAAGAATAACTATTTTATAATTCAAAAGGCTTGGTCTACCCAGACTTTAAAAAAGTGGACTTAATGGACTTTAATAATTGATTTGTGTCTACTCTCTGTGCATATTGTGATAGAACCAACACCTACAAAGTGCACAGGAATTTGCTCATTTTGTTTGTGAACTCTGACTGTTTCACGATGAAATGATCAAACATTTATCCTTGCCTTCCTGGGGCATTGCAGGTGTCAAGCGCAATGGCGTTGTGGAACTGTTCTAATGCAGCTAAGGAATTTATACTGTGGCTCTACAGAAATTTCCCTAAGCTTTGAGAAGGATACTAAAGCAATTAGATCATTATCTATTAGATTTACACATACTACAAGCATTGGAAATTCAATAACCATATATTGAAAATGGAATGTCAAAACTGAAATATAATAGAAATATATATACAGATGAAAACTTCAGGTTCTGTTTCTTTAACATTTATTTACAAGAAAGGCTATAGCAAAGAGAAACTCCAAAAGATTTTATTCTGTATTCATTTTTTGTGATATTGAAGAGTGGACAAGTCACTTTTTTATAAGTACACAGCTATAATTTGAACAGACATCCTTATAGGCAAGTGCATTAAAATTTAGAAGAAATTCCCGAGGGTAATGCTCACTAGGGATAATATATGTTTATATTTCAATGTATACATATATGTATAAAGGAAAATGGGTAGGTCAGCAAATGTAGGGAAATATATTCATAACAATTAAATGCTTTTTTCTCATGCTAATCCTTTTTTTCTTTTATAGCTAAAGTAATAGCTTTAAAAGGCTGATGTAAAATGAGGTGGATGAACCTTGTTCTTTGTGGTAGGACCACTTCACCTTATCTTGGTTAGAAACAGTCAATAATTCTCAGAAGCACTGAGAAAATCTAGTTCAGTTTTCTTCATTCTAAATCAATCTCAGGTTTAGGAAAAGGTCTGGGCTTAAAAGTTATTACAACTCTACTGTTTTCTCTGATAAATTACATGAATAACATTTGAGACAATGCATTGTTAAATATTTATGTCTAGTACTATAGAACCAAGGAAAGCATAAGAAGCCCTAGAAGAATAAATATATTTACCTAAATAAATTACTAAGACAAATATACTCCTATGTGCTCTGTACCAATAAACAGTAGGTATTCACTAAATTGTGGAATATAAATGGTTCATTTCCTCTAAATGTACACTGAAAGATCTATAACATGCTACACATTTCCTGTGCTTTGCATATATATTTCAATATTCATCATGAAAAGTCTTGCTTATGTGTCAATATACATTACTTTGCATATATTAAGAAAGAGTTTTTTAAAATTTTTTACATTACGGATGTTTTTTACTATGAGAAAAAGCTTAGGTCTTATTTCATGATTAACCCTTTCACAGCCCATCCTTTTTTCTCTACATGACATTTGCACAAAATGAATTGCTTGCTTAGACACAGCTAACTAAATAAAAGCAGACCAGGGCTGATAGTATGAAAAATGGATTTTCATTACTGTTTCATTGATTCTTGTAAATAAGGGCCTGAGGCCTGCTCCGAAAAGGCTGCAAACAGTAATAATTTAATCTGAGGTGACACAGACCAAAATGTATGTGGACAAAAATCATCCTTGAATATTAAACAACAGCCTCAAGACAGAGCAAAGTGTTGCAGGCGAATTTAAATGTATGCAGATCGGTGGGTAACATATTTAAAAACAGAAATTAAAGATTCCTGTCATAAATCACATTTGCTGCCATGGATATGCCTTGTTATGCTGGCGTTTAAGGAAACCTGAAAGGTTAAGGCAGTGGGTGCATTAAATCGTACAAGGATAATTAATACTTTTCTTGTGGCTATTTATAAGAAATGGAAAATGTAGTCAGATCAGCTGTGGCACTGGAGTAATTTGAGGGGGAAGCAATGAATGCATGAGTCAATAGTTTTAACTGGACAAATCTCAAATGCTTAATGATGCGGTGTCTCAAATTGGAAGCCATTTGAAGTTTGGAAACCTTAAATTTCTCCATAGGGATTTTATTATTAATTATGTCTTAGTCACCTACGTGGTAGATAGTATATAAAATAAACAGCATTGCTGGATGAAGCATTATGAACTCTGCCTTATATAATATCACAAAAGAAGTAAAAATTCCAACCTTTTTAATGACTAATTTACTTGACACATTGAAAATTGATTGGTAGCACCAGAGGATACTCATGTTCCCAGTGGAAAATCAACCTTTGTTGCCAATGGACATAGGTTTATGATCACTCACTTACCTAAAAATCATTCCTTTCGAACCTTGTGTTTTTTATCTGTAAATTAAAACTGTAAAACTATTTGCTTTTTTATCAGCATCATGTATTAGAAAGTCCTCCATAAGAAGGAGGCATATGGTGCCCAATCCTCAGGACCTGAAAGATTCATTTGTCTTTCACTGCTGCCTGCTTACTGTTTCTTGAGCTCAGAGAATGACTACCCTTTAGAAAGGAAGCTTTATTACTAAGAATAAAATATCTTAATAACATAACAGTATCATCACTGCAAAAATATAATGCATTTATATTTACTGCTTGGTTTCAAAATGACAGTACGACTTGTGCATATCAGTAGAAACTGCTATGCTTTTCTACAAAGTTCCTATGAAATAAATTAAAACATTTCTTTTGCAAAAAAACATTCAGAGATAGCACACAGGAAATTTTGTATTTACAAAAATCTATTAACATTTTTATGATTCAATTCTTGGTAGGAACCACCAATGAAAAGTCAAAATAATTATTGAATACAATGGAATCTTCAACATACTCTATGTAAACAAGTAACAAAGTCATAGCTAAAATCAGTTTGGGCTGCACCATGGTGTATGCTTTATTGGTTTGAGAGACTACATGGCTGGCATTGATAGGGCTTTAAGTGAGGTGAGTCAGAAAACCTTGCTCACTCACCATTGATATCCAACACTGAATTGAGGTGATAAAACCATTTTCACATTAACACTTCTGCCTAGCAGTGAGGTCATGGGTACAGTAATAGCTATGCATCCCACCTTGAGGTACACTGAACAAATACACACTCAAACAGATCTCTACATAACATTCATTTCACATCAAAATCTTCCATGATGATTCTAAATAAGTAGTGAAAAAATTACTCTACTGAAAGCCATAGGATTGTTTTAAAATTGAAAAATGCTTTTTAAAAAATCAATCAGGAGTTAAAGCTAGAAAAAACAAAACTCAGACAGGATGAAAGAATTTTTTCTTGGTAACATCTGCAGGTCTGTAATTACTCAACCCTTTGCTGTGACTCAGTGTCCCGAGACATTGCCTCATAGGTAGAAGATGAACACCACTACATCTGGCTTGAAAACATCTTGTGAGTAATGCTTCCTTTGGCCAATCATCCTCCCAATTTGAGCAAAAAATCCTATGGCTTCAGGGGCTTAATTGCCTGACAACGTTCCCATGTTGGCCTGTGAAGTTCAGAGCATGTGATACCCTAATACCTAAAGAGAGAAGCTGGCCAGGCCATGAAGAGAATGGGGGTCCGGACTTCATAATCTGACTTCAGACACCCTAAACATTTTGTCTGTTTAAAACCACCTGTCCCTGTCCCAGAGGCACTTTGATAAAGGAAAGTAAGGCAAGGGATTAAGTTATAATTTAAACAAAACTGATTATCTGTATTTCCATAGACAGGACCTTAAGTCATTTTAATCTTTGATACTAATTAATGTCCCGATCATCAATTTTTGAACAATTTTAAAATTCTCTGGCAGATTGTTTTAAACTTCAGTGCAAGGCTATTTTCAGTTTTCAGTGTTCCTTTTAGCTATTGGTATTAAACATACATAACACATTTCCCTGGAAGCAGATATAACCCAGCTGTTAAGGATAAGATAGGAAAAACAGACTAAACATGAATTGCAAGTGTGAATTTTTCTTGAAGAGAAAGCCTTTGTAAGCTATGTTGCAAGGCATTGGATCTAGGGAATAACATTTTAAACATCACTATCACTATTGCAAGATAGTCAAATCTTTTGCAGGATGTGACATATTTCTGTGTAATATGAAGAATATTGACTAGACTACCATAGAGTGGCTTAACAAGAATAGTGACACCACCTCAAAGTGCAAGTACTAGCAAGTCTAGAAATAGGGTTTGTTTATAGGACAAACTATAAATATACATCCTTAAATCTACAGCTTGAAGGTATAAGGCAAGTGTTACCATTAGAATATGCCACAGTAGCTTCAATAGGAGTGAGAGATATAAAAAGACTGCTAAAGAAGTAAACAGAAAAGAATAGGTTCACAGATATTAATCTCTTAAGAACCATCACAGTCTTGAAGGTGTGTTATTTCTTGCCTAATAAATTTTTCTACAGTATATGAGTATTAACCCTTGAAAAATATCAAGAGTAAATGTATCACATGTACTTGCAGGCATTAATGGCATCTGCTCTGATATATTACTACAAGATGAAATGACTCCAAAGTACATCTAATGTCCTATCATGGCAGGCTTAGTGAACATCAATGCATTTACATCATCAAAGAGACAAATGAATTGGCTTTAAATGTATCATCAATTGTGAACTCTGTAATTTGTCATAACTGACACAGATTTCGATGTCATGCTAAATAAATCTATGGAAGAAAGCTCCCAGTTTTCCACATATCTTTGAGCAAGAAGAGATAAATATCACACTTTCAGAGTTGCAAACATGGTGTTGCCTATATTCAGAGTAAAATTTTGGGAAAATGGTAAAGGCTCTTGGCACATAAGCTTAATTCTCTGAGTTTGATAACCAGACGTACTAATAGGGACTTTATTTTTATATCTAAATGATAATTTTATATAATTTGTGATTTTTAAATTTTATTAAATGCCTTACTTAAAGCCACAAGTGAATTTTATTATAAATAAATTTTACTTAATAAAGTGAAGGACATACTGAACACAGTGTCAATGTTTTAAAGAAAATAACCCCTTTGATGCTAGAAGGATATATTTTCCATTTAACTTTAAAACACTTCCACTGATTTTTTTCTTAAAAGTCAGGTTTTAGTAAGAGTTCTTAGTTGTGCCATTTATCTGTAGTACTGTGAAAGATACAGATTTTCTATGATTTAAATTATCACTAAAATAAGATTTAGAAAACAGGACTTCCTTAAAGTTTCCTTCAAATCCCTCTTCCTCCAAATGACTATGTGAGCTATGGATAAACATAAACATCACATTAGCCACATTTCCTGAACTTAAATCTGCTTCAGGTCATATAAGGGCCAAGCTGACCAGGAACAGACTTCTTTTCCTACTTTCCACTTCCATTTAGGGTGAATGATGGAGGATACTTATAGGTTGCCTCTGAGCATTAGTGTCCTAGTGACTACTCATTATGGCCCATTTGAAATCTACCAGATGCTTCAACCAAAAGCATTCAAACTCTGTGTATTAACCTCCCTAGATGTCACCCGTCTCTCAGCTGTATACAGAAAACCTAGATGATATCCTTTACCTTTCCTTTGTACCTACAAATTACCTCCTCAGGCTCATAGGCAATCTCCAGCAGAGGAAACTAACACTTTTAACACTTTTAGTTATTTCTACTTCTCTCTGAGGTCAGACTACTATTATCTCCCATCTAGAACTCTCCAACAGCTTCCTCAGACTTTCTCCAGCAAAGATTCTATAGACTTAATTCTAAAAAAATCAATTTATAGTCATCTTTCTTTTAAAAATGTCTTTGCTCGTTTCCTTTCATATATACATGTATTACACACTCACCTTCAAGTTTTATCTCTTTAAAATTTGTTTTTTAGAATGCACACAGTCCAATTAATGCTGGTAATCTATCAAAGTGATGCAGGATATTCTTCTGGAATGTGGTTGATCAACAAGGGACCTTAAAGAAAATGAAATCTCTTTATCATGGTGATCAATCCTCAAAATCTCTTCAAATACATATGGCGGCTAAGGTGTCACTCATGAAAGAATATTGACTGTCCTGATCGTGTTGCAAGTCTTGGGCATACAATCACTGCAGCTGTTCATGAGTGCCATGGTCCAAGTACTGCCTGAAGTCTGTTTCTTAGAATCTTTCCTTTTCCTCTTCTTAGATGTTACTTGAGTCTTTGGCAGGAGAGTAGGTATTATAGCTGTCTCATTTATAGAAGAAAACTTCACAGATACTTAGTCTCTGCACTTGAATTAGTTGTGAGTTTATGAGTATATTTATTGCAGACCATTGCAAAACGAATCTTTTTGGAAAAGGACAGAGAACTTCACTAAACTCTGGGTACAGATATGTCTGTCTTTTCTATCTGTCCATCTATCCATCTATCCATCTATCCATCTGTCTGTCTATCTATCTATCTATCTATCTATCTATCTATCTGTCTGTCTGTCTATCTCTCTATATCTCTCCATTATCTATAGTAGCCAATTTAAAAGAATGTCCATTTAGCAATTTATATTAGTAGGTCAGTTTCTGGAAAATATGACCTTCCTATGCACAGTTTCTTAACTGGATTTAAAGTAGAAGATAGGAGTTTTCATCTATGGAATGGACCTTCAATCCAATCAGAAAGTGACCAGTAACACTTATCATATTCATGCCAATAATATACCCATGGGCATATTTTGCTATGTCCACATTATTTTAGCTTGCAGTTTTCACATTTAAGTAAAATTGATGTTCTACCCTAGCAGCCTTCATGGCATGTGATGATACTATGTAATCTAGGTAACAAAAGGAAGCTTCCAAAAGCTGCTATCATTTCTTCTGAATGCCTTCTACAGAACATAGGCAATAGTGTTGCCAAGTCATCATCTACATTCCAGATACGTATACATTTGTAGTAATATTGTTAACTCAGGATTCAACTACGTAGGACAGTTTCCAACCTTCTAAGGACATTCTGTTGAACCTAAAAAGTAAAAGAGTGCCTAAATTTAATATCAGTATTTAATACCTACAAGACATAATGTGACAAGTCTATTGGGATAATTGTTTCAATGAATTAGAAATTAAATATTATTAATTAGATATAATTTTTGATAGATTTTGTATCAGAGGAAGCACAAAGTGTAAGCAGACATTACTTTGGACTGCCAGCTCACAAACAACAATACAGAGACTTATTATTAACTATGAACACTCCGCCTTAGCTTAGGCTTATCCCATCAGCTTTTATAACTTAACCCAAATTTTGCTAATCCACAACCGACCACATGGCTTTTTACCTCTTTCCCATTCTCTGTGTGCAACTCCTTCCATGTCTCCATGGCACTTCTGCTTTCTTCTGAGAGTCCTCCCTGTGCTTGGAAGTCCCACCTATGCCTCCTGCCTAGCTATTGTCCATTTAGTTCTTTATTAAACCAACGAGAGGCTCCTTGAAAAAGACACATCTTCACGCTGTACAAAAAGATTATTTCACAACAACAAAAGGGAAAGAGATTGACATAAAAAAGAAAAGACATATAGGAAGAGGATAGGAAAGAACAAGGGAAGGAAGAAATGGGGGATGGAATGAAGAAAAGCAAAGGAAAGTGAGGAAGGTTACTGGCAAATGGAGACAATCAAAGTGATTGTCTAAAATTAGTCTTCTTTAAAGTTAATAAAAAATCTTCCATTAATAATTAATAAAATCTATAATTTGCAATAAATATATAATTTGATAAATTAATCCATGGCCTGTTGATTAGCCAGTGCTGTTGTTGAAGTATGCACCTGGTAATTTGCCAAAGAATTGTTTCAAATTTTGTCTCTTAAAAATAATTTTCTTGTTGAGGATCATTAATTTGGAATATCCTGCATAGTATGACTCCTGGATTGGTAGTCTAAGGTCTACTAAGTGCTAAATTTTTAATGGGACCAGCGCAGTGTACTGAACACTGATGGTAATTCTCCAGTGTGTTTGGCAAATAATGTTTGCTATTGAATGCAGCTTTAGTTGAGACTATGTAGAATAGTCTTATCAGAGTAGAAGAGGGTTTCCTAAATAGAGGCTGGCATTCTGCAATCCAAACATCCTGGGATAAAACAAAACAAAACAAACAAACAAACTGCATAGTATTTTATAAACCAGAGATAAAGTCACATAGACTAACACTTTTGCTTTTTAGCACAAGAGCCATGAGAGATCTCTGCTGAAGAGTAATAGATATAAATCTTTGTTGTGCGTATTGTAATGTATGAAAAAATCAAAGGAGTTTTGACATATTTTAAAAACCCATGGACATTAATTCTAACAGGAAATTTATGGTTACCATTACTGATATTTTAGTGAAATTTGGTAGATAACTAGGTAGTTCGGGATAGATGTTATGATAATAAACAGTCACAAAATTTTCTTCTATTTTGCCATAGCAATTCTTTTCATGAAAATTGCATTCATCTTCTATAAAGTGCAGGTAAAAGGAAAAATGATTATGTAATTTTTCTCCTAATACCGAGGCCTATTCTTTCTAAAATAAACTTGAACTGTATCATTAGATACTAATTCTTACAATGCATTCAATCAAAAGAAAGTTTGCACAATTGTTTCATGTATCTATTTCTCCTTCTTAATTTTTGTCAATCACTTGTCCTTTTGAGTAAGGGGAAATATGAGTTTTTACTCCTAGTATAATATTAACAAGTTAAAAGCGATAGGTTTTTCTATGTTACCATTATAAAAATGAATTTTGTGAAATGAGCTTTATTCGTGATGGATAGATAAAGTTGCAGTATGATGTAAGATGCACAAATAATATTCTGTGTACTGAAATACTATTTCATAATCTAGAACTACATGAGTAGTTTGAGACAGGGGTAAATATTGGAAAATGTAAAAAGTCAAAGCTCTTTACACTTCACAGGAATGATTTCTCATCCCCTCAAAATGTACATTCTATTAGAGAAAATTATTTTAAATAATTATGTAAAACACACATTTTTAATCCAGTTGATTCATTAAAAGTATGCATATGATGCCAGGAATGGGAAGTGGCATGAACTCCTGAGCTAATTGGGAGCATGAGGGTAGGGGAGAGGGAGCTGCCACAATAAGAGAAGGAGAAGAGTAGTAGAGGAGAGAAAATGGAGGAGCATAAATATTGAGTTGGGGGAAGAATAGAGGAGAGAGAGCAGGATGAGAGATACCATATCAGAGGGAGCCACTATAGATCCGAGAAGAGATCTGGAACTAGGGAGATCTCCAGAGACCTACAAGGATGACACGAACTGACAATCCAGGCAATGGTGGAGAGGATAACCCAAAAGGCCTTCCCCTAAAATGAGATTGATGACTACTCTTTATGCCATCCTAGAGCCCTCATCCAGTGGCTGATGGAAGCAGAGACAGACATCCACAGATATACAATGAGCCAAAATCGGGAATTTAGTTGAAGAGAAGGAGGAATGAAGATAGAAGGGGTCTGTACCAAGTTGGAGAAACCCACAGAAACATTTGGCCTGACTAAGGGAGAGCACATCCACCCCAGATGCTGTCGGGGAGGCCAGTACAAGACTGATCCAGACCCCTGAACATGGATGTCAATAAGGAGGACTCTGTCCTCCAGGGAGCCTCTGGTAATGGATTAGTATTTTTCCCTGGTGTAAGAAGGGACTTTGAGAGCCCATCCCACGTGAAGGGTCACACTCTGGCACTGGACACCTGGGGAAGGGCCCAGGCCCAGCACAGGAAGATTTGGTGGACACTGCAGAGCCCCCGTTGATGGCCCTACCCTGCCTGGGGAGTGGTAGGTGGATGGGGTGGGGGTAGGTGGGGGTGGGAGGAGGGATGTGGGTGAGGGGAGGGAGAGGGAGAAGGGACTTACATGTGAAACAAGCTTGTTCCCTAACTTGAACTAATTTTTAAAAAGTATGCATATGAATATTTTCTCAGAATGCAAACACGGTTGTTCACATAAATGTAACTAAATGTCTTAGAAGTTGTGGGAGGAGTTTATTAGGAAAAGTTGCTAATACGGTAAACCAGAATATTCTTTAAAAGTATAATTGTTGATTCCATGACTAAAAGGAAAATTTTTTCCTTTTCTTTTCTTTTTTATTTAAATTAGAAACAAGCTTGTTTTTTTGTCAATCCTGTTCCCTCTCCTTCCCCTCCTACCTTGCCCCCCACTGATCCCCTGTCCCATCCCTGCTCTCCAGGGAGGGTAAGGCATTTCATGGGGGATCTTGAAAGTCTGTCATATCATTTGGAGCAGGGCCTGGATCCTCCCCATGTGACTAGGCTGAGAGAGTATCCCTCTATGTGGAGTGGGATTCTAAAGTCCATTCGTGTACTATGGATAAATACTGATCTATTACCAGAGGCCCGATAGATTAACCAGACCTCCAAACTGACATCCATGATAGGGTCTCTGGAAAAGTCCTATACTGGTTTCCCAGCTATCAGTCTGGGGTCCATGAGCTCCCCCTTGTTCAGGTCAGCTGTTTCTGTGAGTTTTTCCTTCCTTGTCTTGACCCCTTTGCTCATCACTCCTCCCTCACTGCAACTGGATTCCAGATTTCAGCTCAGTGTTTATCTGTGGGTCTGAAAACTTTTAAAATAATAATTACATTAAAACCTGGTAAAATCTTCTGAAAGTCCATTTTTACTTCAATAGATAAATAGCTGCATTTTAAAGCAAACTTGAAATTTCCATTATGAGAATTAGAAACTTAATATTGTCAAGAAAACTGCTCATTAATTGACTGCATATCATATAACAGATACTGGTATCAGAAAGATATTAGTTTATACACAAGTAAGTATGTAGTCAGTCAAGTACTATAAGAAAAAGAGACAAAAACAAATATAATGAAGTACAGGGAAATGATGAGTTGTTAATGCAGATAGAATGGATAAGGCATGCCTTTCTTAGAAAAACCTTATTTTGCACATACTAAGACAAACAAGTCAGATATACAGATGATATAAATGAAACTAGTTATAGACCAAGAGTTGAATCCTGCCCAGCTAAAAATGTTTGACCATTCTTGCCAAGCTTGCTAATTTCAGGTGTCTGGCTACTGATACTTCTCTATGTTTGCCTTCACAAGATTGTCTTCCTCATTTGAATATAAAAGCATGTAGCTCAGTCCTGGTATGGCCAGAAGGAGGCTTGCTCATAGATATCTGGCCTTGTAAGTCAAGAAGATCCTCTTTTAATGAACCTATTTTGTAAAAATACTAATATGTCAGCCATTTATTTTGTCTTGGCAGATGTTGCTCCAATAAGCAAATTAATTAGATATTTATTACAGCACTACAATTTGTCCTTGGCATTATTATTTCATTTAATTGAAGAATAAGTATGATTTTAAAAGGATACACTAACATAAAATTTACAGGGATGGACTTTTGATTTCAACATGATTGGGCTCAGTCATTTCCATATTCTGATAAAAAAATTATTTGTGGGTGTGTCTGAGAGTTTTTTCCAAGAGAGATTAGAATTTGCATCAGTGAACTGAGTACAGAAATATGCTATCACTAACATGGACAGGATATATTGATCCCATGAGAGCCCAAATAGAACAAAATAGCAAGAGGAGGGTGGACAAAATCTCTTCCTATGTTGGACCAGCCATTTTCTTCCAGTCTTTCAAACCGCATCTCCTGAACCTCTGACTTTTCAAATCTACATTTATACTAACACTTTCCCCAGCCACCTTATTCTCTGCCTTTTGAACAGGAATCAAGAACTCAAGAACTGAACCATCTGCTCATATAGCTTTCAAGCCTGCAGACATGGACTAAATTGCATCAGTGGCTTCGTGGTTCTCCTGCAAGCAGATGGCACATGGTAAGGTTTCCAGGTCTCCACAAGCAAGGGACCCTTTCTTTCTCTCTCCCCAAAACAGTCAAAGAATTAATCAGTATCTTTCTGTTTTATTTATAAATCACATTTACTTATTTACTCATATAGAGATAGAAGATATTTTTACTGTTAGTATGAGTAAATATATGTATATATACATGTATATTATGTATTTTTAATCATTCAAACTAACTTTGCCACAGTCATAAAATTTTAAGTGTAAGAACTCATAGGTATAATAAATAAGCTATCTACAAATGATGACAGAAATGTTAGTAAAACTTAGAAATTCCAGTTGTTTTTCAGGAGAAAAAAATTGAAGAAGAAAATAGAGGAAACTATTAGCCTAAAGTCCTAAGATTAAAAGAGCTATAACCAATGTTTTAGTTATTTAAATTATTTTTGACACAAAAATACTCTGATTCTGTCTCTCTCCTCTTCTTTTGCAAAAGGGTCTTAATGTATTCAAGGCTGCCACTGAGCTCACTGTGTCACTGAGAATGACTTTGAGTGAGTGCTAACCCTCTTGCCTGTGCCCTCCATGGGCTGGAATTACAAGCATATACCATGACACTGATTCATGTGGTTTTGAGGACTGAATGGAAGGGCTTCATGAATACTAGTCATGCACTCTATGAACTAAGCCATTTCAATAAAGTAACAGTCAACTTAATTTTTCTAATACTTGTGAGAATTCCATACTCTAATACACTATTTATACCATTTATTCCCATCAACTTCTCTTTCCAATTTCTTTCCTGTCCCCCAACTCGCTTTAAATTTATAACCATATGTGTGTGTGTTACACATTACACACACACACACACACACACACACACACACACACACACATATATATATATATATATATATATATATATATATATATATATCACCTTGGATAAATTTAAGACTCTGTCTTAAAACAAAACAAAAGCCCAAAGAGAGCAAAAGAAAAAGGAGCCAGTATATCCAGGCATGAGTTCATTTTTATTAATTCCAATTAGAGAGCTGTTGTTTACTTCCAAGATAAAACCCCACTCTTGCACCATTAGGGATATTTTATCACAGGAAGTGCACTTAGTGTTGCTCATATGTTCAGAGATAGACATCTGGGGTTGGATAATATGCTGGGGGTTGTCTCTGCCAAAACAGTTCCTTTATCCTCCCTCAACAGTCATTGATTGCCTGTAGCTCTTCATCTGGAGGTGAGAACTTGCCACAGTGTCATATCAAATGTGTTCTCATTATCCAGTTCTTTAGTCATCCATATTGTTCATATGTCATGAGTGCAACTTCCCAGTTCCACCTCCAAGTCCTGTGACTGAAGTTAGTTTTGTCTTCAAAAACAGGTTGTGTTTTCTCCACTTTCTGAAAATAACCAAGAGTCATAACAGTTAAAGAAATGTTAAGAATGGAAGTAAATGCATATCATTCCAAAAAGGTAACCATGAGAAAGAAAGGTAGAGAGGTATAAGTGATGTTCCCTAGGTAACAAACAGAATCATCACTGGGAATCTGGATCTTGGACCAGGGCCTTTGAAAATTAGCTGTGGGGAATCTTTGCAAAAGGATTTACTATCCTTTCTCCTGAGTATGAATACCTGTCAATTTTATTTTATTTTTAGTTTTTCAAGACAGGGTTTTTCTGTGTAGGACTGGCTGTCCCAGAACTCACCCTGTAGACCATACTGTACTTGAACTCACAGAGATCCCCCTGACTCTGCCTCCTAACTGCTGGGATTAAAGTCATGCGCCACCACTGCCAGACAACCTGTCAAGTTCTTAATATTCCCCTTTCTCTTATCTTGTCTTGCTCTCCTTCTATCTTTATAGTAGTTTTATTTTCTCATAAATTTTTATATGAAGTTTCTAGAAATATTTTAAAATTCAAAAGAAGTTAATCACCATAAATTCGCTTCGGTACAGAGTGTCTTTTGAATGAAGGAATATCAAAATTGTTTTGAGTAACAGGAGAAATTTAGTGATTTTCTCTTCTCTTGGCTCTAATGATTCCAATATTTGATAATAAAAAATGTGTATTTTTGACTCAGGTGGTTCCATAATTACTTGTAATATTTAACAAATTTTATGTTGCTTAATCATTATTATATGATTTAGCTATCCTAATTCTTAGCAGAATGTACTTTTCATTATCATAATTAAAAGTTTCAACAGAATATATTTAACTATTGGTCCTCTCAGATTTCTTGGTCTTAACCTTAAGCATTCTTTTGCTGTTCGAGTCAGTTTGTTTCTCAAAAGGTAATTTTTTGTTGTTACTGGTCTTTATTTTTGTTTTTGCTTTGTGCTTGCCTTATTTTCTTTATTTCTTCCATATGAATTTATTCTTTCTTTTTTATCCTTTATTTTTATTATTTGTCTTTGAGTGAAATGTTATGATTTCTGTAGTTTAATATCCATCAATCACAGTTCTAATGTGAATTAAAGGTAAGTTCACTGTTGTTTTTTGAGCTAAATTATTGTTTTACTTTTTCTTTTATGTGGGGTTTTCAGATTGTTCCCACTTCACACTCCCTTCATCCATGTGAGAAGATAAACAATGAGATCACAGATCAGAAAATGTCTGGTGTTTTCTTGCTATTGTTCTAATGCTGTTGAATTGTTTTCTTCTCCTCAATTTGCTTTCATTGAAGAAAATGTGCTCTATAGTCAGGAATGCCTCTGCCTTATTTGACACAATGTTCGGTTTCAAAAATTAGTAGTTTTTTGCCTTTCCACTGCCCAATGAGAAAGCAACTTTTTGTTCTATCTAGGTGATAGATAAAAAAGAAATTTGGATGTGTTATGATTCTAAAATGTTCCTTGTGGCGGTATCCAGTCCTTTCCTTCTCAGATGTAATCAGAGCCCTTTTGGCATTACTTGCACTCAGGTCCTGGCAAATTTGACAATGGATGTGTCAGAAATTTGATGTTTCTTCATTAACAGTGATGGAAACAGTGATCGGATGGCCCCTCTTAGCAAGCATGTGTTGAGAGCTTGTCACAAGATAGGTACCCAGCTAGAGGATGCCCTATACTTTGATCTTGCCACAATCTCACAAGGTTTCTCCCGGTGAAATCACGCTTAGAATATGAGAAACATGAGGTTAGGTATATTAAATCTTGTCCTCCAAAACACCATGTGGCTATGGAGTATAGAGATTGGAATGAAACATGTACTTATCAAATAAAGCATTTCTCTCTGCTTTTCATTCAATTAAAATCTTTGAAATATAATCAGATGCCCTTCCCAGTTTTCTCACAAATAAAACTCCCCTCTAGTCTTGTTTCTTGTTAGCTACTCCCATGGCTCACTGAGACGAGTTTCAAAAACTATCTTTCCCAGAATAAATTTCTGAAATAATAAAAAAAAAGCTGTTAAAATGCTACCTTACCTGACTTCCAAGTCACTAATTTCCAATGTCACTAATTTGACAATGTAGGAAATTTGAAATTATTTTGTTTTCAAAGGGTTATTTGACAAAAACTATTTACCAAATTTCAAAAACCCAAACAAAAGAAATCATTTTTGAAAATTAGTTTGAAAATGAACCTTGCAAATTACTGACTTCTTCCTAATTAATACTTTTATTCTTTGAAAATTTCATACATGCAAACACACATTGTTCATTCTATCACATCCGTTTACCACTACATCTCATAAACTTACCCTTGTGTTACCTACTCTGTCAACCTTCCAATTTTATGATTTCCTTTTTGAAAATTGTTATTGATAACATCTTACGTGCAATTTAGTGCAGACCACATGTGCATGTGTCTCTGTACATAAGCTGGGGAATCAGTAACTCTCTAGTGGCTACATCCTCAGTACCTATCACTCCAAATCAGTTTTAGCTACGAGTAGCTGGAATTTTGACTGTCTTGGTCTTCAGCAGGTAATGAGAGCTACTATGAGTTGACACCTGCATCATCAATGTCATATCCAGAAGGCAGCATTTCATAGCTCTGTACCCAATCTGTTAAGAGTTTCTATTTCTAGTAATTAGTTGTACAACCAACTTACTCTTCTGTAGTGGAGGTTCTTTCCTGCCTGGTCCCACACCATTTAGTCCCAAATAAACATACAGAGGCTTATATTAATTATAAACTGTTTGCCCTACTGCTCAGGCTTCTCATTGTCTAGCTTTCTCTTAATTATTAATGCATACCTATACATAATCTATGTATTTCGACATGGCCTTATCTAACCCAAGAATGCTCAGGCATTCTACCTTCCAGGTGGCTACATGGTATCTCCTGGCGACTCCTTCCCTGACTTTTCTCTTCCCAAAATTCTCCTAGTCCAGTAACCCTGCCTATACTACCTGCCTGGCTACTGGCCATTCAGCATTTATACATCAACCAATAAGAGAAAAATATATTCACTTCACAAAGAAGGACACCCTCCGCCACTGTTCCTCTGGATGTTTTGAAATTCTGCCTCCATTTGCCACTTCTACCATGATCCCTGTTCCTCAGGTTCAGGGGTTGTATTTTAGATGTGTCAGTTGTGAATGGACTCCAGAACTCTGCACTTTGATGTGTTGTGGTTTTCTTTAAGGGACTCTGCCTGTTGGAAGAGGGTATTTCTTTGATGAGGAGAGAGAACTGCATTGGCTGTCCTGATACTGGAAAAGGGGGTCCAAACTTTTTTTTAATTGTTGTTGTTTTTTTTTTCATTTGAAATGTCTTTTATTTATAAGAGTTTGTGTACCTTTACTTTTATTTTTTATTATTATTTTATTAGTTCTAGTTAGGGAACAAGCTTATTTCAAGTCCCTTCTCCCTCTCCCTCCCCTCACCCCCAACCTCCTCCCCCACCCCCAGTCTACCCCCCACCCCATCCACCCACCACTCCCCAGGCAGGGTAGGGCCCTCAACGGGGCTCTGCAAAGTCCACCAAGTCTTCCTATGCTGGTCCTGGGCCCTTCCCCATGTGTCCAGGGCCAGAGTGTAACCCTTCATATGGGATGGGCTCTCAAAGTCCCTTCTTGCACCAGGGAAAAATACTAATCCACCACCAGAGGCTCCCCGGAGTGCAGAGGCCTCCTTATTGACAACCATGTTCAGGGGTCTGGATCAGTCTTGTACGGGCCTCCTGGACAGCATCTGGGATCGATGTGCTCTTCCTTGTTCAGGTCAACTGTTCCTGTGGGTTTCTCCAACCTGGTACAGACCCCTTCGTTCTTCATTCCTCCCTCTCTTTAACTAAATTCCCGATTTTGGCTCATTGTATATCTGTGGATGTCTGTCTCTGTTTCCATCAGCCACTGGATGAGGGCTCTAGGATGGCATAAAGAGAAGTCACCAATCTCATTTTATGGGGAGGGTTTTTAGGTTATCCTCTCCACCGTTGCCTGGATCGACAGATCATGTCATCTTTGTAGGTCTTTGGAGATCTCCCTGGTTCCAGATCCCTTCTCGGGCCTATAGTGGCTCCCTCTGATATCGTATCTCTCATCCTGCTCTCTTTCCTCTATTCTTCCCCCAACTCAATGTTTCTGCCCCTCCATTTCCTCTCCTCTTCTCCTCTTCTCTTGCTCTTATTGTAGCAGCTCCTTCCCCCCCCCTCATGCCCCCAATTAGTTCGGGAGTTCATGCCACTTCCATTCCTGGGGACCATTTATCCCTTAGAGTCCTTCATGTTTCCTAGTTTCTTTGGTGAAGAGCATTATATACTGGTAATCTTTTGCTCTATGTCTAAAATTCATATATTAGTGAGTACATACCATGTTTGTCTTTTTGTGACTGGGTTACCTCACTCAGGATGGTTTCCTCTAGTTCCATCCATTTGCCTGCGAATTTCAAGATTCCGTTGCTTTTTTCTGCTGAGTAGTACTCCATTGTATAGATGTGCCACATTTTCTCAGTCCATTCTTCAGTAGAGGGGCATCTAGGTTGCTTCCAGGTTCTGGCTATTACAAACAATGCTGCTATGAACATGGTTGAACATATGTCCTTGTTGTAAGTACATGCCCTATTTGGGTATATACCCAAGAGAGGAATGGCTGGATCTTGAGGTAGGCTGATTTCCATTTTTCTGAGCAACCGCCATACTGATTTCCAGAGTGGTCTTACAAGTTCGCACTCCCACCAGCAATGGAGGAGTGTTCCTTTTTCTCCACATCTTCTCCAGCATAGATTGTCATTGGTATTTTTTATTTTAGCCATTCTAACAGGTGTGAGGTGGTATCTCAGAGTTGTTTTACTTTTATTTTTAACATAATATTTCTACTGATTATTTGGGAACTTCATACAGTCCACACTGATTACACTCACTTTCCATTCCTCCCTTATGCCCTCTTCTACCCTTTCCCCCTCAAGCAAAGAAGAAAAATATACATCAGGTTCGATCTGTGTTGCACATATACTCAGTGAAGCATGGTCAGACTCCAAGTGGCCAGCTCCTTAAAAAAAGAACTGTGTTTCCCTGACTCTTGCCCCCCAGAAGCCAGCAACTCTGAAGAGCTATACTTTAGCATCATAGTTTTAAGGACTCTATTCAATTGCTTCCTGTCTAGATGGTTTATTCTTTGTTTGTTTGTTGGTGGAGGGATGAGGTTGTCACAGATGCCTTCAATGTCTCTCATTCTCAATTATGTGTCTGTTGTCATCTATAAACTGCAAAAGAATCTACCTTCCCCACAACAGGCAGCCAGCTTCAAGAATCATAGACTTCCACAAGGCCTCCAGATAAAGCCCAGACCATAGGTGTAGACATGGCCTCCATAGGCAGCACAAACCATGGAGATCTTCCCAATAGATCCAATCCAGAAAATGAATGTTTTTCATCCTACCTTTGCTCAGAGGCAGGGTAATCATGTGGCTGGGCAGTGCATTTATAGTCAGAGTTCACTGAAACTCGAGGCTGCTGGCCCTACAAGGCAATGATGTCCTCCCCTCTACCAGCCTTCTCCCACACCTGTCATTGCAGCCTCTTCCCCTCTAGTTCTGCTTGGCCTCTCTGACTCTTGTGCTGCTCCATTCCTTCATCTTTTCCCATCTACATCACACAATTCCTCACCAAGGTGTCATTGTGTATCACTATATGTATGTATGTATGTATGTATGTATGTATGTATGTATGTATGTATTTATGTGCCCCAACAGCTTTACCTGCAACAAATCATTGTCTGGTTCAAAGTTTCTTTTCTCTGAAACACCATAACTCTGGACTATTGCTGAGATTGTATCCTGTTGTTTCCAAGAGTCTGGGTGATATTGAAGCTGGGCAGGGCATCTGTGGGAAGGATCTCAGTGTGATCCAGGCCTCTACACACCTCTCTGATCTCAGCACAGGTTGAGCTGCCAGCTCACTGGGTACTCATCACACTTGCAGCAGAGGGCAGGGCAGGGAGTCAAAAGAAAGGGTGCTCATGCTCTCCCTTCCTCCATCCCTAACAGGGTGAGCAGTGGCAGCTCCATGCTATGGCAGGGCTTGCTGGGCCCAGCCTCCCATTGGATCAAGGACAGGTTCTTTTCCTTTGTCTGCTAAGGCCATGCTAAGGGAATACTACTCCCCTGTCTATTGCCCACATGTCATTAGCCTCGCTTTTCTATGCTGGCATGTTCCACTCTGCCGTCTTTTCTTCCAGTTTTTTGAGACTACTTTAAAAAAGCATCTTCCCATAAGACTGTGTCAACTGTTATGGAGATACTTCGAGCTCTGTATTCATCCTCAGTTTCAGTGTCTACAGTAGGAGCCTCTGGGGGTCTCTCGGGTTCCTTGGGGATGTTCCATGGTTCTATGGATAGAGATGATAGCTGCCATCTTGAATCCATCTAGCGTTAGTTCCTCTGAGGCCAGACACAGGAGACAGATGAAGCGTCTACAGGCTTTGGGATTCAGCAGTGTGGGAAACGTTGTTTCTCTTGATGTGAGAGAGAGGGCTGCTCACCCATGTTTGCCACATATCTGCTGTTCTTTACCAAAGTGAAATTCAATTTTTCACTCTGCAGCAAGACTCCTGCAGCCTTACTTGCCTCTGTTACGCACCACCTAATAGGACCAGCTTCCCTGTGTTTTCTCTATCAGAGGGAGTTCCCTTTGGCCAACCCCTGGAACACTCCCAGAGATAATTTTTTGAAAGACATTATTTTAATATATTTAAAATGCGGTCAAATAAGTTTTAAATGCAAATTTATATTTTCCAAGTAATAGTCACATGCCAGGACACAATTTTAATTATATTCTTACTTATAGTGCCTCAAGTATTGATTGAAAATTAGTGCTGCATTCCATTTTAACTATTTTTTCCATGTACTTGTGTCTTCAAGAAATTCATCTCATGTTGCAGTACTGCTTACTGAGTACTTCCCATGGAGATGGTACTCAGAATATGTCCACGTCGACATAAAATAAATAACTAGTCCAAATGTCCAGGACATTTCATTATCTTAAATACAAATATTTCCTGTTAACTTATATATCGCTGTATTGCAACCTTTTATTTGACTGTTTCACGGCTCATTTTGGAATTTTCTACTTCTTTACAATACAAGGGACTGTCTATTTCATTTAAGTAAAATAGTTTTATTTGTGCTGGTTATATTAGTTATCATGTAGTGAAAATAAGAACTTTGATACAGACCAATGAAGATTTTCTTTCCACATGAAAAGAGAAGAGTCTTTTTGGAATTTATTAGTCCTTGCCCTGTGGTTAGAGGACATCAATCTGTATGAGAATTTAATCAAGGATAAGATAAGCACATGTGAGAAATAAAATTCTTGTTATGACTTTTCTATGTTTGCTTACCCTAAATCGTATTTTTCTTATTTTGTTGCATTTTATTTATTTTTATTGAAAATAGTTTTTCCCACCAATATATTTTGATAGCTGTTTCCCCTCATTTATCTCCTCCAAGATCCGTCACATCTCCTGTCCAACTTGGTGTCCCCTATCTCTTTAGAAAACAAACAGAAGATGAAATAAAACTGGCAAACCAGAATTTAAAAAAAAGAACTAAAGCACAAGAAACACACACACAGAAACACACAAAACCAAACCTATAAAAACAGGATATCAGAGACAATAATATACAAACAAAATTCAAGTAAGATTAAATAATTCCCAAATGAAGCAATATGATGTAATAAATACACAAAAATACCATTGAGTTGTTTTTGTGTTGGACATTTACTGATGGCCATGGGGAATAAAATTATTATACTCAGTGAGACACCATTAGTTTATATATTCAGAGAGACACCATTGGTGAAAACTAATTTTTCCTTTGCAAGTGGTTGTCAATTGCAGATAGATTCTTGGGTAGGGATGGGAACTCACATCCATTTTATCCTCTCAGTGTTGGGACCTTGTCTACGTGAGTCTGTGCATGCCCTGTGGGTGCTGCCATATTGTTTTTGAATTAACGTGTGGTAGTCCTGTTGTGTCTGTAAGGCACTGTTTCCTTGTGTCATCCATCACCTCTGGCCCTTACAATCTTTCTGCCTCCTCTTCAGCATAATTCCTTGAGCCATAAGAGAAAGTGTGTGATGAAGACATCCCATTGAGGACTTCATGCTCCAAAATCTCTCCCTTTCTCTGTGTTTGTTTCCATCTATTACAAAAGGGAGATTCTGTGATGATGGCTGACAAAGACACTGATCTATGGGTATAGTAGGATGTCATTAGAAGTCATTATTATGTTATTTTCCAATAAACAATTTTTCAATTATTATAAGAAACCCAATCAATAGCTTCTCTACTAAGCTGTGTTTATCCTGAATTTATCTTTGTGTCTATGTGCATCAAACATCTCAGAAGTTTTTAAACTTGTGTCTCAGTCCCACCACTGAGACCATTTCTTCTCACCATATCTTCCAACACTTGATCATTTAGTTTTATTCTCTTTTGTAAATAAATTTTATAATAAAGAATTGCAAATAAATAAAAACTTTGTATTGTGCATGTGATGAGGTTTTAGTCTTACTATGGTAATGTTTCTGCACCATTTATGTAAGCTTTTCTTAATCTAAACATGTGCTCTTTAGTATAAGCTAGAATGACCAAATTCCAAATACTCTGCTGTTACAAATTAGTTCCTCCTTCTGAATCACCTTTTCATCCAAATTTGTTTCTTCTTTGTTGTTTTTAATTATTATATTATTGTATAATCATCTCATTTATTTTGATTGTTCAGTGCTAATGTTTTTTTGTGGTGTGTGTTTTAACTATGTAAAGGTGTGTGTTTTTTATGCTGTATTTGTTTAATTATATAAAGATGTACTGCTGTTTCATCTTGCCTGCCCGAGGAACCTAATTGGACTAATAAAATCTGAATGGCCAATATCTAGACAGTAGATGTATAGGTTGGACTGGTGGGCAGAGAGAATAAATAAGAGGAGAGAAATGAGAGGGGAGAAAAGGAGGAAAATGAGAGAGCAAGCCAGCCAGGCACTTACCAGTCATCCAGACACAGAGTAGGACATACAGAATGAAAGAAAGGTAAAAAGACATGAGGCAAAACATAGATGAAAAGAAACAGGTTAAATTAAGTTATAGAGCTAGCAAGAATGAGCCTAAGATGAGACTGATAATTCTTAATTAATAATAAGACTCATTGTCATGATTTGGGTGCTTGTTGGTGGCTCCAAAGAAAGCCTGTTGCAGTTGTTTTCAAGGTTGTATTTTATTTTATGCATCTATTCTTTTAATAATACTTTTCTGGTTGCTTTACAGTATTGGAATATATTCATTTATGTCAAGTAAGACAACAGCCTATGCTATTTTTCAGTTTCTTGCTTTATTCTATCCACTAAAATAATTTCTAAACATTTTATCTCAAATTTATAGCCTCCCTATGTATTACTAGATGATCAATTATTTCTATTTGACCATTAAAATGTAAATATATTAAGATGGGGATCCTTCAATTATGTTTACTCTGTCATATCCTGAAGCACAGTTATTTTCTTAGACTAGCGTCACATGAGAAACACCTGATAGCTTTTTCCACCGGATTTACTTTGTAGATTATCTTCATGTGTATTTGTAATATAGCTTCTGTGAATTTTATTTATTTATTTATTTATTTATTTATTTATTTATTTATTTATTGTTTTTTGAGACAGGGTTTCTCTGTGGCTTTGGAGGCTGTCCTGGACTAGTTCTTGTAGACCAGGCTGGTCTCCAATTGCTTCTGCCTCACAAGTGCTGGGATTAAAGGCATGTGCCACCATCACCTGGCTTTATTTTCTGTGAATTTTAATTGGAAGGCAATTGTATGTAAAGACAAAAGGAGATTATGTAATATAAAACCATTGTAGATATGAAAATATACAGATGGCATAGATTGATGACCATACTGATGAAATCCAAAGGTTCTCAGATGCTAAATCCTCACAATTCACTATAAATTAAATATTAGTAAAGTTACTGAAAGAATGCCACCATCCTTTTATTGCATATACATTTCTTAATACAAAACTACAAAGTCTAGTTTTGAAAGTTATTTTTCTCTAACCCAAAACTTTCAGTTATATCAGATTATTGATTCTGTTTTAGGATGACTTAATAAAAATATTCATTTATTCTTTTTCTCTAAATATGTGAAAGATCATATTTGTTTTAGCATCTGGTAGTTGTATATATTTGGCTGCCAGCATGTAATGTGACCTTAGGGAGGTCATTCAAGTTATCAAGGTTTGAATTTTCTCTTCTCTAAGATGGAGAACACAAGGCCTGCTTCTTACTGACATTGTAAGCATCAAATGAAACCATGTATGAAAGATGCAAGGTGAAGGGAGTGAAATGTTGATTCAAGTGTAACTACCAGTTGTTTTCAGAATTGTTTTAAGTTTAATTATCCCTTATCTTACATTTGCTATGACACAGTATGTAATAAAGATGAGGAAAATACTAGGTTCTAGGTAGCTCTTTGTCTATGTCTATCTCCTTCTCTACCTAAACTTCAGCTCAGCTTAGGAATAAATAGAGCCTTTGTATCTTGTGCCAATCAAAGTCACTTTGGGTGACAAAGAAACAATGGCTTTCCAGTAGTGTGTAAAGTCTAATAGAAGAGGGACAGATGAAAGACAATTTTGATATAATATTTTTCAAAGCAATTTTATGGAGAGATATTAGACATATTATGTCTGGAAGACTGAAATTTCTCTTAGCTCTTGTGATTAGGAATAATCTTAAAGATGACAACTGTGTTAAGTTGACGGATAATGCTTCAGGTGAAGATATAGACATGTTAAGAAGAATTTTCTAGGCAGAAGATACAGCAAAAACCTAGTCAACGAAGGATGGTTAAGTGTGTAGTAGATGTCAGTCAACAGGCAGATCTCAAATTTGAGACAGATTACTCAAATATAAGTTTGTAAAGAAAAGTCAATTCTTAATTTACCTTTTGTCCTTTGTGGAGTATTAACCAAGTAAATTTTGCATAATGCACTCTAGTTAGAATTGTAGTTATATCCCTTCATTAGAAACTGCAAAGTAAACACAAATAGATAATGCTGGAACTGAGACAGTAAAGGCAAGTGGATCATGCTGAAATGTGTGCTCTCTGGGATGAGCACGTACATTCCAGTCTTAATTCCAACACTTTCTAGCTTGTAAATAAGAGAATTGATTACTTAACCTCTAGGAGCAGTAGTTTCATTATTTGAAACCTATCTATAAAGTGATGTTCTCTCTATGTTTGGGCTACCAAGTAGAACAAATAAGACAATACATTCAAGCAGTTGGTCCAAAGTGGGCACTTAGTAAACATTCAATATGTGATGTTACTATTGACATTGTCATTATAGGAAGTGAACTCAGTTAAGAGATGTATAGTTGTTTAGATAAGCACAAATAAGTCCCAAAGTAGTGAATGAAGCTTGGAGGGAAATGGTGAAAGCAAGGGAAAAAAATGCCTGTTACAAAACGTCTACCTCTTAGGAAGAATTTAGAGCATAACAGACACTTTAGTAGACATACTTAAGGGTGAAACAAGCCTTATAACATAATTAAAGACATAAAAGAAGTGCTTTCTTTCAATTAGTCATAGTCTGTAATCATTCTGTAATTAAGAGGAAATATTTCTTTTCTGTTTTCTATTCTCTGTTTATATTGGAAGTTGAAGGTTGTGATTCTGATTTAATGCAATAGAGGTAAAATTCTCTTAAATATACAAAATAAAGGAGAAGAGAAATATCTGAAATTTCTATCAGGCATTTAAGATGCACATTCTAATAATATCATGAGAGAAAAGCTCACAATTTTTGGTGAAAGCCTGCCTTTTCTAACTGAGTGATGAAGTACATTTTAGTAGGAAGCTGCCACAGAGACTACTGTTCACAGAAAAGGAAAGTTCCCCAAACATACCAGTGAGGTTTCCCTCCACGAATTTAAGGCACCTTCCCTTATGTGTCAGAAAATTAATCCTTTTGATGATACATTTACTCAAATGATAACATACAAAAAATCAAACAGGTATATAAAAATACTCACTATGAATAAACATCAAGATCATACAATTTAAAGTCAAGATGAGCTATCACCTCATCCCAGAAGGAAATGGCTATCATCAAGATGACCGAAGACTGGAGTTTTGGAAAGGAATAGAGAAAACCTAGAAAACTATAGGGAGGAGTGTAAAGTAGAATAGCTATGGAACAGAGTACAATCATCTCTAACAAATGAAGCATTGAACTACCAGTTGATTGAACATGATTGCTATGCTGGCAAACTTTATATCAACTTAACACGAGCTATATTCATCTTAGAGGAGGGAATCTAAATTAAGAAGTTGTCTACAGAAGTTCAGGATATAAGCCAACAAGCCTATTGGGCATTTTCTTAACTAGCAATTGATCCGAGTGGGCCCAGTCCATTGTGGCTGGTGATATTTCTGGGCTGAAAGTCCTGAGTTATATAAGAAAACAGGCTGAGAAAGACATGGAGAGCAAAGCCATAGTCTCCACTTCTTCATGACCACTGAATCAGCTCTTGTTTCAAGGTTCCCACCCTGTTTGAGTTCCTAATGTGGCTTCCCTCAGTGGGCTGGGACTCCAGATATGTAAGCCTAGTAACTCCTTTCTCCCCAAGTTGCTCTTGGTCATGGAGTTTCATCACAAAAATAATAGCCCTAGTAAGACAAATGCTAAAATATGAAAAGAGCAAAGTGTCAAAAAAAAAAAAAACACTCCAGATATATGTGGAGAGAAAGTGCAGAATATTTGCATAATGGGAAAGTATTCAGCCAAGGAAATGAATGGATTCAGCATTTCAGAATACATGAATAGACCTGGAGATTGTTTTGGTAAATGAAATAAGCCAGCACTAGGGGGAAAATGGTCTGTGATCTTACTCCTACATGGAACCTTTAAAGAACTAATTTCATGGATGTTGAGAAAAGTAACTTATTTAGAGTATGGGGCAGGCTGAGGGATGAAAGGTACTAGGAAAGTTTTACCAAGTGGATGGAAGTTACAGTTAGGTGAGTAGGACAGGTGCCCGTGCACAAGTGCTGGGCGGGACAACTATGTGTGATGATAGTGTGCTGTGTATTTCACAACACTAGAGGAGGGAACTGTGAATGTTTTTACCTTGAAGACAAGATAATCTGGGAAGATAGAGGGTTGAAACTTGATTTAAACCTTGCACAAAGTACAATGTACGAATACAACTCGTAATAGTCTACAAGTATGTATATTTTCATGTTTTATGTACCAGTAACAAATAAAATTAATTGAAATAAACCTACATTTATGTAATTCCTGCCTTTTAGGAACTTTTCCCTCTAACTTCTGCCACAAATGAATTTTTTCACACAGTGAAACAGTGTAACTTATTCAAAAATATTATACTTGCTTGCCATTTTAAATCAGTGGTGTGTGAAAATGAGTCAGCTTCTTTTGTTCAGGTTCACTGGATAATTGGACCAAGACAGAATCCTTCACTGCAAACTTAAAAGAGTCAAAGTTTCCCTGAAAACATTGGTGTTTGTCTCTATCTTATATAGATACTTAATGCATATTAAGAACTCATTTAGAAATTCATGGTTAAACTGATGCCAAAGATGAAGAATGCTGGAGGAAGAAGTGAAATGTCAATAGAAAGCATGTTGAAGAAGACATGCTATGTGAACTGAGCTCGGACTTACCAAAGAAGGGGAGTGACAGGGCGATATATCTGCATAGCATGAACAGGACCTGGCTGAGATCTGTCTTGACATCCTCTTCAAGTGATGCCAGGTAGCATAGAAGTAGAAGAAAGACATGGAAGACAAGCTAGCAAGATAAGAAGAAATCAGATTGTTTATTCACTAAAACTTGGCTTAAAAGTTTAAGTTTTGGCTTCTTTTCTTAAGAAGGGAATTATAGCTTTAGAGAATCACAATCCTCTTTGTTTTGTGCTGTAGGATAGCATTCCTCTGAAACTTGAAAGAAAACAGATGACTGCAATGTAACATTCTCTATCACACAACATATTTGCACGCACAGCATACATACACATACTACATATATGTGCACACACAGAAGGAGAGGGATGGGGAGTCAGGGACAAGGAGTAAGCATTACAGGAGGAGAGGAGAGAGAGGCAGGCAATGCATACTGCTCAATAAAATAAGATAGCTAAGCAAATAGACTGAATTGCATAAAGCAGAATGCATGGTTGTGGAAGTCTGACCCAACTAGTTAAAAGTTATGTCTTCATGTATCATAAAGGAAGTGCTCAACTCCCAAAGCATTTACTTTTAGTATTTAATTTTTTTCATGAAATGAAAACCTATAGATGATGTCACCCCAGGAAATACTTCCATAGATCATCTATGTATAATTTACAATGTTCATATTGAAAAAGTGCTGGGCTTTCATTCTCATTCCACAAAATCTCTTAGAAAGAAAGTAATTTGGTGATTAGCATGGGCAGAACTTCACACTGCCCCATTTGATGAGTTTTCAATGTGAAATAGCACTGGCATAATTAATAGGGAAAAAAGAAACAGCTATCGGCATATCACAGTTGATTGTGAAATGCCATTGTTTCCAACCAGGGAAGCATTGCATAAGACTATCAAATTAAAAACTTTAAGAAAAGAGAGAGGAAACCTGACTTTTCCTATGATTTGATTACTAAAAACTGTATTTCCCCAAAGCATTAGGGAACCTTTTAAGGAGAATCCGGCTGATCAAAATGGAGGTGGTATCTTAGGTCCTAATAAAAATTATGCTCCAAAGCCATTGTATCTGCTTGTGAATCAAAAACTTTCAATTTTCAATTTATCTTTGATCCAAATGGTTAGATTCTAAAATTAAAAAATTTACAATGAGCATGATATTACAGGTAAAATTTCATGTGTTTTTTCTGGTTGTCTGAAAATAGAGTGATTTTTTTCCTAGGTGGGGGTAAAAGAAGATTAAAAAACTGTGTATTGAAGCCAAAAGCCTTATTTGCTGTGAAAATTGCAAATGTTTGCCTCAAGCAAATATGTGAAAATTTGCAATTTGTTGTAGGTGTGGAATTTTGCTATTTTTCACAGTGGAGGAACTGCTCACTGTAGTTTGCTTTTCTCCCCCTTAGATGTGTGAATTCTCAGAGAAATTCTGAGATTTACGCATTTTGATGCCAAAGATGGCAAGGTGAACAATTGCTTTCAACAATAACTCTAAATTCAGCTATGCAACTAAAATACTTTTGTTTTCAAAATGAGTGTTTCAAATGAAGAGGAATCTCAGCTTCACACTGACCTTTCATGTAGCAGAAGGTTCTTTATTAGGTACAATAAGATATTTTATTCAAAAGAAAGATATGCAAAATGAAAGACATAAAAAGTAGATAAATAAAAAAACACTCAATGTTTTATGACCTATAACAAGGAATATAAAGTTCTGGGATCAATGTCACAATGTCAAAATTGGGTTCATATGCGACAAAAATTGAACCAGTAAATGGACCACAAAATATCTAACCACTCTAAGTTTATATGATAATAAAGGTCTATTCTAACTTAACTTTGTAATGTACTTCTTCACTTGGAATTGAATATTTGTAGTCTTTCCACTAACTAATTAATTATCTACTCAAGAAAAGGGAAAGAAAATACAGGTGTTGTTTTGAACACATACACACACACACACACACACACACACACACACACACACACACACACCTATATGAATTGGAGTTGGGTCTTTGTGTGTTGTGTGTTGTAAGCATGCATTCTACCACTTATCTATCTTCCCAACACTGTTGGATTTTTTCCCTCATTTGTCACAGTAAAGTAAGTTCTGAAACTCAAGGAATATCATGATAGTTACATGTTAATAAGATGAGTGGTAACTGGCAGTTTCTGTGAAGTTACAGGATGCAGTCAGGGCTTGATAATGACCAATGCACCATTAGGATGCAGAGGGTTTATCCCCACCATTCTCCTTGCCTGAGGAAAAAACTGATGCAAGTTAAAGTAATAAGTGTGACCAGAGAGATTTGCTGAGTATTTTGAGATGCTACAGCAAATCGACTGAACCAAAGTAAGGAACTGAGGAAACTTTAATTGCTAATGAGTTTCACCAAAGCCTAGGATGTCCAAGATCTCTGTTGCTGTCTATAAGCAGATGATGTGAACAGTAACCAGAAACCCTATGGTGCAGCCTACACCAGCAGCTGTCGGCTGGGGAATCAGCTACTGCATTGTTTTCTGGAAAAAGATTTCATACACTTCCTGACAACCAGAAGTTTCCAAAAGGTGGAGATATTAAAAAGAAATACCAAGAAAATTTGTTTCCTGTGTCCTCACAGCACTATTGTACATTCTTCTCATAGATGTGATCTGGTAGCTTCTGTATTCCTTCTAACTCTGGACTGTCATAAGCAGATGTAGCATTGTGTTATCTGTGTAGGACTTTGCAGGTGAGGTCCACCTCATGAGCAGGGAGGTGGAGTTCTGTGCCCACTGTCACTTCCTCTCCCACACAAAAATGCTTTTTCCTAATTCTCATCTTTTCAGGGTTACCTGCCTTGGAATACTAAAATTCTAACGAACTCCTTTCATTAAGTAACCCATGTGGCAGATGACAGAAAGTGTTTCTTCAGTTTCCAGGGTTAGAATTATTCCACAGATAATTTAGAACAATATACCATCTCTACTTGTGAGAATCTTTGCTGTGCTAAGAGCAAACCTGGATTGTGCATCTTAAACTTATCTATTTATTCTACTCAAACTTTGACTTAATTAACAATTTATTATGTGAAAACAATTTGAAAATGATAGCTTATCATTTGTACTTACCACAAAAAAATACCTTTCGACTTACTGAATATCAAAATCTCTAGGAATTGAGCAACTTTGCAGATCAGTTTTGTACCTTACCAATCTTAGTTGGAAAGATACATGAAATTATTTTTGGTATGTTTGAGTTGTATAAGATTTATTTCCATCAAAGCTCTTGTTGAAATGTTGTATATCTTAGACACTGGAATATAGACTTATGTCTCCATAGAGCTACAGAGAAAATCCAGGGTTAAAAGGTTCCTAGCACATGTGACTGGTATAAGAAATAATGAAGGAGACAACAGAATTCATCTGTTTGTAAATTTGTAGCAGTCTAGTTCCCATTAAAAGTGAAGTTTTATTTAAAAATTATTAATAACCTAAAGTAAACTTTAAAAATATTTTAAAGCTAAATGAATTATAAGTTAATACTAATAAAACTGGAGTAATGTAATTATTACATATAAAAATAGGATCACTTTAACAAGAAGCAAATATTACAGTTTAAAAGTTTATTGTGTTTTTTATCCAATTGTGGAAAATGCTCTTGAAGTATAATTATTTAGTGAATTTCATTTACAGATAACTCTCTCCATTTTCTCTGTGCCAATATCCCAGAGGAATGTCTCCTTTCTGTGTCCAGACCATATAGCTGCCCTTCTTCTTGTCTGCCCAATTAGCTTTATAGGCCTTAGCTATCACCGGCTTAACTGCCTTGGAGCCCTTAGATGAAAGTTCCTTTTCCTAGGCTGTTCTATTCATCAGGATGCTAGCAAAACTTAGGTTTGAATAGTTTCCTGCAAAACACCTCCCATTCAACTGATTTGTGGTCTCTAATGAACCATAGGCTGATGGGCAAATTTCACTTGGCAGAACCCAAAGGAACTTTGAAAGGGTACTCAGGATCACACAAGCTGCATATGTGACTTCATTTTAACTTTGCATGCAAGCTGTTTGACAGGAGCAAGAAATATAACAAGATTCTGAATGAAATAACCTCAAAGTATAATGTTAAATTGAAATCTCACATTCCCTATGTTTTGGTGTTCAGAAAACCAATAAGATAATATTTTCCCATTGTAAATCATTGCCATGGTGGATTCTGACTACACATGGGATGGTGTTTCTAAGACCTTAAAATATTTTTTTGAAGAAAGAAAAAAATCACCCACAACTTATGTTGAACCTCACATGTAATCCAAGTATGATAAATAAAGGAGAATAAACTTACATTCTTTTCTTAACAAAGGAATTCAATTTCAACTTGCTAAATTAGACATTTGAAATGCCATTTAGGCTTGAAGGCACATCTTGACCCAAATTCTGGAAAGTGTCTCTTAAACAATCAAACATAGCTTGTTTATTTCCAGACAACTGAATGATCAAGACTCAATGATGTATGTTTAAGTAATTGTTCAGAGATCTTCAAGGCAGACCCCAACTGACAATCTAAGCAATAGTGGAGAGGCTACCTTTAATGCCCTTCTCAGATAATGGCTACCATATATGCCACCCTAGAGCCTTCATGCAGTAGCTGATGGAAGCAGAAGCAGACACCCACAGCTAAATACTGAGCTAAACTCCTGAAATCCAGTTGCAGAGATGGGGGAGTGATGAGCAAAGAGGTCAAGACCAGGCTGAAGAAACCCACAGAAACAGCTGACCTGAACAAGGGGGAGCTCATGGACCCCAGACTGATAGCTAGGAAATCAGCATAGGACTGACTCCTGAATGTGGATGTCATTTTGGAGGCTGCGGCAATCAAAGGCGCCTATGGTAGTGGATCAGTATTTACCCCTAGTACATGAATGGACTTTGGGAACCCACTCCACATAGAGGGATACTCTCTCAGCCTAGACACATGGGGAGGATCCCGGCCCTGCTCCAAATGATATGACAGAAATTGAAGATTCCCATGGAAGGCCTCACCCTCCCTGGGGAGCAGTAAAGGACAGGGAGTGAGTAAGGGGGGGGGGCGCAGGGGAGGGAGAGGGTACTGGGATTGCCATGTAAAATAAGCTTGTTTCTAACTTAAGTAACAAATATTGTTGATATCACTTGAAAATGCAGTTAGCTAGGTGTTTTCCTTAGGGTTTCTACTGCTGTGAAGAGACATCATGAGTGCAATAATTCTTATAAATGAAAAGCATTTAATTGGGGTGGCTTACATTTTCAGCGATTTAGTCCTTTGTCATCATGTGTGCTACATAGTGACATGCAGGCTGACATGGTGCTGGAGAAGTAGCCCAGAAAGCTATATCATGGCTTGCAGATATCAGGAAGTGGTCCATCCCACTGAGTATGGCTTGAGCATGCATGAGACCACCAAAGCTGCCTCCACAGTGACACACTTTCTCTAACAAGGCCATACCCCCTAATAGTGCCATGCCCTTTGTGGACCATTTTCTTTCAAACCACAACACTAGGCTTTTTGTGATTTATTATGTGTTGATAGCTATGCAGCCTGGAGGTGAACAAAGCCAATCTGGAGGTGGTACTTCATAACAACGTGGTAGAAAGGATCAAACAGTCCCCTTCCAGATAGCAGGTGGGCTGTGGATAAGTGTGTCAGGGCAGGTACAGGACCAAGTATGCAAATAAACACTTAGATTTATAAAGTGGGAATTAGCATCGTTTTTATTGTTACATTAATTTTCTTTTGTGCAGTTTTAGAACTGACAACAGTTTTTTAATCTATTTGATCAGGCTACTATTGTAAACTTAGACTAACTACCAGTATGATATAGGCACAAAAACAATGCATTGCCTTATCTAAAAGATGAAAACCAAAACTTCCTGCACTATGAGGTTTCTAACCGCTATTTTCCTCCACAGCAAAACATCAACAGAAACAGCATGTCTCACAGTGGGTGAGCATCTTCTTTCTACCTCTAGTGAAGTAACTATTGTGTTTAAGTAATTCCACACAATGAGACAATTTGAGAAGTGAAAAAAACTTTAAAGGGGTGAGTGGTAACATGATATAGGCCTAGCTGCTTAGCTTCAAAATAATCTTGACTGTTCCTTCCAGCCTACTTTCAAGTTATTGACATATAAAATATGTTGCTTTAACAAATAAGTATTGTTTGCCCAGTTGCAATGACTTTGCTCCGAAAATTCATTATGCTACATATGGTAGACTCCTGTATAGATATTGCTGATCATCCAAACTTGTCAATATTCAAGCTATGGGAAAAGCTAAGTGGTGGCATACTAGGCTAGCATGTGTGAGGGCTTGGATTAGGACAAAAGGAAAAACAAAAGAGAAGAGAAGAGAAGAGAAGAGAAGAGAAGATACGTATCCTCTTGTATGCCTCACTACTCCCTCCTTCTTGTAAAATCTACACTGCAAACATGCCACAGCACTTCATAGCTTATATTCAGAAGTCTTTGTAGGCCACCAAAAATAGTCCCCACACTCCTTTAATAAGTAACTGGAAGATGTTACTGTGTTTTAAATTTGCAATTCGGAGGCATTGTGATAGTACATCACATTCCTTAATAGTGCCATATAAAACAAACCAAAATATGTCTTTATTTAATTGAAAATTTATTTGAACTATAAAGAGTTTATTTGTGTATACATTTACATATAAGCCATGATTTTTTCTTCACACTTCATGTGAAAAAATGAAATGTTTTCTGCTAGTCTTAGTGATTATAATTGGGTGTCTTCCATCAGATAACTTACCATTTATTGGTAATTGGAATTTGCTATCAATTGTTGATTAAATTTACATATTGGAAATTGTACATAATGCAGCTTAATTTGGATGATATGGATTTATATCTTCCAATAATATGTTTAAAAGATATTTCCCAATGGTCATTGTAAATATTGCTCAGTTGATAAATGTGCTTTTATGGTATACTGGTATATAAATAGTATAATATACAGCAGAAAATCCGCAATAAAAAAAATTTGTAAAAATACAAGTTTTGCAGTTAATACATTGAGCCACATAGTGATGTTTATGTGAGTGCTTAGTAACAACATAAAATAGTTTCCACACAAGAAAAAAGATAAAGTTTTTAAAATTTGTGTACATGTGCTTGTACACATGTCTGTGTGTGTGGGGAGTGGGCTAGAGCACAGTCTTGTGTGTCATTTCTCTGGAATGCTATTTATTTATTTATACTTTCAGCTGGGAAGAGTTTTACCTACTGATATATCCTCCTAGACCAATAAATAGTATTTCACAAAATTTATACTCTTTCATTCAGCACTTTGGTGATGCCTTCCAAATGTCAGCATGAAACTGATATAGCTTTTTAAATTTCATTTTATATTCCAACAACTGTTATCCCTCCGACACCTCCTCCCACTCCCCCTTGCATCCTTCCACCCCACCCCCACCTTCCTCCAAGCTCACCCCCAGTCCACTCCTCCTCACAGGTAAGGGCTGCCCTGATGAGTCAACAGAGTCTGGCACAATAGGTTGGGGGCAGGGCCAAGCCCCCTTTCCCATGCATTAAGGCTGAGCATGGCATTCCACCATAGGGAATGGGCTCCAAAAATGTAGCTCATGTACCAGGATGATATCGTAGTACTACCGCCTCTGAGCATAGCATCTCACCCTAAGGAATGGACTTCAAGAAGCTAGGTTTGTATCATGGTCCTACTACTGGGACCCCTCAATGAGTACAAGCTTCTCAACTGCCTCCCACATGTGGTGATTCAGTCCCCTAGAATCTCCACAATTGTAGGTCTTGAGTTCATGAGTTTCCACAATCTTTGTTGAGCTGTCTCTGTTGATTTCTCCATCATGATATTGACCTCCTTTGCTCATTATTCCCTCCTCCCTCTCTTCAACTGCATTCCTGGAGCTTGGCCTGGTTCTTGCTTGTGTATCTTGGTGTCTGCTTCCATCAGTTACTGAATGAGGGCTCTATGATGATAGTTGGGGTATTCATCAATCTGATTACAGTGTTAGGTCAGTTCGGGCACCCTCTCCATTATTAGTAGGAGTCTTAGGGTTCTCCTTGTGGATTCTTGGGAGTTACCCTAACGCCAAGTTTCTCAATAAGGCCATAGTGGCTCTCTCTATTAAGATATCATTTTCATTACTCTTCCACTGCATCCTTCCCTACCCCAGCCATCTCATTCCCTCCTGTTCTCATCTCCACTCTACTCCGCCTTTCGGCTCCCCCACCCTGAGTTTACCCTGTGGATCTCATCTAATACTCCTTCTCAGGGCAATCTATGTGTCCTTTTTAGGGTCCTCCTTGTTACCTAGCTTCTCTGGAGTTGTAGATTGTAGTCTGGTTATCCTTTGCTTTTCATCTAATATCCACTTATGAGTGAATACACACCATGTTTGTCTTTCTGTGCCTGGGCCACTTCACTCAGGATATTTGTGTTGTTGCTGTTTGTTTGTTTTTGTTTTTTTTTCTAGTTCCAACCATTTGACTGCAAATTTCATGAGGTCATCATTTTTACAGCCGAGTTGTATATTTAGACAATGGAGTACTACTCAGCTGTAAGAAAGTGATATTTTGAAATTAGAAAATATACTTATTATGCATGAATAAAAATATCTTTAAAAATAGGCTGTTACGTAAATCTTACTAAGATGACCATTTAGTGTCCCATAAATATTAGTGTTTTCTACATTGAGTCACATCAAAAGCCTCAGAAAATTCAATTAATTATAATAAAAATAAATCGATGTTCCAATATTTTTACTATTTTTGTTCACATGATAGACATATAACACTTGATCACGTTATTAAAATATAGGGAAGTGTTGAGGCATGAAAGGGAAGAGAGAAATGTAATTAAGTTACAATCTCCAACATAAAAATGAAAAAATAAATAAAGTATTTCTATTACATTAAAAAATATGAAAAGTGTGTCCGAATATCCAGATAGCATTTCTTTAAACATTTTATTTTTGAGATTTCTTTAGAATTAGATTTTGATTAACAACAACAACAAAATCTATTCTTGCTCAATCTTGTGTTTGTTTCTTTTCTGTTGTACAACCTTATGATGTTGTCCAGACCAGTCTTTAATACATAAAACCCTCCTGCCTGAGCCTTCCTAGTACATGTAGATTGCCTTCAGAAATTATTTCTCAAAGTATTTTCCAAACTTTTGCAGTTGTAGCTTAGTTGAGCTTTTTGTTTTTGAGTTTTTTTCTCCATTCTGGACAAACCCAATTTCTGAATGCATTGTGCTCCAATAGCAGATTGTTAGCAAGGAAGATCTGCTCTGCTTGACCAATGTGACCTTATTTAAGGGGACAGCAGCTGTTAACTCTCAAATATGGTGAATGTGATGCAGACTTGGTCTTGGAGATACAGGAGGTCACCTCTGGACGAGAAAGCCTCTGGTATGCTGAGTTAAGAACCAGGAGAAAATTTCAAATATCAAAAGGCCCAGAGAACACTCAGGAGGCCTTATTCCTTCTTCCCTACCATTGAAGAACTGTGCCACCTTGCTTAAAACTGTGCTTTTAAAAAGGAAGATTAAACAAATATCCAGCATGCAGTCAGTCCATTGATACACTTATTATATCTTCTAACAATAGAACTAATTTTTTGAATAATAGGAGTGCCTATATTGTAAAATGAAAATATCAAAGCCTAGGACACTACTACAGTTTATCCATGGCCTTAATGGAGATTAAACAGTGAAGCAGTGATTTCAGCTCAAATCCTGAGACTCCAAATTTTACACTTCTTGCTATGCTACATAATATCTCTCTAATTAATCCATTTACACTGAGAAGGGGAAAAGGCTGATAAAGATTTAAGTAGTGATTACTAAGATTGCCTTGGGAGTGTCAAAAAAATTAATAATGATCCCGCAGCTTGAGCTTTAGCTATACATTTTAAAGGTCTAGGGTTTTTTTTTTTTTTTTTAAGGTGTCTGTATCACTACAAATTTTTTCTAGGTTATATCGAGGAAGTCCTGCTGTTCAGCCAGATTTGGGGACTTTCAGAGTATTGAACTAGTGTTAAAGATTATGAGAGATTATTTGCATTTTCAAAGAAGAAAATATATCTTTAAAATGTAGAGTTTCTGCTTAGAGTTTTTATTCTTTGTGGGTGGTTTGAGAGGCACTGGGATGAAAGGATACTTTCTGGCATCTCTGAAACAATGAGGTGAAGGCAGTATTCTGTGCCTTCTCAAAGCTGTACCCACACATTATTTAAACACTCAGTCATTTCTTCATGTAGTGTATTTCTTGGAGTTGGACCAAGGATAAAATGCACTACTGTGACATAGCTGGCCTGTTAGGTATGCCACAAAGTAATTAGCATTCCCTTTAAAGGTGTTTACGCTTTGTCCTCAAATTTCTGGGTTTTTGTCTGTTTATTTTTATTAATTTCATTTTTTGTTTTAATGTGTTTCTTCTTCTCCTCCTCCTCCTCCTCCTCCTCCTCCTCCTCCTCCTCCTCCTCCTCCTCCTCCTCCTCCTCCTTCTTCTTCTTCTTCTTCTTCTTCTTCTTCTTCTTCTCTCTCACTATCTCTCTGTCTTTCTAAAACAATTTCTTACTCTGTAGCTTTGGCTGTATTCAAACTCCTAGTATAGATCAGGCTGGCCATAAACTCACAGAGATCCAACCTCATCTGTTTCCCAAGTGCTGGGCTTGATTTACAAACTTCTGAGCCAGATCAACATCCTGTTTGATAGTATTAATGTTACATCATGTTAGTATCCCTTTATTTCTAAAGCATTAAAACAAAACTTTGCTTTTGTTTCTAAGTCAATGGAGATAGTATGAGAAGCTTTGGGTGTGTCAAGTAGGCCTCCTCAATATTCAATTTGCATGGAGTAGCAGAAGTGAACTTGATCTCCAAGATAAGATTCATGCAAGGCATTGAACACCCACTTATCCCTGCTTCTGTACAAGGATATGTGCAGGTATTTATCTGAGTTTGTCTTCAGATGTGTATAAAAGTATGTGCATGTATGTATATAGAATTAGAAATAATCATGTAATCACTACATCCTCTTACATGGAGAAACAAAATGCAATTCTCTTTTCAATAGGAATTCATTTAAAAATACTTCATGCTGCTTAATTCCTTATCCTCTATAACAAATACAAACTCACATGGGAGCACAAATTTGAAGAGTCATTTAACCTCTTTTACTACATTCTCTCTAGTTCCTCACAGTTTTCCTCTCTTGCCAAGTATTTTCTGAAATAACCAATGTATTTGCCAAGAATCAAAGAACAGAAAATTATCTTGCAAACAGTGATATTGAGGGTACTTCAACATTTGAGGCAAAGCAAAAAGAGATTTGACTTCTCCAAGTCTAGCTTTGGTCATTGTTTATTTTCTTTATATGGCACTTCAGCTTTCTGTAATGCCTAATTAGCTTTTAATCATGAGTATTTAAAAGTCAGGGACCATGCATCCAAAACAAATTCTCTTTCTGCAAGCTCCTTCCCCACACTCGATGGGGAATTTTCTTCTGCATGTATGTTTCTCTTATTGGTTAATAAATAAAACACTGATTTGTTGATTGGCTAGATAGGAAGTGATGTAGCTGGGCAGAATCAGGATATAAGCAGGGACAAACTGGAAATAGATCTCCTCTCTGTGGAGACCCTTAGCAGTCATCCTGTAACAGGCAAAGGAATTTCAGATGTGGCATTCCCTGGTAAGGTAAGACCACCTGGAAATACTTAGATTAATAGAAATGGGTTAATAATTAAGACAGAGCTAGCCAATAGGAAACCATAGACAACAGCCAACAACTTCAAAATTAATATAAGTCTTGTAGGGTTATTTGGGAGCTCAAGGGCTGCAGGACTTGCCAGGCCAGAAACATTTACAATACAAAATTGCACCAGCAATTTGCAGCACGAATTTCCATGTAAACCTTACAAAAGCTTAAAAAAGGATTTTAGACACAAAAGAAAAAGACAAGCATGGCTTTTTGGTAGCAGTATTTTCTCATGTGGGCTCTGTTTTGCTAGAGAGAAGCAGAGACTCTCGATGCTCCTTTAGGGGAGGTTTCCTGACTCAGCATAAAAAAATAAAATAAAATAAAACTGCAGGGTTCTTTTAAGAGGCTCTGCTACCAAAGAAAAATGGTGTGTACAAGAAGCTGGCAGAAGTAATGACCAGCATGCTGCATAGCAGATTTAGCTTTTATTCATAAAGGTTTAAGAGTCAAGGCAGTGAGCACAGCTCCCAGTGCTGGATGTAAATGTACCCTCCCCCAAACCATCTTAGAAAGCCAGTGGCTAAAACAGCTACCTCTTTAACTTTAGCAATGTTGTTTAGCCAGAAAAACAAAACAAAACAAAATTTACAGTAAAGACAGATTCAGATGAAGTATAAACTCTAAAGGGTTTACAGTATGTTTAAAAATATATGTAGTCTTGTGAGAGAAAAGAAACAGGATAAAGTGGTAAAAAAAAAGAAGAAGAAAGAAAGAAAGTAGCTGCAGTGGTGGCACATGCCTTTAATCCCAGAGCTCAGGAGGCAGAGGCCAGCAGATCTCTGTGATTTCAAGGGCAGTCTGGTTTACAGAGTGAATTCCAGGACAGGTAAAATCCATAGAGAAATGCTGTCTCAAAAAATAAAAAAAGCAATAGAAACAGTTTGATAATAATAAATAATCAAATAAGATACATAAAGAAAGAAAATACCCAGAGAGTCTGGATACTGTATGCTATTGTGTTGTCTTGAATTGTTCAATTGCTAAGGAAGGAACAACTGCTAAAAGGCATTTGATTGTAAATGCTTCTAGATTAATCCAACTTATATATTTTTAAAATGATTTGACTTCAAAATTTAAGTCTAAGAACATGCTTTTTTGAAATAGAGGCTTTTGTTTTGTTTCCACAGAAAATGAAAAGCAGTGGATTACTCCCACACTAATATGGTTTGATCAAGCAAGATGCCCTGAAGCAGTGACCCATTCAAAACAGCTGAGAGGATGCAGTCTCAGACTAGTAAAGCCATGATTTGACCAGGTTTCTGTGTTTTCTGATGATCCCCATGGTTACAGCACCCCTAAACAACAGGAAGCACTTTGGAGAGAACAATGCCCACATTTCCAAATAATGTTTATAAATGTTTGTTCTCATTTAAATGGGGTTGGTTATAAGTTGTTAATGATCACAACCAATCTCTTTATAAAAATGGGGAAATATGATATAGAAATGAATACTTTTTCTTGGTATGGATTTTGGCTTATTAATTCAAATTTAAGGTCAATTTTGTTATATGTTTATTTCCCCTCTAGTTTAGGTATTGTGTTTTTATATCTCATTCTAAAATGTAATGTATAATTAAACACAGATTATATATAGTCACCTATAATAGTAAAAACTGATGTTAGTTAGGTTTTCTAGATATACAGAGATATATTTGAGATAGATAGTTTTCA
Source organism: Cricetulus griseus (assembly GCF_003668045.3). Taxonomy (NCBI): domain Eukaryota; kingdom Metazoa; phylum Chordata; class Mammalia; order Rodentia; family Cricetidae; genus Cricetulus; species Cricetulus griseus. The sequence continues at coordinate 127,784,801 of NC_048599.1, forward strand.
AACATTTCAAAGACCTTCAGAATATGCATTTAAAATGGTTTAGAGTTTTTCATGACAGTGAGGAACAACTGTTCCTTGTAAAACCAATTGCTTCAGAGAGGAAAATGGGCAACAAAGAAACATATGAAGTTTGCCTTTGACAAGCCAGAAATAGCCATTTGGATAAGAAACTGCTTTTGCCTAGACTGTTTGACTGTATATTGTATAAAGTGGACATACAGGACCCACAGGAGAGTGACTGCTGAACATGGCAAAACAAGATGGAACAGTCCTGAATGCTTCCTGCTTCATGGAAGAGTCTGTCAGACATTCTGCAGGATGCAGAAAAATGAGTGACAAATGGCTTAAACATGTGGACAGTATCAAATTCCCAGATTTGATGAGAAGTCTGCCAGACACACTATGGCCTATGGGCCAAAGACAGATGCTCCGACATTACAAAAGACCTTTGGGTGACTATCCAGGTAGCAAGATGGCTCTGTAAATTCTAGAGTTTATATACTATCCTTCTGTGGTCTTTGATGGAGTTGAAGACAGCTATTTATTTTTATGGTTTCCCTTAGTTATGATAAAAGGTAATTTACATATAAGACTTTAGACACACAAAGATGATAAATGTTTTCTTTAAATCTTACTAAATGTTAATGAACTAAATATTGTAAATATAGTTCTTATTTTATAATTGCTTTGTTATATATTTTACTATATTAAAGTTAAAATCCTTTTTATTTAGACAGGGAAGAGTAGATGATGGGGAATATTTCTCTTATTGGTTAATGAATAACATACTGATTGGCTATTTGGTCAGACAGGAAGTGATGTAGCTAGGCAGAATCAGGATATAAGCAGGGACAAACAGGAAATTGCTCTCTTCTCTGGGGAGATGATGAGCAGGCGTCATGTAGCAGGCAATGGAGTTGCAGGTCCGGCATTCCCCGGTAAGATAAGACCATGTGGAAATATATGGATTAATAGAAATGGGTTAATAATTAAGACAGAGCTAGCTAATAGAAACCCCAGTAACCAGCCAACAGGATCATAACTAATAAAGTGTCTGTGTGTTTATTTGGGGTTCAAGGGCCACAGGAGATGCCAGACCAGAAAACTCACAATTACACATACTCTCTTTGTATTTCCTGTTAACTTTATACTATACACAGTTCTATGGAACAAGCCTGACCTTCTAAGGGGTAGTTCACTTTAGAAAATGACTGCCTATCAAAGTAGCAGGCTCAATATTCCTGCAGAAGGCAATTACTGGCAGAAAGCAGACATCATAGCACAAAAAGGATTGTCCTCTTCACATTTGAGATTTTTTTAAGGGTGACTTTGTTTTGATTTCAAGAATCTGAATTCAAAAGGACATCCTCTTCTTCATTTTAATATGTGTGAGTGCATACTATTATATGCAATTTTAAAGTTATTACATCAAAGATTTGTAGTGGAAAACTACCTAACTAAAGCTATGGAAAGGATGCACATCTGTCATTGAAGGCCACGTGGCCTTATGCACCTTTCTTTACCTCATTTTCTAAGCAGTATATTCAGATGCCTTCAGTCATTTAGGAGACAAAAATATAAGCATGTGATTTTTAGTTACTGAATAAAATCTTTAATGAATATATTAAATATTATTTTACAGACACACAATCTATTAAATTACACTAGGGAATTTTTACATCACTATCATTGATGTATCCACCTTCGGCAGCTTAGTTTCCCTTGCATACATCTTTGTTCAAGTACCCATTTCCTTCAACAGGCAAGAAAATCACCCATGGCAATCATGAGCTACAGAATTTAGGGGTGAGAAATCTTCCATAAAGACACATCCAAAAATGATTTTTTCTTATATCAAGAGCCCTTTAAAATTCTTTTTTAAAATAACACTTTGAAAAAAATAACATCTGCTTAAATCCTTTTATCATGATTTAAACACATTTTCAGTTATCACATTTTTCCTCTTTTTTTCTTTTTTTTTTCAAAGTTCTTTTTATACTTGTTACCATGGACACAATGTTGCTTGCCTCAGAGTGTAATTAAAATGGTTACTTGTTTAGCCATGGAATTAGAGAATTATCATGTGCTCATGGAGTGGCTACAAAATCTAAGACTGTTTAGGTCTCGGGATAGCAATGCTTGTGATCTATCACAATCTTCTTATTTTCCACAGTCACTTAATCAATAACTTACTAAGACAAAGACTCAACAAATACTGTTTAGAAGGTATGGAACAGAACTAAATCTTGTGGGGTTTTTTTTTTGTTTTGTTTTCTGGATAAATTTCTATAGGTATATAAATAGGAATTGATACAATATGTACATACATACATACATACATACATACATACATACATGCATACATATCAATGCCACAATACTAAATCTTCTGGCTAAATGACTGAACACATGCAATTAGGTTCATACTATAATTCAAGCAAAAATAAATTACTTGCTAAAAATTTTTCTTAGCTTTCAGTTTTTTTTCTAAATTATAGCTCACCTGTCAACTTATTTTATGCAGAGTTGATTCTTTTTGAATGAATATTTTGGTTTTATTGTTAGGACAATTTTCATATATATACTGTTGTGTTAATACACCACACACACACATTTATATAAAACTGAAAAAGTCAGAGACTCTGTAATTCTACAATGACAAAAGTGCATCATTGAAAATGTTCACTACCACACTGCTCAGAATAGATGATGTTATTGCGCAAAAGTTTCCATGGTTTTCTAGCATGTGTATTCATACAGTACATAAAATGTTCAGAAGTGGAGAGATTTTCTATTTTATTCAATTTCCACAGCCCACTGACTTTTGCAACTTTATTTTTATCATGTTCCAACACTGTAAAGCCCATTGGTTGCCCAGCATCTTGTTAGATGTGGTTGAAAGGTGTTCAGATGATGTAACATGGGTTCCCAGCTCTCAAGATTCCATCATCTGTTTTGTGGGTTTCTTTTCTGCTACGAGTTTGATTATTCTATATTGTGTTGTTATTAAATAAGCCACACAGAAATAGGAAACTCTTTTGAGGAGAAAGGCAGGAACGCACAGAAGAAACACTGCAATGATGAAGTAGGAAGTGCCCCAGGTAATGTGTCAGTATGTCAGAAGACAAGGCTTGAGGCAGGAACTGATAAATAACAAGGTTACAATATGTTGTTATAACATCTCTAGTGCAGTCACCATGGATTCACGGTCACCATTTTTCTGCCATACCCAATACTGTATGATAACTCAGATTTCTAGGAATACCTAGGTCCATACCTCTTAAATTATCAGTGTTTCAACGTAGCAAGCAAGCGCTACACTTCCATGCAGCATAATGCTCCTACAGGTTTAGAGAACTCATTAAATGCAATATGATTCAAAAGTTCAAAAGAAGGGGCTTCCTTTTCTTGCAGTCAAAGCAAACAAATAGCCATGTTTTGTTTTTTTTTGTTTCTTTTTGTTTTTATGAGCCATAAGATCTCATAAAATTTGTGTGATTGTGACATTTGGTTAGGTGTACTAATGTGAAATTCCCTGATGTTCAATTCCTTGTCACTAAGTTATCTTAAGTGAAAATTGCAGAGGCTTTTGAGAGCTAAAATTCTGCCTTCAAGAAAGCATTTTGATAGTCTATCATAACCATGCATATTCCACAAATCTTTAGACGGCAAATATTCTTTCTTTGATATTAAAATATGTAGCCTATGTTTTTAGTCAGATTTGTAGTGTCTAGTGCTGCAGCAAACAAGAAACTAACAAATTTATATTTTGTCCTCAAGGACATAAAACCATGCATGGCTGAGAGAGAGAGAGAGAGAGAGAGAGAGAGAGAGAGAGAGAGAGAGAGAGGATTATTTTTATGTGATCACTAAGAATATTTTCTTATGTCCTTTCTTGCTGTCTCATCAAACAGTGTCTGAATGAAGAATTCTCTATCTGGCCCACAACATGTAAGACCCCCAGAGGCAGGAAAAGCCTTTGCTTTTAAATGATGCCGGTGACTCTGCTTGAATAAAGGATAAAACGGCAAACATTTTCAGAAAAGAAGTGGATCCTACAGTCCTATTTTGAACAAAAATATTTAAATACAAATAAAATTTAATGCACTTACATCTAAATCTACTAACCTATGGTTAGTAAAGACTTAGAAAAGGGTTAAACATTAAAAGTATATAATACTTTTTATTGCTTTAATGTGTTTTAGATTCATATAGAAAGAAATATTTATACTATTGAAATTTATTTTAATTTATTTCCAGTGTCGGAGCCATATTAAATATAGAGTATGTTATAAAGTAACTATGGTATAAACACATTTCATTCATTGAGAATTAATAAGGCTTTCTCTCCATCAGATTCTGCTCAGATACAGAAAGAAAAAATTGGAGAAGGATAATTCACTCTGGCAATTTGTGTCTTCCTGAGACACAGATGTTGAATTTAAAAAAAAAAATCATATTTCAGAGAACACTAAGGATTTCAAAAAGCTAAAATTGTGGTGGTCAATACTTTGTTTCCTGAATTAGTAGGATATGGTGTGCTTAAACTGACAAGAGAAGCTCAATGGGTATATGTATGAGAAAGTTCCCACAAAAGACTTTCAGAACCAATGCCAGGAATTTGTTTCTCTATGCAAGATTGGAAGCAGCTGGCACACATGATATAGCCGACTCATATTGTCAGTGAGAATTCAACCTCAAATATCATCTCTTCTATGAAGCTTTTCTTGATCAACCAGATTTCCTATTCAAGTTATTCATAGCACAATGGTATCCTTTTTGATGCTATTTGGCATTCATAACATTTACTTGTAGTTGCCCATTTGATGATCCTGAGTTTCACACAGCTAGAGATTTTGTTGGTTCATTTGTCATATATGCTCCTGCACTTAGCACAGTATTTCAAGGAGACTCTGCTGTGCACATGTACAAAAATATACTCTATATGAATCAACAAATGAAGGCTTAAAGAACTGAAGAAATAATTTACTCTGGAAATGAAAAATACTGAATTTTTATGAAGACTGGAGAAGAAAGGGATTTAACTGAGTTTATTCCTTCTGAAATCAACTTGTATGTGCTGGCGAGGTGGTTCAGCATCTAGTGATTTCTATTCATCTAGAGAGGTAAAATTCAGTATTCATCATCAATGTCAGGAGCCCACATCACTGCCACTAACTACAGTTCCAAGGGATCTGATAGCCCTTACTGTACTCTGAGAGTACTTTGTGCATGTGTGCATATACATACAGAATCACACACATACAGTTAAATAAAAAATAAAAATTGAATTAAAAATACCCACTTGTGTTTTGAGGACAAATTGTCCCCAAAGTAAAGAAAAAAAATCAAGACAAAGATAAAAAAGAACAAAACACTAAGTTTGGAAGCTAGAACACATGTTATAGGCACTGCTCATATGATTTGTTCTGTAGTTTGTTTGGTAAGCAAATTCATTCCATAGTAATTTTCAGAAAGAATAGATATAGGAGCAAATGTAATATTTTCATATATGCCTCAAATGGTTCCACTGTTTAGTTAGATTCCTGATCTTTCTCTGGTATTTCCAAGTAGATCTGAGGAATATTAGGTATATGCCTAGTTTCTTCATAGTTGGTAACTATTTTTGCAGGGTAGATGCCAAAATGATGTTCATAGTTCTATTATTGTAACTGTAGCCAGAATAAGATCCTTAGCCAACTATCTCTGAAGTCATAAAGGAATTTAGGAAGGAGAATATTGAGTTGAAGCATAAAGGGAAAAAACCACTCTAGATTATGCAAACAATTACAGACATAATATTTGTGGTTATATTGGAAGTGGCATGCAGTGTCAAAAGGGAAAAACTGGAAGTTGTAATAATATTGTTGATTTTAAATTGTCTTTTTTTTGTTTGATTTTTGAGACAGGTTTTCTCTGTGGCTTTGGAGGCTGTCCTGGAACTAGCTCTTGTAGACCAGGCTGATCTCAAATTCACAGAGATCCTCCAGCCTCTGCCTCCAGAGTGCTGGAATTAAAGGTGTAAACCACTACTGCCCGTCGATTTTTAATTTTCTTAGTACAGCTTTAACTCCCTTTGACAGAGACTGAAAGTAAAGTACCAGATGAATATCACATCACTCTTTACAGTTGCCGCAAATGACATAAAATATCTTGGGGTAATGCTAACCAAAAAAGTGAAAGACCTATATCATAAGAATTTTGAGTCTTTAAAGAAAGAAATTAAAGAACATACTAGATCTCCCATGTTCTTGGATAGGTAGGATAAGCATAGTAAATATGGCAATCTTGCCAAAAGCAATTTACAGATCCAATGCAATCCCCATCAAAATCCTAGCACAATTCTTCACAGAACTTGAAAAAACAATTCTCAACTTTTTATGGAAAAACAAAAGGCCAGGATAGCCAAAACAACCCTGTACAATAAAAGAACTTCTGGAGGCATCACCATCCCAGATTTCAAGCTCTATTATAGAGCTATAGTCCTGAAAACAGCTTGCTACTAGCACAAAAATAGACAGGTAGATCAATGGAATCAAGTTGAAAACCCTGATATTAACCCATACTCCTATGAACACCTGATTTTTTACAAAGAAGCCAAAGTTATACAATGGAGTAAAGAAAGCATCTTCAACAAATGGTGCTGGCATAACTGGATGCTGTCATATAGAATACTGCAGATAGATCCATGTCTATCTGCACCATGCACAAAACTTAAGTCCAAATGGATCAAAGACCTCAACATAAACCCAGCCACACTGAACTTATTAGAAGAAAAAGTAGGAAATGTCCTCGAATGAATTGGTACAGGAGAATAATTCCTGAAGATAATACCAGTAGCGCAGACAAGGAGATCCACAATTAATAAATGTGACCTCCTGAAACTGAGAAGCTTGTGTAAGGCAAAGGATATATTCAACAAGACAAAACGACAGCCCAAAGATTGGGAAAAGATATTCACCAACTCCACCTCTAATAGAGATATGATTTCCAAAATATATAATGAACTCAAGAAGCTACCCACCAAAACACCAAATAATCCAATTAAAAAGTGGGGTACAATACTCAATAGACATTTCTCAATAGAGGAATCCAAAATGGCTGAAAGACACATAAGAAAGTGTTCAACATCCTTAGTAACCAGGGAAATTCAAATCAAAACAACTCTGAGATACCATCTTTATCCTGTCAGAATGGCTAAAATCCAAAACACCAATGACAGTTTATGCTGGAGATGTTGTAGAGAAAGGGGAACACTCCTCCACTGCTGGTGGGAGTGCCAACTTGTACAACCATTTTGGAAATCTGTATGGCGATTCCTCAGGAAAATGGAAATCAGTCAACTACAAGATCCAGCAATTCCACTCTTAGGTATATACCCAAATAAGCACATTCATACAAGGACATCTGTTAAACGATTTTCATAGCAGCACTATTTGTAATAGCCAGAACCTAGAAACAACCTAGATACCCCTCAACTCAAGAATGGATAGAAAAAATGTGGTACATTTACATAATGGATTACTACTCAGCGGGGGAAAAAAAGGCAATGGAATATTGTAATTCACAGGCAAATGGATGGAACTAGAAGAAACCATTCTGAGCGAGGTAGCCCAGTCACAAGAGACAGGCATTTTATACACTCACTCATATGTGGATTTTAGACATAGAGTAAAGGATTGCCAGCCTGCAGCCCAGGCTGCCAGAGAGGCTGGTAAACAAGGAGGACCCTAAGAAAGACATATATGGTCCCCTGGAGAAGGGGAAAGGGACAAGATATCCTGAGAAAATTGGTAGAATGGGGAGGAGAGGGAGGGAACTAGGAGAATGAGAAGGGGAGAAGAGGAAGGGTGAGGAGGACATGATGCCCCAGGGAGATTGAGTTGGGGGAAGGACAGAAGAGAGCAAGATAAGAGATAATCTAATGGAGGGAGACATTATAAGTTTAAAGAGAAATCAGGCACTAGAGAAATGTCTGGAGAGCTACAAAGATGACACCAACTAACAATCTAAGCAACAGAGGAGAGGCTACCTTAAATGCCCTCTCCTGATAATGAGATTGATGACAAATTCATATGCCATCTCATAGCCCTCATTCAGCAGCTGGTGGAAGTAGAAGCAGACACCCACAGCTAAACCGTGAACTGAACTGAAATCCAGATACAGAGAAGGAGGACTAATGAGCAAAGTTGTCCAGATCCCTGGAATGTGGGTGTTAGTGAGGAGACCTTGGAAATCTGTGGGGTCTCTTGTAGTGGAACAGTACTTAATGCTACCATAGAAATGGACTTTAGGAGACCATCCCACATAGAGGGATACTCCCTGAGCCTAGACACAAGGGGCTTGGCCTAGGCCCTATACCAAAGAATATGACAGACTTTGAAGACCCCCTATGAAAGGCCTCACCCTTCCTGGGGAGCAGAAAGTGTGTGGGATGGGTAAGGAGTTAGTGGGGGGGGCAGGGGAGAAGGGGAGGAAGAGGGACATGGGATTGACGTGTAAAATAATTTTCTTTTTTTTCTATTCTTTGTTTTTTTATTAGTTCAAATTAGGAACAAGCTTGTTTCACATGTCAATCCCTTCTCCCTCTCCCTCCTCACCCTCACCCCTCCTACCCCACCCCACCCTACCCCCGACCCCATCCACCCTCCACTCCCCAGGTAGGGTAGGGCCCTCAACAGGGGCTCCACAAAGTCCACCACCTCATCCTGGGCTGGGCCTAGGCCCTTCCCCATGTGTCCAGGGCAAGAGTGCATCCTTCACGTGGGATGGGCTCTCAAAATCTCTTCTTACAACAGGGAAAAATACTAATCCACTACCAGTAGCCTCCTAGAGTGCAGAAGCCTTCTCATTGACATCTCTAAAATAATTTTCTTGCTAATAAAAAGAGAATGAATCAAAATAAAAGAAAAGAATATCAGGGACCCAGACAAATTTTGTGGTAGTAAGCCATAGCGATAAAAGTGAAAGATAATGTATGACTACAATATTTAAATGATAGGGAATGATAGTAATCAACATGTCAACAATGAACTCTGAATTGGTTTGGCAGTGGTACCATTCACAGAGCCCTGCATTGGGAAAAGAAAAATTGAGTAAGGATAGTCTGGTCTGTTTTTGACACAAAGAGGTGGACTTGCCTCTGGAATACAACCTCAAAATTCAAACAGCTATATAGATTATATAATGGAGTGTTTGATACACAAATTTGAAAGACATTGTCTATGGATAATAATGGAAAACATCTTATCTTAGATACAAATCCACAGACAAAAAACCTGAACCTTGACAGACTTTCAAGTATCAGAGAAACATACAAGAAGACCAAAAAGAAAGAAGTGGGTAACTGCTATCCTGCAGCAACAGAAAGAAAATAAACTAAGTCTAACATAGTTTAGAAATAATGTTTATATATTAAAACATATTGAGTTGTGGACACTATTTTGTTAAATGTGAATCTGTGATAATGTAGCCTTAATAACAATCAAAGCATTCGACCTAGGACAAGCAGGTTAGAACACAGGAAAATTGACGGGAACTTAATAAAATCATATAAAATATTGTGTTTGGTCAATACAGTCAGATATACATTATTTAAAATGATTTCTCAGTGTTTGTGAGAATGCACTGTTTGGTTACTGGAAAATCAGACTGTAACTTAAGAAAGCATTACGCTATGTTGACCTTTTCTGTATTCTATTTTTGATTGGCTGAATTGTAATATCTTATCATGTCCATCCAAGTAAGGGCAAGACTGTAAACACTGCAAAGTTGACTAGCCACCCAATCAAATTATAGAGTGCTGTAAAGGTCAAAGCAATACAAAATGCTACTATAATTTACATAACATATGTGAAGCATTACAAGTTCAATATTTTATTCTCAGACAAGGATTGAACAAGATCATAAAAAGTCAAAACATGATTGCATTCTCCTGACAGTAATATCATATGTGAAAACCTCTTTAAAGAAAATGTTATTGAGTTTTCAGAATAGGAAATGAAGTTTTAAAAAGAAAGCATATTAATTTCTTATTAATTGTTACTTGGTAGACTAGAAAAAAAAGGCACTATGTAAAGAGTTGATAGAAAATTTTCATGAAAGTGGAGAGTTACAAATATAAATTGGTCTACAAATTAGGAAACCTAGTGTGTGCTTGATGCTTTTATACTAATTTTAACTAGGGGAAGTTAATTTGATGTTTCCACAGTCATTTATTTTTATTCTTTCATAGAAATACATATCCTCAATTTTAAATATCAACAATAATATGTGAACATTAAAATAAAAGGTAAAGAATAAGGATACAGAAGGGAATAAGATATACTTCTACAATTAAAATACAGATGATATTGTGAGAAAATGATATTTAATATTATTTTAATTACATTATGTAATGATGTAGGATCATAGCACATATCTAGCCTGAAGTCCATCATATTTCTGCCCCTGGCCATGTGAGAGATCTGTATTTATAAATATACAGGGGTTCTGTACTATTCCCATAATCTTAACAGCTATGAAGCTTTGTATTTTATTGCTTCATGTTCAGTACTACAATTTTGCAATTAACAAGAAAATTTACTATGATGAGCTACTAATACTTATACAACATTATAGAGAATAGACATTGCTAATTTGCAATTCCTTATAATTAACATTTTTAGGTTAAAATTAGTGGGTAATTTCCTCTTTCATGCTGGAAATGATGTGGAGTTTAATAATCTTTTAAAAACTTAAAAGGCCAAAACAGAAAATACATAGAGTTAAATTTTTAAAAATCATGTTTTTTTCAAAGCAGCCAGAGAAATATCAAGATTAAAATGTGAAAATGATAAGTTTCATCATAGTAAGTTATGTTATTGATAAATTAATGTTCAGGACAATAGCACATTTTCTTTGACAATTCCTTTGAATGATCACAGTTTCTCAAGCAAACAGGCAAATATCAAACAACTAATGTCAGAGTTTGTTAACAGTCAAATATATAAAAACAACAAATAAACAACAAGAGAAACAATTTCCAATCAATAGAAGATGAAATGGATAATGAAACCACTAGACAATTCTAAAAAAGAAATAAAAAATCTCAATAATTCATTTTTGAAGTTTGCAAATGTTCTCTTGGAGATTTAAATTAAGCCACATCGAATAGATAGCATGAAAAAAGTAAACTACAACAAATACTACTGAAGACCAGTGGAAAGGGCAACCCTCATTCACCATTAGTGAGAATGCAGTGGAACAGCTTCCATGCATATCACTACATTGTTGTCTCAGAAAACTTAAACTAGAACCACTATGTGCCAGCTATACACTCTTGAGTATATTATAGGAATATCTATGTTCTATGACAGAGAAACTTAAACATATTCATATAAACAAGAAATGGGAACAATTTCAATGCCCATTAATTAGTGAGTGTATAAAGAAATGTACATAAACACAATAATATTTTATTTAGTTATAAGGAATAATTAATCATATTTTTCAAGAAAGCAGCTGGAAATGGAAATCACTGAATTAAGTGAAATATGCCAGGATCATTAAGATAAATATTACACATTACCTTTCACCTGAATCTATGATGAAGGGGCATGAGGGGAAAGAGAGAACAGAGATAGTGAGACAGTGAAGCAGGCAGAGTGGGAATGGATCTTAAGAAGGGGTGCTAACCAGGACAAAAAGAAAATGTGGAATCATGAACTGGAAGCAGTGGTATGGAATACTAGAAGAGAAGAAGGGAACTGGCAAGAAGGGTTGAGGAAGATATGTAATGACACTATGGCAGGGCATGAATCAAATCAAAGTATTATGAAATGCCATGATGAAACAAGTGGATATATTGCTCAAGGAGAAATTAATAAATGAATGTCATAATACAGTTGTCTATGTTCCCAAACAAACCAATGGAAAGGGGATATTAAAAATTGAAAATCTATTTCCTGTTGTTAAAGATCACCACATTGGATGTATGTGCCTACTATGTATTAAACAACCAGTTTGCAATAGGATACTCAGAATCTCTGTTTTAATCTTTACATTTTCAGATTCATTTAGTTTATATTATATGTATGGGTGTTTTGCCAGTATGTAGGTATGTGTATATTGTATGTGCATGCACACAGCAGTCAAAAGAGGTCATTGGATCTCTGAATTGGGTGACAGTTGTGAGATATATGGGTGTAGAAAATTAAAACGGGTTCCTCTGCAAAAGCAACAGTTGCTCTTAGCCACTGTACTCTCTCTCCAGTTCCCAAAAGTAAAGATTGTCCAAGCATTACCAATCATATATCACTAAAGGCTACCTTGGTAACTCTCTTCAATAATGTTTTTTAAAAGTTGAATGAAACTTAGAAATTCCAAAATTCAATTAAAACAAATGACATTTACTTGGGCTGAGACAGGTACATAGAATTGTATTAAGAAGAACAGAAAGTAATCACTAAGAAAAACCTTTTGGGGGGGTTTTATTTTTTTCCATTTTTGTATTTTTTAATTTAATTTTATGTTCCAACCACAGTTCTCTCTCCCACACACCCTAACTCCCCTTCACCTACTCCCACCCTCTCACCTAGCCCCTAATCTACCCCCAATTCACTCCTCCTCATAGGTAAGGCCTCCCTGGAGAAGTGACCATAGTCTGACAAGATAGGTTGGGGCAGGGCCAGGCCCCTCTCCCATGCATTAAGACCATGCATAATATCCCACCATAGGGGATAGGCTCCAACAAGGTAGCTAATTTACTTGGATTATATTGTGGTCCTACTGCCACTGAACACAGCATCCCACCCTTAGGAATGGCCTCCAACAAGCTAGGTCATGTATCAGATTTGTATCACAGTCCTACTGCCAGGGGCTTCTCTGACAAGCCAACCTTCACAACTGCCTCCCACATACAGAGGGCCTATTTCAGTCCCTGGAGGAGTCTCCAAAATTGTAGGTCTAGAGTTCTTGAGTTTCCAAGAGCTTGGTTCAGCTATCTATGTAGATTTTCCCATTATGATCTTGACCTCCCTTGTTCATAGGTTCTCTCCTCCCTCTCTTCGAATGCATTCCAGGAGCTTGGCCTGATTCTTGGTTGTGGATCTCTTTGTCTAGTTCCATCAATTACTGGATAAGGGCTCTATGATGATAGTTGGGGTATTCACCAATCTGACTATAGGGGTAGGCCAGTTCAGGCATCCTCTCTACTATTACTAAGAATCTTAGTTGGGAATCTCCTTGTGGATTCTTGGTAGTTACTCTAGCAGGAGGTTTCTCCCAAAGCCCATGATGACCTCATGAAATTTTCAAATAATGGGATGGAAATATATATATATATATATATAATATATATATATATATATATATATATCCTGAGTGAGAGTGAGGCAACCCAGACTCAGAAAGACACAGTATGTATTTACACATAAGTGGATATTTGATATAAAGCAAAAGATAATTAAACTAAAATCCACAGCTCCAGAGAAGCTAGGTAACAAGGAGGACCCTAAGAGGGACACATGCATTACCCTGGGAAGAAAAATTAGATGACATGTACAGAGCAAACTGGAAGCATGGGGTAGCAAGTGGGAGGTGGTGAGGAGAAGAGGAGGGAATGCGATAGCTGAGGCAGGGAAGATGGAGTGGAAGAGCAATGAAAAAGATACCTTAATAGATAGAGACACTGTAGGCTTAGGAAGAAATCTCTAGAAAAAAACATTTTAAAGAATTGTTTGGATTTTTGTGATGTGAGAAAAGGAAATTTCTTTGACTCACCAAATTAACAGATGATTATAGGCTAATTTCATTGACAAATGACAACAAAGCAGAGAGTAGAAAACTGTGTTCGTTCTTTCTTTCTTTCTTTCTTTCTTTCTTTCTTTCTTTCTTTCTTTTCCTTTCCTTCCTTCCTCCCTTCCTTCCTTCCTTCCTTCCTTCTGCTGATGGGGCTAAGCTTAGGGAAACTAAAGCCATGGCTATGGAAACCTAGGTCAGACCACATTAGGAATCTATCTTTTTGTTTGTTTAGTTCCATGCCCCACTTCTCCACTTTTTAAATTGACATGGAAGTCCTTATTTATGAAGACACCACAAACCTGAGTAAAGAAAATAGTGAAATCAGTTGGAACTGACCTGGAAACTTCATTGCTGTTGGATAAAGTTCATAGTACTATGTCCATTGCCAGTATAGAAAAGCAATCATCAGCCTCATCCACATGTGAAACCTGTGAACTACAATATCGATTTGCCTGTCAACACACACACACACCATTGCAATAGTGGCACCAACCACATTCTGATGGGATTTAAGTGCCAGTTCAAAGATATAATCCATATTTTGCACTGTTTTTAGGACAGCAAACCTGTAGTTAGACAAACCTTAATGGAGAACTTACTACTATTAATATGCTAAACTGATGCAGTGATAAACAAACGATTTCTTATTGACTTATTGTTATGCCCATATATTAGTGCATCTTTCAACTCTCATCATAGAATTTTCTTTTTGCAATAAATGTTGATCAACACAGAAACCTACCACTGGTTTAAAGAGGAGAAAACTACAAAGTTCTCAGCAATAAATGGGGCATTTATATCATGCATACACCTTCTCTCTAGTCTCAGGGATTACTGAGGGAAAAGAGGCATAATGCTTGTAAGAGCCAAAGGAGATACATGAGGAGAGCAAAGCAGTATTTTATGAACACAACTGTATTTTACAGTTTATGTACTCAAAGCAATTGTGACAACATGCAGGAGAAGTGTGCAAGCTCAGTCCAGATAAAATCCCAGAGGGAGAGTTTTGAGGAGTAAAGGTGTGCATGAGAGTTGATAGCTTCTGGGGAAAGGGTGTCTCCATTGGTAGGTCACTCATTTCCCAGTGGCTGGAAGCATTCACAAGGGTATACATAAAGCACAGATGGGCTTAAAATTCATAAAAAATACACAAAATTGGGTGAGGAGGAAAAGAGAGTAGATGTAGGAGGAGTTGAGGGAAGGAGCGAATATAATCGAATTATAACATGAATTTTCAAAGAATAGTATAATTAAAAATAAAAGTTCTGTTTATTATGTTTTTCACTTCTTATGGAAGGGAGCAAAATATACAGGAGGCTTTGATAAAAGTCATACACTAATACTGTCTTTAAAAGTATAAGTAAATCATGAAGTTAACATAGTCAGTTCTTATGATACATGTGCTCACTTTGAGTCAATACTCAGCAATGTAGAGTGATTATGTACTGTGTGAAACATGTTCTAAATTTAATTCTCCCTTATGTATGGCTTTGATGGCAGAAGTCCTGATCTTGAGTTGTTAGTCATAAAAGAACTCAACTCCACCCAACACTTTACATGGAGCATGGCCACATGACAACAGAGAGGGTAAGTCCTGAAGCCTTTACTGACTTTTCAGAGAATAAAAACCTACCCACTGAAGTTACTAGACAGAAGGACAGAAGAGAATACATCTATCTATATACATTATGAATGCCTTTTTACTCTTGTGCAGTCAATTTTCTCATTTACTTTTCTGTTACTCTTTTTACCTCAACCCATTTTATTATTTTTCTAGCTTTTTTATAGTATATTTTCCCCTTTCTATGAGAAGTTTCAGTTTCAGCTAGACTTCGGAATTAATCTTGCTTGTTGCCTAACTCATCCTCACTGTAAAGTTTATCAAGCAGAAGCATATTTCCTTAAAGAACATTCCAGGATAATAAGAGGATAAGGTGACCCTTAAAGCCAAGGCTCAGGAGCCAACTATATACTATAGCTTAAATTGAATTTTTAAAAATGTGTGGTCCTTCCTCCTTTGAAAATCAGCCCAATTTTCTGCCAAGAAGGGGTGATATTATGTTGTGGCATAATGTAGATATTCATGTTTCCTATATATCTTCTACAAAGAGCTATACAATGAATGCCACATAGAAAATAATTTGAAGACCATATTGAACTATTAAAATGCAAGTCTAAAGTTTTAGTCTTTCAACTGGAGCATTTGAAGATATTGGTAGGCTCTACTTGCTAATTCCAAAGGTCATCCCTTAAAGCTGTGACTCCCTATCTTTACCATATGTTATTTATTCTTTGCATTTTTTTCATGCTTAAAATCAGTTTTATTAAAAACAATGTATTTAATCTTTTCCATCCTATCTTTAAAAGAAGCTTCCCCAAAGCAAGGGAATTTTCATATCGCCTCCTATATCTCTGTGGCCCCAAGCCCTGAGCTATTCTAGAGACACACAGGTTATAGTCAACTTTCAATAGTCCATTTGAAAATATATGGAAAGTGAGGGTGATCAGTGTTTGACACCTTCTTTAGTGCCCATGGGGGGATAAAGTGGGTGGAAGTTACTTGCAGAGAATTAATCAGATGATGGCATCCTTTCTGCAGAAAGGAAAGCTAAAATGTCAGTGACAATATGTTCTAATATATCACTCATGGTTGTTAATCTCAGAGTATCAGATGTCTCTTCTGCTCTCCCCAGTGCCATAGGAGTTGTCAGAAAGGAAAAGATGGCGGATCCTTTTGCATATTCCTTAGGCAAACTTTGAGTTTGTAATTTTTTTCCTTTTCTATGTATATAATAATAATTATTCTCATGTGCAAGATACTATATTAAAGTAGGAGTTTATTATATACCATCTCATACCTTCAGAAAGTGTGATGCTGAGTATCTCACCCTCAGCATAATGTTTATCGACAGACATGCACTGCATGGTAATATTTTAGTGAAGAATGGACAAGTGTGTGATGGTGTTGAGTATGACAATGGATTTGAGAAATTCAATTGGTGGTGGGCATGATGATAATGCAGCTGAGGAATTCCATCACCAAATGATGTTGTAGCACTTACAGCATCTTAGAATACAGGTAGATCATTTGTTCACAGTTATGCTGCTACACTATAATGCATCCACAACAAAAATTGCCATATGTATTTTCCAACACGGATATTCATTATTGAATATGCCTTTACTTGACTACACTCAACTTTATTCTAGAAATCCATTTCCAGAAACTAAGCAAATAATGGGGACCCCCATGAGTCCTTTCGTTTGTTTCTTTTCATTTTATTCTATTTCTTGTTTTATTTAAATATTTTCTTTTTGTTTTTTTTTGAGAAATGGTTTCTCTGTGGTTTTGGAGGCTGTCCTGGAACTAGCTCTTGTAGACCAGGCTGGTCTCGAACTCACCGAGATCTGCCTGCCTCTGCCTCCCAAGTTCTGGGATTAAAAGTGTGTGCCACCAATGCCCACCTTTTAAATATATTTTTAAGACAAGATGTTAAAAAACTCAAGCATCCAAGTCACTGTGTAGCTAAGGCTAACCTTAAGTTTTAACCTGAGCCTTCCATTTCAGCCTCCCATGTACTAGGATTACAAACAAATGTCTACAGCCCAGGCTTTTATTAGTTTCTTAAAGTTCAAATGCTTCTAATTACCATGTAGTATATGTGCCCCAATAAGAATATTTTTGTTTCAGATTTTCTTGTTAAGATTTGCCACTTCTCCAAATCTTGGTTATGCAAAATTGCTTTTAAAATGCTTGGTTTATCTTCTCACAGTATGTCAAGTATTCCATGATGTAAATTTGACTATACTATATTCCACTATAGTTATAACTTCCTTATATGACTAGCTATGATCATCTGATTACTGGTGTCTCTATCACTATTTTAAAGTTCCACATGTACACAGATATTGCTGAAATGATTTTTAATAAATGTAAAAATATAAAACATCTAGGATATAGCTGATAATTGCCCAATTTTAATGTTAACAGAAATAATTTGAAGGTAAACAAACCAAATTAAAGGAAAACTATATATTTCAATAATTAATTTTTGCCATTCTGCAAATGTTTTTGATAACATAGGCTGTGTTTTTAATTGTAACATGGGGGCTTGGTCTTATACAAACAGAACAATGGATATTATAGGTCTGTTATATTCTGTTGATCTTTAATTTTTTTCTATTATCCAACTTTGTCTCTGCCTCAAGCTAGTATGAAAACATTGGAAATAGTAAAAATCAATGAGACACAACTTAATTCTAATATTCATTTAGTTCTATGTTAATTATTGAATTCAGTAATACTTAAAATCAAACATTTTATTCAGCAATTGAACATATGGAATAAATCTTTATATGTCAGATTCATCAGTTTCTATCCCTGAGTAATTTTGACTTCATACGCAAATTAACATAGTTACATAAATAAAAGTGTTTGGGCCAGTGGGATGGGAGACATCAAACTAGATGTCTACACCAAGCTTCAGAGAATTTTAGAAGTTTAGTTTGAAAGTAATGGGTAGCAAGATGGTTAGAAAGCATTTCTCTTGTACATTACAGAACCAGAGATATTTTGTTGGGTGAGAAAAAAGACAATCCAATAGAAAAAGTGACATGGGTTAAAGTTCCAGAGTGCATTGAGCTTGCGTGTCAAAGTTCTCATAGTATGTGGCAAAACCCCTATTACAACATTTCCTAAATATTGATAAGTAGAGATATTAATCAAGTTTCGTAATATGAAATCAAATCATAACACATTAATATTTTTAAAAATATACAATTTTATATCTATAGCACCATATTCTTCTCATTAGTAGATAATAAAGCTTTCTGTTCGCAGGCTCTATAATCCTTTAACAGAAGTGAGACAAGGAAATCTTTCCTCTGAGCCTGTCTGCTACTCAACTGTAGCACAATGACTCCAGCAAATGGAGTAAGTTTACTGAGCTGCTTCAACCACTATGTTAGACATTAGGTCACATCTAAAGACTCCTAAGTTTCTATTGTCACAGATTGTGTAAATTAATAAATGCAGTCATTTTAATAACAATTGTATAAATGTCATGTAGCTATGTTTATTCAAACGGAGATTATAGACAAATGATGAGGGAGGGGTACTGCTGCTTGGAACCCTAAGTCAGGAAGATTGCTTAAGCCTAGAAGTTCCAGGCCCACCTGCACAACTGAGGAAGAAGCTGTCTCTTAAGAATAGCAATAAGGATAACATGATAAAATGAATTTGAATAAAAATACACGTTTTATTATTCTTTTAGATAAAATCTTTAATGAAGTAGTTAGTGTTCACAGGAAACATTAAAGAATTTAGACTGTGAGTAGCCTGAGCTTTATACTGCTTTCTTTCTAACCTGAGCTCCCTGGGCAAAACATATCTCAAGAGGATGGACAAGAAGAAAAATAAAATACTTCAATCCAAATTTTAATCAGCCCCATTGTGGACCTTACTGTGATGTTGAAATGTTAGCATGTGCCCATAAATGAAAATGATAGGCACTTGATTTGCCTCTGATCAAAGGACTTGAACATCCTGGTTGGGATTGTGGCTTATAGGATAATTCACTTCTTCGTTGTTAGAATCCTAAGGCAGTGAAGCAGGTGTATATTGAAACTATATTTTCCTGTATCCCTGGTTATCGGAGAAATGACTAACTGAAAATCCTCTAGAATGGATAGTGTTTTTCCATTCTCTTGGCCAGTAGAGGAAATTTTTTCAATTACACACCCTGTCCATTCTGGTCCTATTCCTATCCAGGACAGCCCTCAATTGAGATATTCCACTAAAGGTCCAACTCAACTCCCTCCTGCTTTTATGCGATTGTGTTTGGTCTGTCACAGACACTCAGAACAACTGCTGAGCATCCTTCTCATAAATGTTTCATATACTTGATGACAGTATTTATCCCTTAGTTTCCGCATATTTGGATTTTATTCAATATCCTTTTGGTTGATGTGGAGGAAAGAGAGACGGCACTTATGCTTCATACTGCACATTGCTGCCAGCACTATGTGAAACACAAATTGATAATGTCAGATCCTGCTTGCAATTTTCTAGTGATTTCCCACTGTCTTCAAACTAAGCCCAGCTACCATAACACAGGCCAAAAGATCTCTCATCCCAGACATACCAAAAAAAGAGGAAAAAATGTAACAAGGCTTGCTGTTTTGAAACTCGGTTCTTTTGTGTTATGTTATTTTCTCTGCCTAGAATGCACATTTATGTCTTCTTCAGGTTAATGAGTACTCATGCTGTGCTAGTTTTAAACAACAGCTAAATTAAAGGTTCACTGTGCTCACATGACTTAATTATTCACTTCTGCAGTATTCCGTGCCATTCTATCTTCTTTGGCTCATCTTACAACCTTGCAATGTAATTACAAATTCACCCATATCACCCACACTGTATGTTACATGACTAAGGACAGAGAACCACTACATCCAAAAATCTAATAAGTGATCACCAACAAGAATAAAGGATACTACCATGATACCAGGATTAAAGAGGTAGCCATTCACCAGCAGTGACAGCTTACTCCATCAGACTTCAGGTCTCACTTCCATCTTCATCTCTGTAACCTACTCTCCTAGATGCCTTAGTCATCACCAGTAAATATTTATGGATATGCTAACAAGAAAAGAGAAATGAAGAAGGAATTGTTATTTGCAACAAATTTCTATAAGTGGTTCCTACTTTCATTCAATATCCATGATTATATCACATATCTATATTCTTGTCTAAAGAGACTTCAGGATGATAAAAAGTTTGGACTGGATATATTTTCTCCATTAAGGAAATAAAAGTTGTAATATCAAGATGAAAGTCAGGTCATATAGGTCACTTTCTACATATTCTCTGGCTTTAGTTGCCTGGAGTTACCATATACTAGGCACTCACCAACTATTAGCTACATGTATAGCCACTAGACACAGCTTGTTCTTCAAAACAATGTATTTTCTGCCCAAATGTTTTAGATGTGTAGTACTCCACCAGAAGTTGGTTGACTTAACTAAGGACTAAATTCTTAATGAAAATTGTCTCCAAACGATATTGCTGTAGCAAACACCTGCAAAAGACAATGAAAAATTCAAAACAACAAAGGGCAAAAAGTTAGGTGAGCAGGGAATGGGATGAATATGATCAAATTTCGTGTTCAAAATTCTCAAAGAAGTAAGAAATATTTCAATTTTTTGAGTTAGCAAGATATAATAGGCTTAAGTAAAAGTAACTTGCTTTTCTGGTCATTTTAATAGAATTATTATAAAATAGAAGATATTTTTTATAATAGGAATTTCCTCTTAATCTTTCAGGCAGTAAAGTCTATAAATAAATGAGTTACTGTACAACCATAACTTATTTGTTTAAAACTTTCAAATTGAGAAAGTCTATTGTTATTACTTAATGAGTTAATAAAGATTTAATATTCCCTTAAACTCATTCAAGAATTTTGCATACAATTATGTTATAAAATTCTAAGCCATAGAATTTAATACAGATTTATTTTTATATAATCTATCACTTTTATTTATTAAATGAAAAAATAAGTATAGATACATTGTATTATGCTGTTTAAGTTAAATACTTGCTTAGACAATAGAGTTTATACAGTAATGGAAATCAGTCTATTTCACAATTTTATTTTCCTCTAAAAATACCCCACTGTGACATTTATTAAACTAAAATGATATTCTAACAAATATTTATTGAACTTATCCAATATGACAGAGACTCATCTACATGCTTAGAATCTATTAGAAAATTAATGTAAGATACCTCCAGATTATAGATTAATTCGAACTAGTACTCATCAAAACCAAGTACTCTGGAGATAACCTGGGCTGTTCATATTACTAAACACAATGGTCAATTTTTGTTATTATTTTGACACATATCTATTACAATAACTACTTTGCCTTTAGAATACTATCTGCATGTGCCTTCCAGTACACAGCATCCTGCTGACGTCATTGTGCTTCATTGTTTGTATTGTTTCGTTTCCCTATAGTTCTCTGACACTCAACTAGTCAAACTTTTTTTCACTTTGTTCATATTTTCCTCAATGATTTCTTTTGCTCCTACACTTTTTAATATTCTGTATATACTGACAATTTTAAAATTTGAACTCCAGTCACTCTTCTTTTAATATGGCCGGCATGAGTTTGATTAAATTATATGAAACGTAACATGAATGAACTAAGTCAGACTACAGGTATGTATTCTTCTCCCCGCAATTTCTTATTTCTGTGTTAGTTCTTCACCTACATGATGGTGATTCATTAGTTTTCCATTCTCTCAAGTGAAATTCTACTTTTTCTTTGTTAATCTTGTTTTCCTCATTTATTCTCCAGTAATCATATAAGTGTTAGTATTAAGTACAACAGTTTCAAACTATTTTTGTGTCTGAAGCATGCATATTATTTAATTTCATGTTACTGAGATTTTTGTAACTCGTCTCCCTTTTGCAATCATTGCCTATTTCAAACTTGTTAAAAATGAAGCAGATAATATTTTGTTATTTAAAGCAATTTGGTAGCTTACCTTTTGCTCAAGATAAAAAATTTAAAATTTAATATTGCCCAGTATATTTTTATATTGTCATAGTCCTGTGTTTATCATCCATGATGACTCTCATCCTGTGCTAGGAACAATGGTATATTTGGTGTTACACAGCTATTTAGAAGTATCATGACTATTTTATTTCATTTTTATTGTTCCTTTTTAATTTCTTTCCCCCTGGAAAGATATCTAGTTTTTCTCTTATTTTCTGCAGTCCTCTGCCCACTAATATTTTCTCAGTGACACATAAAAAGATCAATGACTATGACATTCTGAACCTAGTACATCATACTCTTAGTCCTTCACCATGGATTTGATAAAAATTTAATCAAACACCATTCAAATTTATACTCCTTCTATCCTTATCATTTACTATATCTAGCCATTATAGTGCTGGTAGTAAACAAATCCTTTTGGTCCATTGAATTATCCATCATATGGAATAGATACATTGAATAAAGTATATAACAGAAACTAAATTTATTTTTAGTTGATAAGAATAAGTCCATATGGCACTGGAGAGATTCCTTAATGGTTATGAGCATTGGATGCTCTCCTGGAGGACATGTATTTGACTTGGAACAGTCATTTGTTGCTTCAAAATCATTTGTAACTCCAGGTCCGAGGGATCTGGTACCCTCTTCTAGTCTCTGCTGGCACCAGGCATGCATGTGGTATACTCATGCAAGCAAAATACCTATACATATACAATAAAAAATTTGAAAATTAATAAGTGGATAAACAAAATATATAGACATCATTATGGAATTTCCTTAACAAAAACACAAGAATAGTCATTCCGCTAACTGATGAGTAAGCATTTAAATTGCCCACATCATTGTCTCAAATTAAGTCATTAAGATATATTTGATTGAAGTATTTAACAGAATTTTCAGTTTTTTCAGTTTGCTTTTATCACTTGACTAGGAGTTCAGTTCCTATCAATTTGCTAAAATTATTTATTAACTACTAAGGAAAGACAATCAAAGAAACATAACCAAACTAAACTGAGACTTTCTTCCTTTACAAGTTTCCATGACAGCTTCACACTGCTTCAATTCATACATACTCATGGGATATAATATTATTTCATCAAAATATGAAAATATTTCAATATGTATGTTTAGGTAATGAGAATACACTCAATTCTCTGGGAAGTAAAAGTGAGTATATGTTAAATGAATTTCTACTTTAAATGTCTACCTCAAAAAACGTAATTATTTTAAGTAACAAATTAAACAATTTCCTAGTTTGTTCCTATATTTCAGTTTGAATATAATCATCATATGAAGGGAAGAAGAAAAGAGAAAGAAACTGCAAAAAGAAGTAACATAGAAACTGCTGTTTCACATGATTTGGTAAATGATATTTTAATTTGTTTTTGCTTTTTAACATGTGGAGAATGAAGTCACACCTAACAAAATATGTTGAGCACCATTTACATCTCTAATCATTTTTTTTTTACTTATAGTACTACTGGTTGGATACTAGATATAGAAGGCTCTGTTTTAAAGCACTCTGAAATATTAAAGAGATTGTGTAGGAGAAACGATCAAAGGATTCATCATTTCTAAATCTCTCCTCAGAAACCCCAGTTACACCACTTTGTGAAAATGTCAACTTTCCACTTGTTCATTTCCATTGACTTACGTTCTTTCTTTCTTTGTTTTTCTTTACTTTCCAGTTCCTTTCTGGTATTCTTTATGCCATCCACAAGAAGTGACAACTACTGGGACAGATGCAACATGGAGAATGCAACTGGTTACCACAAACCAATGGGTCCCTTTAAGAATGGGGTCCAATAGGCTGGTGATGTGGATTGGCAAAATATGCCAATTTCCAAACTTCTTTTCACTTCCGTTTCACTAGCATTTGAATACAGACAGACAGATGAATAGACAGACAACTTTAACAATGTACTCTCAATGTTAAGTTCAATTCTAAGCCTTTTTTTTGCTTTAGTTGTTTTCAAATCCAGACATATCCTAAATTCATCTATCTACCTACCCATATATTATCAATCTATGCATATAAGAAAAATGTACAGTATGTAAATTTGAAATAGTATTAGATATCTAACATGTGACTAAAATATTAGTTTACAAAACAAGTATAGCATATTTCATAACCTTTATTCTTTGACATGAGGTTCTAAGGAACTGATGGAGAATGCTGAAAATAGGATAGTTGACATAAGTAAAGTTAAAGACATCTAGATTAATAACAGAAGTCTTAGGCCACTGAGAATCTAAAGGTATGACCAGCTTGCCTTTATGAAAGTTGATAACAGAACTTTTAAAAGATGTATAGATTTTCCGAGGCACAAATGACCTGATATAACCTCTACGAGATCAGAAATCAACATCATTCTTTCCTTGAAGTATTTACAGATTCCAACTATAGAAATATCAATAGATATTATGCCAAGGTATATTGAAGAGTTGAGAAATTATGATCATTGATATACTTCTAAAATACTTTGTTTGAGGTATATTGATAAGTAAAATACATGAATTGTAGTCAAAATTTTTCACTAGTAAGATGTTACTCATCTTCAAATTAACTGATACTGTCAAGATCCTTAATAGATAGTTCTTTCCATTTTGAAACATGTAAAAGCAGCTTTCTTAACAATTTATGGCATGGAGAGAGGGGATTTTATGAAATATATATATTCTTTCTCACATTGTGCCTTCTTCATAGACAATGGACAGCTTTAAAAATTTTTTGTCTTATTCGTCATTTAGTTGAATATTAGAGTTTCTGATTTCTGGATTTTGGCTGTATGTGTGTGAGTGTGCGTGCGCGCACGTGTGTGTGTGTGTGTGTGTGTGTGTGTGTGTGTGTGTGTGTGTGTGTGTGTGATGTATACTATGTCTTTTAATAGAAGAAAAAGAAACATGGGAATGAGGAAGATCTGGGAAATATTGGGGTAGAAGAAAAGCATGACCAAATCATATTGCATAAAAATTTTTCAGGAAAATAGATTTTTAAGTTGCTTAACATAAAATCTGCCTATCTAAAAATCCAAAAATTCTGGGAAATCAGATGTTTTCATAAGTCACACAAAACACAAAAGGCTAACACTTGGCTTTCCAAGCAAACATTCTATAATCTACTTGATAATCTCCCAGAATCTACACAGTTAATAAACTTCTTTTAGGCTACCAATATTACCAGGACACAGGAAGTAATTACTCTACCCACAAATACCTATAGCTGTAATTAGATTACTGTTCTCCTCTCATAGAACTCATAGCACCTTCAGAAGTATGAAATCTAACCAGTAGGGATGAAGCTTCCATGTTAGTGTACAATTCTGGAGAGTAACAAAAGAAAGCAGCAATGGAGTCAGAGAGTGACTATGGCATGTCACTAGCTGAAAATCCCAAGAAAAGGATCTCATTTCAGTTACTGGGTTTGGGAAATTATGTTGACTGATGCTATAGTGACAGACAACAGGATAACCAGTGAGTTTCTGATATGATTTAAATGCTAGTCCACAAAATTAACACAAACCTGGCATCATTATTGGGCCATGAACATATGGATAGACAGGTAACAATCCTTAAGGGAGAAGTTATTACTATTATTCTGCTAAGAAGATAGAGTAATAAACTGATGATTTTTCAGTAAAAAAATCTAATGATTTTTCTCAATATTCATACATCAATGCATCTCTAAACCATCATTTGGGTCATTACCAGACTGACCCAAACTAGACAAGGTGCAGAAATTAAGAGGCTGTAAAACACTCAATATCAAAGTAACATATGTACTGCATCCACCTTCCTATGGATCAGAAATCACTGTACAAGAGCGGAAAGGCAAGAAGAGAAAGACAAAGTTTAAGAGCCAGATGTGGTAGGTCACTCCAAGGAAATGTCTTCTGAACACTGCAGGGCAGATTCACATATGAAGTCAAAGCAATTGTTACAGCATGTACAAAACCTGCACAAGCCCAAGGCAGACCAAATCCTAGAATTGAGAGAGAGGCAGGCACAAAATCCTATCCATAGTGGTTGAATTAGGGTAACTGTAAGTTGCTTGGAAAGGAAGAAACAATTTTGTTTAGTCATATTGCTTCTAGTAAGTCAAGCACTCTTCAGCAGAATGACACACATCTAAGATTATTTGGATACCACAAATTGGTCTTGAAAGATCAAAATAAAGCAAAAATTAAGTTGGGTGGATAGTAAAATGTGGCTGAATCTAAGAAGTATTGAGGAGTGAATATAATCAAAACACATTGTATGAAACTCCCAAAGAACTGAAAATAATAGAATTTGAAAAATAGAGTATAGCAGTACCAGTTGGTGTAAGTTTATAGTGAACTAAAGTAGAATAAGACAAAATGATTTCTTCTGTAGTCATATCTGCACAGTGAAGCTACAAAGGGCTAAAATTGACATATGAAAGTCTCATTATTGAATTTAAATTTCCAGGCTTCCCAACAAACTGATGTGGATCTCAGAGAACTGGGAAGACAGCTCATGTTCCCAAATAGCCCTTCAGTCAAAGACTTCTTTTTGACAGTTTTCACAAGTTTAAAGTCACTAAAGGCAACCAGCTAGGAGAAGTCCATTGACCTAAAAGAATGTCATAGTAAAATATTTTAAAGACTGGATGAGAAATCAGAAGCATGGATACAGCAATTAGTAGGACTTGAATTCTTTATGATTTTTATTTGAAAATTCTCTTCTGGGTGCATCGAATCTTACTGTGGATTAGCAATGTGTTCCCAATAAGGTTGAATAGCATGTCACAAAATGAGGGAAAATATTATGTTCTACCAAGCATTTAAGCTCCAATTACTTTTCAGCACTGTGAATGAGTTCAGAAAGTTCCTTTTACTCTATCTCAATAATTATACTGAATACCTCTTCTTTATAATAGTTTCATGGTAGAGATAAAGCAAAGATTGCCACTGCTTTAAAAAAACATATTTTGGAAAATAAGACCTAGATTTGGGCATAGAATGGATAGAGAATGTGGGGACACCAGAAAGAAAACAACACAGTGGCCATTAAAGACTCATTTTTATTTTAACATTTCAAAATATGTTTTCATGTAAAATTTGTTTTCTTTTTGCCATATATAGTGATTAGTACTATAGTTATTTCACCATCAAGTTATATTTCAACAACAAAATATTTACCATATTATCGGGCTTTAATACCTGTGTAAATAAATTACTTGATGACTAAAATTCATGAATTTGTGTTATTTGATGCCCACTTTAAAAAACACATAGCAAACAATATTTATTTTAAACACTATATAAAATGTGTTTGATGGATTACCAAAATTGGGCATCACAATTGACATCCTTGCAACAAAATACAATCTTTTTATAATTTGTTTTTATTATCACACATGTTCTGTGATTAAATTATGAAATGAATGACAGCCCCATCCAACCTCCACTTTTCTGATTACATATGTTTAAGTTAAAACAAAGAAGTTAAATATAAATCTAACAGGGAAAATACATAGTATGAATTCAAAAACAGAGAGGACAAACTTTGTTTTCATATTTCAGAATCTCCATGTCATCCTCAAATGCTCCTTAGTTAACCCACCTTAGGGATTTTCTCAGTGTACCTTTGAAAATCTGCCCTGTTACTCATATAAATTTGCTTGAGAAAAAAATAAAAAATATTTTTAAAGCTATTTTCCTAATTTTGCAAGAAAAAAAGGAAGTAGCAGAAGGGCATTTGTCTTGGGTGAGTAGACATTTGGGGAACAAACAGACTGTTCTAACAGACGAGCTAAAGGTCTGTCAACCATAGAAGTGGGAGGTCCTCCCTCTTCTGCCTGCTGAAGGGAGAATATTGAAAGGAAGCCAGAGTGCAAACTGAAAAATACAAAGACAAACTGCTCAAGAAAATAATATCTACACTAGAAGGGGCTGTTGGAATATTTGAAGTGTGGATGTTTACATAATCTTTTTGTTATGACTTCTTGAGATAATACCTGAAATTCCATTTGCTTTATCTTCCACAGTATCTAACTATAAACTTGTACCAAAGTTTGTGATGACACATGAAACCCTTCCAATAGCTGTGGCCACTCCTTCTGCTCCATTGGTTATAATCATTCCACTTATTACTTCAGGAACCCTTCAGCCTCATTCTGGGTCTAGGTCAACCTCCTCTGTGTAGTAGAACAAGTAATTTAAAATACTTTAGTTGGTTTAGTTCCTGCATAAAAATAATCTACTAGAGAAAGTTTCAGTTATTTTGAAAAACTGTTTGTGATGCTAAAAAGGGAACTATCCAAAGGGACTAAAGAAACTTATCTATATAAATTTGATATGCTTGTTGCATAAGAAATACTTGCAAGCCCGGAGGTAGGTAGCTCAGAAAGGCAAGGTGCTTGCTGCCTAGACTGGCAGCTTGAGTTCCATCTTAGGACCCACATGATGCCTCTTCACTGTTGCCAATCTGTCCACAAACATATTTTTACTCTGTATTAACAAATACTTCCTTCATAAGGCAGATGTTTTTAAGTCTATGTAAAATAAGTACCATTCTTATGAAAAGTGAAAGCTAGTCACTGGCTGGTATGAGCAGATGACTTGAGTTAAAAGTTACTTTATCACAAGCTCTACACAAATGTAGGAGATAGCAACAAAGTAAAAACACTAATGCATTTATTTCATATATAGGTATATGAACAGCAGAAGGGTGTGGCTGTGGCCCACTTCGAATTGTGCAATTATTTATGAGAAAAGTATTGTTGCTCCAGAGAAAACACTCAGAAGTGATTAAATCCTTCGGAGCATCATAGTGTTCCTCAGACCATGATTCTGTTGTTGCCTGCCCCTACTCCCCCCTTTTAAAGAAATGACTTGTCTCTACTAACTGGGTGGTCCTGAAGGCCATTTTGTCAATTATCCCAAACAACCAGATCCTGAATAAACTAGTCATCACATTCTCTTTCTCCTAAAATATGGGTGCTCCTCCTCTGCTAGAATCTTCCTTGATTTTAAGCTTTTACATTATAATAGGGAGTAAAATAAACAAGAAGTTTAAAAACATGTGACTTTTTTATTTCTTTATTTTTTATTTGAATTAGAAACAGGATTGTTTTACATGACAATCCCAATTCCCTTCTCCACCCGTCCTCCCCTACCGCTCCCCCCAACTAAAACCCTATCTATCACATATACTTTCTGTTCCCTCTGGATGGTGAGGCCTTCCATAGGGTGTCATCAGTGTCTTTTGTATCCTTTGGGATAGGGCCTAGGCCCACCCCGTGTGTCTTGGCTCAGGGAGTATTCATCCACATGGAATGGGCTCCCAAAGTCCACACCTATGCTAGGGATAAACACTGAACTTCTAAAGGAAATGTCTGGAGATCTACAAAGATGACACCAGCTAACAATCTAAGCAACAGAGGAGAGGCTACCTTAAATGCCCTCCCCTGATTATGAGATTGATGACTGACTTATATGCCATCCTATAGCCTTCATCCAGCAGCTGGTGGAAGTAGAAGCAGACACCCACAACTATTCACCGAACTGAACTGGAAACAAGATGCAGAGAGGGACGAGTGAAGAGCACAGGGGTCCAGACCAGGCTGGTGAAACCCACAGAAACAGCTGACCTGAATATCTGGGAACAGTTGCTCCCCAGACTGATAGCTGGAATATCAGCATGGGACCCATCCAGACCCCAGGAACATGGGGAAACCTCAGAAATCTACGGACCTCCTGTAGAAGTTCAGTACTTATCCCAAAACATTTGACTTTTGCAAGTTAGACTTTTGTCTCAGGAATGTTCCTCACTGCCATTTTAGGACTATGCTCAGTCTTGAGCTACTTAGGTAGTGTGGACAAGTCAGTGGCATATTGTCTGGGCCCATTTCAGGTGCTAATTTCAGGTACTTGGGAGCAAAACTTTCCCAGCATGAATATAGAAATAGAGAAAGAGACTATGGTCCACATAAACTGCAGGCCCCTTATGGCTATCACATCATATGTTCTTCCCAATTACATGGGATGCAACAGTAGAATTTTCATCAGAGGGAATAAAGAATATTTTGACATGATGTTGGGTTTCTGTATCACCCATGGATATCTTTGTTTAAATATGTCAATAGGTCAACTTTAGATTAAAATTTGTACAAATGAATTTAATTCTTTAGATACAGGGAAAGTGCTTGAAATATAATAAGATGTTTCCAGCTACGATTTCTGACTGGGTCTTTAGAAGGAAGGGAAGACTTGTTACAGAATAACATATTTGGTTGATACTTGGTTGACATATGTTTTAGTGAGGTTATTTTCTTGAACTGTGTATGTGGTGAGGCTTAAGAATAAAACTGTTCCCCATGCCACTAAAAGTGGGAAAATAAAAAAAAAAACTACTGAGAAATGCAAAAAACTGAAGCATGAAAAATTTTCCATCAGATTATTGTATTGGCTTTGAAATCACTCCTAGAATTTCCTAATGGATTGTTTCTCTATTTCAAAGGTCATTTCTATAGTTTGAATTATTAAAAATATAAAATAAAGTATGAATAAAGTGGGAAAGAAGTAATAAAATTGAGTTTACTATACTTAGGACAGATTACTATTGTCCATGAATTTATATTTCAATTTGTTGTCTATATGTGCATGTACTTTTAGGTTATGCTATAAAATATTTATTTCTTTTTTCTTTTTAGAAGCACTATTATTTACATATCAATCCCCCCATTCTCTCCCCATCCCATCCTACAATGCTCCCCATCGACCCCCCCAACCCACCCCTAACTCACTGCCCCAAGGAAATTAAGGACCTCCACGGGGTACCATTAAAGTCCATCACATCATTGGAGGGAAGTCCTAAGCCCTCTTTCTTGTATCTGGGCTGCAATAGTATCCCTCCATAGGGAATGGGCTCCCAAAGTCCATTTGTGCTCTAGGGATAAACACTGGCTCCACTGTTAGAGGTTCCATAGACTGCCCTGGCCTCCTAGCTGGAACCCACCTTCAGAGGGCTTGGCTTGGTCCAATGCTGGTTCCCCAACTTTACAACTAGGGTCTCCATGCTCTCACTAGGTCAGGTCAACTGTTTCTGAAGGTTTCTCCAGCACAGTCTTGGCTCCTTTGTTCATCCCTTCTTCCTTTCCACAACTGGATTCCAGGAGTATGGCTCAGTGTTTAGCTGTGGGTGCCTGTTTCTGTTTTGATCAGCTTCTGGATGAGGCCTCTAAGAATACCAACCAAATTAGTCATCAGTCTCATTTTATGGGAAAGGCACCAAGGGAACCTTCTCCACTTCTCCATTGCCTACATTCTTAGTTGGTGTCATTGTTGTTATTTTGCTTAAATTAGAAGTCTCAAGATGGAGATGGAACATGAACCATGGAAGGTACATTAAACATAAAGTTTATTACAGGTGGGAGAAGAGACAGGAACAGAGAAGAGAGGAAGGAGGGAGACAGACAGAGAGAGAGAGAGAGAGAGAGAGAGAGAGAGAGAGAGAGAGAGAATAGAGAATTATTTGTCGACTGCTGGAAAGAGAGAGAACAGAAAATAATGCTGCAGGCTTAAAAGAGGGATCTTGCACATGCTCAGATTCCCTATGCAGCTCCAAACTGTAAGATGAGTGACAAGTGACGTGGGTGGCATGTCACTGTGCAGGCTCCTCCCATTGTCAGGGGACAGGGTCTGTCTCTTAAAGAGGTACAGGCAGGGCAGCATTAATGCTTGAATCTTTCAGTCATCCCTGTGGATTGTCTAACTATTCCCCTGTGCCAGATTTCTCTCCAAACCTATATTGGCTCCCTCCATCAAGGCATCTCTTTTCTTGAGCTCCTCTAAAATATTTATTTCATTGCATTGTACAAAATATGTAAGAAATACAAGTTCAGAGTGACAGTACATGTTTGCTTTTAAAGTATCTATGGTTTATCTTGTCAACTGGTTGCTGAATATTAGTGTAGCACTGATGCCTAGAATATAGCCATCTTTGTCAAATGAAGCCCTTTGAGAACATGTGCCATTTGTGAATCCCGCTTAGGCAGGTTTTCAACTTGTCCATAATGTACTCATTGGTTTGGAACTCTGCAGGGGTACCTGTCACTTGGTATGGATGGATTTGTATGACTTCTTGTCAAATAGATGTTTATTGACTAAAATCTATTTTGTTGTATTGTCCCAGAAATCTACATTGGCACCAATCTCTGTGGATATTTGGCCAGTCAGTGGTAACCAGAGACGCCAGCTAGAGTTTTTACTGTTTTTATCGTGCCAGCTGCTTTCTTGGCTTTGGTTTCTTTTGTTCAGATTGTAAATTAGGGCAAGACACCCAAATCCACCCCAGTGTGCTCAGTGGGAAATGACAGGAGCCCAATAGCTTAGGGCTAAGCAGCAGGAGCTTTTATGAATGAGGGGTCAGATACAGTAGTGACTGCAATTGTCGAACTTTGCTAATGGTTGCAATGCCTAAAAGTACTCTGTGTGCTTGTGTACGTCTCTGTGCACATGAGCACACATACACTGTGTGCAAGCTAGACTGGGAAGGAAAATATTTGTGTTTGGGAGAAATTTTCTTTTTATTGGCTTCTCACTCCTTACTAAATAAAGACTAATTTTTCGTAACCACACAAGAAAGTACACTAAGCACAGGAGAATAGGTGTCCTCCAAAGATGATGAAGATGTGGTAGGTATTTTAAAGCATTGACTTACTATTTGATTGATTATTACACTTGTAATGACAGAGGAATGCTTCTAACTGATAAAAGAAAAGTTCTTTCTTGTGCAGGGTAATGGGCAGAGCAAGATGGCTCAGTCTGGAATAAGGAACACCTACTTGGAGAGGTCACTTTTACATACTGGGATGCACTGGAAAGGGGATTGGCATAGAAGTCAGTTTAATACAAATCATCCCATGGGTGTATATCTCTGCAGTATAGAGTTTACACAGTGTCAGTAAATGAAAAGCTTAAGTTCCTTCTTTTGGACTATTGGGATTGTGATATGATCAATGAAATTCTAATCCTTATCATGGAAGGTTTTCCATTTTACTCTTTTAATAGTTACAAATTTATTTCCTGTATGTATGAAAGAGTTTCCATACCTCTAGAAAAATTCTTCTGTTATGATAAACTGTGAAAATCTGGTGAGGAATGTTTAATGTCTATGTCAGTGGAGAAGAATAAGAAGAAGGATATATAAAATTCTATCCTAATTTCTAAGACCTGTTTGTTTTGTTGAAATGTAATCAAAATCTTGATGCCAAAACTGACATTTCCACATTGATTTCTTTTCCAAGACCATATTTTGAGTCTTCTTTACTCTGATCATCCAAGCTGTGTTTGCATAAAATAGGTTGAAGACTGGTGTGGTACAGTGGAAAGTCCCTGAATTCATAGTGCTAAGTAGCAACCCTTGTCAATGTACAAGTAGTGTCTTTCTCCCACTTCATTACCATCTTTCTCTATAACTCCATCTTCTAACACCTTCACTTCTAAATGTTCAGAAGATTGTCAAAATATAGTTTGCCTTCTGATTCCATGACAAATTAAAAATGCAATAATGATTGCCAAGAGGACCATGAAAGCACAAGGGAAACAAATTGTGGGGTGTAGGGTACAAAGTTCGCAGAAGATGAAAATTGGAGAATGACATAAAGTACATCATGATGTACATCTATGAAAACATCATATCTAATTTCATTATACCAACAAAACTAATTCAAAAATTCTTTACATACTGATAATCTTATCAATATATGTGTTTTTGTCTGTATTTAAAAAATGTGCTTCCTCTGAGAAAAGGAATTCCACCAAAACCCAGAAGAGAAAGCATAGGCACGCCCTGGGTTCCACCCATCACAAAATCAAGTGAGAACTTCATATTTTTAAAAAGAAATTCCATAGTAATTGGTTTTCTGCTGTGTTGCATGAAATCATGAGACATGGAATGTTTGCCAAATAGTTCTGAGACTCTTAGTGTGATCAACCTCTTGTGAGTAATGAAAAGAGATTCAGACAGATTCTTTCACTATTGAGATCACAAACTTACAGAAAACTGTGAAACCAACCTAATACCTTAAAGGCAGGATGTCTAAGAAATTTGGTGAGAAGACAGCATGCACCTTTCTCACTTAAATATTTAAGAAAATGTCATACTTGTATACCCACAGAAACTTATGTGGGATCCTGAATGATGGAATATTTAGACAGTAATTAAGACAAGGAGACATGTAACTTACTTTTTCTTACCAAATGTCCTATTTAACTCACATACAAATCAAGTAAAAATATTTAGAGAAATATTTTAAATAGATGTTTAGGAAAGTAGTCTAACTTGACAGTTTCAGAAAAGAGAACAGAAACCCAGCAGTCATTATTTAACCTGGACCTGAATATTTTATTTTAAGATAATTTAGGCATGATTATCATTATAATTTATTTAAAGGCTAACGTACCATTCATGTATATATAAACACATGCTCTGTGACTCTACAGTCATAGAAGTGGACCAAAGTGTTATTTCACTGTGACCCCACCCCTTAAGAACTTGAACAGTTCCCAATAAGCAGACACAGAACTTAGTCCTCATAAATCCTGAACATTTCAATCTGTGTCCTCCAGAATTTTGCCTATAGGCCAATTAACCTATGAAGTCCTAACATATTATAGGTAGAGGGAATTATATGAACTCAATGTATGCTTTGACAAGCAGGCCAGTATGGTTGAGCTTTTAGCTGTCCCTAGGGGCCATCATAGGCTCATGCAAGACAAGAAATCTGCATAAACTTTCTGGGTCATTCAAATAAAGCAAACAATATTGAGGGTCTCTAGTCTTTGGAATGCTCAACTTTCCTGCTCACTTATTTGAAACATGTTCTTTCAGCTAAATCTAGGGATCTCTGATACAACTTTGTCCTGGTTCACTTAGAAAAAGAAAAATGCAAGGCAAAATGGAAAGAGACTGTTGCTCCATAAGCATTCAACCAAACACTGAATTTCCCTGGAAACTTGAAAACTCTAGTAAGACCCTAAATCAAAGCTGAGCAAGTTAGCTATAGAACGCTGCTGAAAAAACCTGGGAGACTCATGTGCATTTTGCCTTTTGCAAATGTGAAATTAATATTAATAGAGACACTGGAAATCAGCTCTAGATATAATATCTCTGAGTTTGTCTAAGAAGAAACAGAACCACCAGGGTTACATAAATATACATACTTCCCAGTGATACAGCATTTGTAAGAGGGAATTTCCTCCAGCAAAGGGACATGACTAATATGATATAAGAAGATGACTAGACAAGCAATTCAAAATGTGAAAAATACTCCCATGGAAAATGTGTTTAAGGAACCCACAATTTTAAGAAGAAAAAAAAGGTAAATTCAGAGGTTGGAGTGCTTAATTATTTTTCTACTCATAAACCATTCAGGTCAGGCATCTGATTTGCCTTTGTTTTGTGATGAAAAGAACTAAAATGTATCCACTCACTCCTCTGGATTTTTGGCAGAATTCTTTGAATTGAAAATGTGTGCTTAGATTGAAAGAATAAGGAATGTCTCTAACATAATACAATAAATTGTATTTCTCCTATAAAATTACATTGAGAGATTATTTCCTCATTATTAAATATTAAAATTATCTAGTTTTATTGGTCTAAAAGTCTGTCATAATAGTGCATGAAAAAATGAGAACATGTTTTCTATCCCACAATCCTATTTGAGTTTAGACTGAGTACATAATTAAACCTGGCCTGAAACCAGCTATATAAGAGTTGAATGGGTACCAAGTCCAACTGAGAAGGATTTTACCATATGAATGTTCTTTTACTAAGACTAAAACACAGGTTAGATTTCCAAGTTTCAGAATGTTGCTCAATGAAAGAAATATATTGCCCATGTGAAAAAAGTAAAAAAAAAAAAAAAAAAAAAAAAAAAAAAAAAAAAAAGATGGTAAAATCTATAATCATGGGCACCAATAGCCAAAGTTTTTTGAGGAAGGCAGGACAAAGGAAAACGTTTAATACATAATCCATTCCATATAAATGTTTGTCTATGACAAAACATGAAAGATTATTGCAGCTGAGAGGGAGGATATTTTTAGCTGATTTCTTGTTTTTAACCAGTTCTAAGACTAACCAAATAATTAACTCTTTTTATAGTGAGAGAATATTAAGACACAGATATTTTCCATTTTTTTTAAACTTAACTAAAGTTTCACAACATAAAAGACACCTTTAAAATGCCTTCTTTTAAATTTATCTTAAGTCCACTGCAAAATCCCCCACAGGGGGTATTTTTACAAGAAAAGCATAGATCGATCTCAACTTGGAGTTTCTTGTTCAGAAAACATTTGTTAAGTATCACCAGTACATGTGAAAGAACACAAGGATGACATATCTGCACATCCTCGTGCATGGAATGGTAAGAAACAACATAGAGACAGAATAGAGGACTGTCATATTTACTTTTTCATTTACAGGTATAGGAGATAAATGGCATTCATCAGAAAGCATATGGCTTTGATTTCATCCAAGGCTAAAATTCTTTCTTGTTACTTAGCTTCAATGCATTAGAGAAAAAGTTTAAAAAAAGGAGACTAGAAAACAGCAGGGTATTGGAGAACAGAAAGAGTAAAAGAGGAGATCAGAGAAGACAGACAGGGAGGAGGGGAAAGAGGAAGAAAAGATGGCCCATGTGTATTGCATCTAGCAATGACATGGGTGGTCTACAGAAAGTGAGTGGCATTAGCCTCAAGCTAAAATAAGTCAGATCATGTATTAAGGATATTGAAAAACTACAAATAAATTATTGAATTTTTATCATAACCACAAAATGCATGTCATTTCACTCTCCAAACTAGGAAAATAATCAATTTCTCCAAAAAATAACACTTTAGTATTATAAGCAATTTAGTTCTACAATTAATTGTATTACTACATTTATGGATGATGCCTCCGCAATAGCAATGCACTTATGTTTGATGTGCAACTCTTATTCAGATATTCTACCCTGAGAAATAAAACCTAAAATTCATGAGAAAAGGTGGCATTTTGTTGTTTTTACATAATATTTATTCTAAAATTAGTGAATTGAAATGCTTAGAAAATAAATAAGCATGTCATCTTGGAATTTTAAATCCTATTTGAACGAATGTCTTTTTGTTTCTGGTTAGGCTCTAGTTTATGTTTTTGTCTTTACCTGTTACTAGCCATGATCACAAAAATCATCTACTCAGTGAAGGGGTTGACTTCTTGAAATGTAACAAATATTTCAGTGATATTTTGGAGCAAGCCATGAGTATCCTACATAATGGAAAATCTTATACATGTAATAGATCTCTTATCTCACAAATTTTCACACTGCTTATCATGCTTTTTGGTTTTTTTTGTTGTTGTTGTGAATATCAATCTACTTTAGGTTCTGTGGCGGGTACAAATGTAATGGCAAAGATTAAAAGGTAAGAGTAAAGGGGGTTGATCCTTGTGCTTTTGCAAATGAACTTACATCTGTAATAACTGAGAGGATATTTTTCTGTTTAGAAACATAAAAACCCAAAAGAGAACTAATGAAAATACGAGAAAACCTGGAAATTATGGCATGAAGACTGCTTTAATATTAAATATGATCAAAATATGATTAAGAGAGGACTTATAAGAAATGTTTAATTTCAGTGAATTTAGTTTTGTTTATTCTAATGTAATTAAAAATTCTTAGTGTGTACAGAGATCAATTTTTTTCAGTGTCTTGGACAGGATTCCATAAGACCTGCTGAGTTTGGCATAACCAACATCAAAATAATATTCCATTCTATAAAATGTTTCTATAATTAGTATTATAAGAAATCAGCAGAGGCTGTGGTAAAATAGAAAGAACACATACTCTTCTAGACAGAAGAAACAAATATCTAATGTTGTGGAGTTATAAATGACTTTATGGTACTGGGAAATTTAATTTTGGAGTTTTAATGACTTTGAGTATGAAGAAAACTCCATTCTATATGGGATTATATTTAAAAACATGTTCTTTCCACATAGTTTGGGCTCACTCATTAATTTTTTTGAATTCCTATAATGACTGTTATAAATCCCTAAGAACATTAACTTGAACTATTAGCATCTGTCTCTTCTACAACATTGTGGGAAGATATGGAGGTGATTGTGATACAGAGCCTGATTCAAGGATTCTGGTCTAGTGATTCCAAGTACTGAAAGTATAATATTCCCACCTATCATGAGGTCACAACAGATGCTCTCCAAATGATTCTAAGTTATTTTATGAAGGGGTAAGATGAAAGGTGCAGACACAGTTGAGAAAGAAAAAAACTTGCTCCCAATTCAAAAGAAAGCAATAAACTAGACATCAGAATGTAGATTGATAAGAGTATTAAGGCCTAAGACTGGTGGATTAAATTCACATAATAAAACAAAGGAGCCAAGGGTTGTCACATATTACAGCAAAAAGACCCAAACAAGAAAAATAGTAGATATATAGGAACAGAATATTGGCTGCATGCTGATTTGAACTGGATTGAGCATGAATAGTCATCTATGATGCCTGTGAACATATAAGATTTTATACAAATGTACAAGTATTTTATTTCAATAATCCAAAGTAATAAGTGGCTCTGGAAAATTGTGTTTTCCTACATAGTCACAGTTTTTTTAGCATCAGAATGAAGAAGAAGTGGTAGGACACAAACTGATAATTAAAGAGACATGAATGTAGCAAAGTACGAACATAACCATACAACATACTTCATTTGTGATGATCTCCTGTTAAACAAAATGTTTTCTATAGTTATAATTATGATGATGATGATTACTGTGTGTGTATTATATATGTGTGTGATGTGGAATTGGAGGGGAGATAAGAATAAATGCCATTGTGTGCAGGTGTAGATAGGGGCCAAATTTGTAAAATAGATTTTCTTTCAGGTACCAAACTCAAATCATCAGACATTACAGTACTGAGCCATCTTTATGTTGTAGCAATGATCTCGTAATTTCTTGTACTTATCATTTAAAATTTTAGTCTGATTTCTTGAAAAAATAGAATATGTGAACTTGATATTTGGAAAGGAGACTTATCTTTGAGAACAGCATAGAAACAGAAAGGGGTATGCATTCCCAGAAGGTCAAAAATGTACATTGAAAATCTGTAAAAACTCATGCAGGAAACAAACAAATAAACAACAAAAAAAATAAATAATGAAGAGCTGCTCTCTGTGAAAATGGGCCTCAGAGAGATAACCATGTCCTACTTTTCTGGCTGAGGTCATTGCCTCCTTAGGTGTGTTGGCTAAGGGTGATAAGGAAATCATGGGAGGAGGAATGAAGATAACTTTTCACTTCCCATGATAGCATGTGTGAAATATCAGAAGTTTTCATAGTCATAGAAAGATGAGGAGACCCTTATTTACATTATCAGGCTCATTTCCCCCAAGACTTGGGTGTTAAGAGCCATCTTGAAGATGAACTTAGTTGGACAAAATTACCCCATGCCCTCTGCTTAGAGGTTGTTATCTGGGACTCCGTCTGTTTACTAAGATGTTGTATGCAATTGCTGTATGAAAGAGTCAGACAGGAAAGAAGGACAGAAGAGTGAGGAAGAGAGCAAGGGAAGGAGGAACATGTTCTTATTTCAGGTTGTTAGCATCTAGGACATCATCTGAAATTTCTGAAAATATACTGTCACAAATATTCATTTTCTACAATTAAATTATCAAGACTTATTTAATCTGAGAGTTTTGGCTAGAAAATATGTAGAAAGTTTATCATATTAGTAATATTAGGAAAAAAGTAAATAAAATTAGAAACAGTGGTATTAACATTTAGGTTATTGTTTCATATTTGCAATTTTCATTGTCCAAATCAAAAGGCTTTTGGTATTAAGTCTACAAAAGATTCCCCGTTGTAGCAAATTTAGAGAAATAAGCTATAAGATGAAAATAAAAGAGATGTTAATATTAAGGAAGAGGACAATGTCATAGAATTGATGGAATATGTTTATAGAGAAATATTGAATGTGATTTTTAAATGTAAAGAAAAGCAAAGGTATTATAAAATGCTTAAAATAAAAAGAACTTTTAAATAAGTAAACAAAATGAAATGTGAGAACTGCTGTACTCTTTGAACTCAGGAAGACTTTTTTTTTATAAAATTGAGTCAAGTCTTGAAGATCCAATTGCATTGGATCACTTAGTAATCCAACTATGCTTTTCTGAATATTTTTTTAAATTTTTTTCTGACCCTAAATCATATTCCTTAGACAAAAAGACAGCATATCACTGTTCACTAACAATGGAAAATTTCTTCAAGAACACACTTTTTTTAAATTTATTTATTAGTTCTAGTTAGGGAACAAGCTAGTTTCAAGTCCCTTCTCCCTCTCCCTCCCCTCACCCCCATCCCTCCTCCCCACCCCAGCCCACCCCCCAACCCATCCACCCACCACTCCCCAGGCAGGGTAGGGCCCTCAATGGGGCTCTGCAAAGTCCACCAAATCTTCCTGTGCTGGTCCTGGGCCCTTCCTCATGTGTCCAGGGCCAGAGTATAACCCTTCACATGGGATTGGCTCTCTAAGTTCCTTCTTGCACCAGGGAAAAATACTAATGTACCACCAGAGGCTCCCTGGAGTGCAGAGGCCTCCTTATTGACATCCATGTTCAGGGGTCTGGATCAGTTTTGTACTGGCCTCCCCGACAGCATCTGGGATCGATGTGCTCTCCCATGTTCAGGCAAACTGTTCCTGTTGGTTTCTCCAACCTGGTACAGACCCCCTTCGTTCTAAGAACACAGTTTAAAAGAAATTATTTAAATTGTCATCAACCTTCTCTCTAATACCAGAGATGATTTCCTTACAGTGTTCTTAAAAATGAATTGTTCTCAAAAACAATTCTTTCCTGGTACCTCATGTTCCCATATCTCAGCCCGCCCCCCTTACCACCACCCTTGTTTTATCCAGGACATCTCATCTATTTCCCCTTACCAGTTTGATCCATGCATCCCTCTTAGGTTCCTCCTTATTACCTAGCTTCTCTGTGGACTGTAGCTGCTAGAAATGGAAGGAAAAAAGGGAGGAAAAACTGTGAGTGGTAGGTAAAATAAATTAAAATACTAATTTAAAAATCAGGATAAATAAAAAAATTGTCTTTCAGACCACCAAAACCACAGTGATGGGCTGTACACAGATTCTCACTGCTTACCTGTAAGCTACTAGTTAGGATCTTGTGGTATTTGCACTGAGAATATATGGCATCATCTGTTATATAGACTTTCATTTACATCACAAATTTTGATACCCCCAACTAAACTCAGATATGATATTGCTAGTGCATGGTTCCAAATCTCATGCTATGGCATGCTCCTTGCTCTGAGAAACCCCAGGAGGGCTCCAGTAGATGAGTAGAAGGCATCTGAATGGGGAGAAATGTCACTGGAAATGCAAACCAGGAGGACAAGCCTGTGAATGGGAGGATATAATAAGGAAATATAAAAGCACTTTTCACACATTGACTCTAGAAAGCCACAATTCACAATTGAAGTATTGATATTTTCTGTGGACGAGAGATTAAATTGGTTAAGTATTTGTGGCAGAATGCTCAATGTGACAGTCTTCATGAGCGTTGAGTTTTATGGAAGCAGCTGTGATAATAAACAAAGGGAAGATTTGTATTCTAAGTAAACTATATTTCAATAATAGAATATGATTTTCATTCACTTTTAAGAAATTATTATTAGTTAGATCTTTTAAAATCATTTAAAATGTGAAAAATAAAATACTTGATTATTAAGGCTGTACCAAAACAGTAGACAGGATTTCACACACCACCCATAGTTTCCTTTCCTAATCACTACCCTAAAATTGGTGATTTCA
The DNA here is from genome assembly GCF_003668045.3 of Cricetulus griseus. Lineage (NCBI taxonomy): Eukaryota > Metazoa > Chordata > Mammalia > Rodentia > Cricetidae > Cricetulus > Cricetulus griseus. Next base: position 127,826,994 of record NC_048599.1, read on the forward strand.
AATTTTAAATTTGCCTAAATGGTAACATTAAAACCCATATTGCTGAGGCTCTCAAGCAGTGTTTCTGGTGCCAAAAATTAGAGATAGATGCCAATAACTCAAGACTTCTCAAGAATTCTAGATGGGGTTAATGTTCACCACGGCCAGCCTCAGTAAGTTTGTTCCAACACCCTTCATCTAAGTCCTCTGCTGGAGAGACAAAGGAAGGAGGTTATAAGAAAATAAGAAAAAGTTTCCAAGGATGTTATGGAAAGCCTGGCTTAGACTTGCTTATCAGCAGCAGATGAGATGTGGAGAATTCTTGGCTCACAAGACTTGGGAGGAGAAGAAAATAACAGAGAAACAGGGTGGAGCACCTTGTTCTTATTACCCTGCTCACAGGTTTGTCTGATTCATGCTGACCTTAAAGCCATCTAATAGAAGAGCTGACATTGTTCCACATGAATCATCTTTTCTGAATTCCAAGTCATTATTGTTGTTTTTATTGTTGAAGAATAAGATGATTGTATAGTCAAGAAATGGTTTTATAATTCCGTGCAACTGAAAACAAAAATCTTTCCAAATACTAGGACCTTACTTGTAGCTCTTTTCTGCTTTGTGCAAGTTAGAATGCAAGGGGCTTTTCCTCAGGGATCTCCAGCCTCTTCTACAGATCATAGATTGAAAGTGGCATAGGAGAAATGTCTCCCATGCCCTTGTGCCTCTACCTTTTGCTACTGGAACCTATCAAGTCTCTTATCCTCTTTTTGCCCTCTCTGCATCAGTACTACCTCCTGTCTTTGCCACCTACTCACTCCTGTGTTTTTCTTTTCAATCATAAAAGAATTACAGATTAACTATTTTCTTACAAACATCTTCCCCCTCAGGTCTACTCTTTTATTCATTTTTGGAAAAGTCAGATGTGAAAGTACAGCCTCACCAGATGTGTCATTGTCAAACAGGCTAAATCTGGAAATACCTATAAGACATTCCCCTGGATGTGTCTACGGTGTCCATGATTACATTTCCAGAGAAATTTGACTAAGGAGGAACATATCCCTTGAATATGGTTATCAATTTTATGATTTTATTTTGAATGTATTACACAATTTTGTTTCATATTAGTCACTCATCTTAATTAGTACATGATAGATATTAGGAAATGCTCCATGAGAAAAATTGAAAGCCAAAAGCTACAACCAACACTGAGCTGTCAAATGCAAAGGATCAAGTTTGCTTCACTGGCTCTGTGTCCTTTGAACCATGCTAAGCATATCATGCCTTTGCCAAATCATCATTGTCTTTATTTGCATATCTCATATCTCGTATATACAATGCCTTGTTTTGAGAATAACCTCTCAGACTCATAGATACTTTAAGTTTTTTTTTTTACAAAGCTTCAAATTTCTGTCATCCCCTTGACATTTTTGCATTCATGTAAAAACTGTATTTGTCCTTGGCCCTTCTAACCTTCTATTTTCTAGTGAAAGATATTGTGGTTAAAGTCAAGAGCAATCTTCCTTTGGTAGTGGTAGAGTTTTTCTAATGGTCAGAACTGTACAGATATGTATGCAATGCCTCTTCTCTTTAAAAGTGTGATCTAATGTCTTGAGAGCATTCCTGAATTCTTTCTGTCTCAGATGTCTGAATCAGCTCTTCCTTTGGGCTTATGTTTGATGTGGTTAAACCCTTTTCTAATTTTTGTCTCTCCCACATTTTGTTGTAGGACTGGGTGGAAGGGTGGTCTTCAAATTTTAATGAGATCAGAAGTCCTTAAGGGAAGCCTCAGGAATGGATTGATTCAATTTTTGGAATGTGTTCATCTTTGGTAGCTAAGGGATGTTTGTATTTGGTGAATAGAGAGAAATTTGAACCAGAAAAGAATTAATGACTAGATGATGTGAAATGGGGGCTGGGCATATATAAGCTAAGTTGTCCTCTGCACTGTATGTCTGTACTTTATGGCTTTAAAATCTACTTTTACAGGCAAGAGAATGCCATAATGGTGAGAATCATTACTGGTAATCCTCTTCTGTATTTATTGTAACCCTGTTATTGACCCCAACGATCTTTCATAGAAGATCTGGAGTAAGAGTGAATCAAACTAGGACACATATGTGTGTACCTGGTCCAAACACAGAGGTGCTTTATGTCTCCTAGAATTTCTGTTCTGCTGTTGCTAATCAACATCTCTAGTTCAAACTTCTACTGTATCACAACAGAATTGTCTAAACTACATCTATTTTATATTTTCCACATTGGCTTCTGCTCTTACTGTATTTATCTTAGTACATATTCCTGTCAGTGGTAGTATGTTATCTGGTTAAATGGATCCAAGTTTTTCTCATTACTTGTTTCTTTTCTCTTGTTTCCCATGTCTCTTATATTTTCTCTAACCACTCTTAATCCATTAAACAGCAAAGCCCATCAATTGCTGTTTAATAACATCGTTTTTTGTCTGTCTTCTATATAAAAGTTATTCATCACAATCTTATCTTCATACTTGCCTAATAGCTTCTTAAATGACTTCAGGTATCTAGTTGATGTATGTAAAGATGACATCCACACATTCACAACAGATTTCTTATCTCTTTGGCATAAATAAAACATCCTATATTTTTTCTCATGGATCCAGAATGTATCTGTGGAATATTTTTCAGTGTAATATTCCTTTCAGGAAAACAGGACTGATAATTTTGCCTAAAGGTTTTTAAAAAGTTATGATCCTTTAGCAATAGGATATATAAAAACTACAAGAAGAATTGCAAAAGAAATAGAGCAAATCTAGGGGGATAACATAGTGTTCACTCTAAAGGTGTACTTATGTCAAGGTGCCATAGATAAGGAAACTGAAACTTGGAACACAGTCCTTCAGGAATGATAAAACAGAGTGGATAGGGTGTAGAAATGGAGAGGAAAGGAGGAGGAGGGACTGGGTGTGTTATGTAAAATGAAAAAATTTTAATAAAAAAGAGCATGGTTGGTGTGTTTTTCTGCTAACACACAAATTTCCAGAATATACTAAATTCTCAGCACATTTTTTGAACATTCACTGGTAGGTATATCAGTGTCTGTTGATCTGCATACACTCAAGATAAAATTTTCATCAAGTCTCAAGTACATTAGACTCTGTTACAACTTTCATTGGCTCTAGAAGTCCATCATTTCCCATGCTTTCAAACTTTTATATTAGTTGTCAGTGGCAAACTGACTTGCAAAGTTTTGTTCATTTTTCATATGCCTACATTCTGTTCATGTGTATTTGAAATTCATGACACAGAACATCTTGGTTATATAACACACCTTAATTATCACTCAAGTTTAAAATATTTATTACAGAGTGCATGCCAGAGACCATGCTAGTTTCTGTGCATAAAATGGCCAAGTGAGAAGATAGTATGACTCTAGAGCTTATAAGCTAATGTCAGAAAATGATATGAAGGAAACAGGTGAATGAATGAAGATCAGTTATCTACTGTAATTAGAGCCAAAGATGGCATCAGAGTAGCATGATGCATTTTAGGTTGGGTTATCCAAAAACACTCAGATAGTAAGGCATGTAATATTAATAAAGACAAAAAGCACCGAATTAAAGGAGATGGGCAGCAGAGAAAGCATCCTAGGCAAAGGTACTTATGTAATAAAGTCCTCAGCATGGTTAGACCAAGAAAGAAAGTCTGGATACTGATAGACAATCCAGCACAGTTTTAATGGGAAGAGATAAAACACTCTGGGAACAGATTGACACAACTGATGCCTGACTAGAAAAAAAAAAAAAAAAAAAGGTCAGTTGTATATGTGAAAACAGGTCCTTTGCACAGTAGAACATTTGAATTGTATCATTTTTCCTTTTTTTATTTTATACTCTCTACCACATGCTTTTGGTTCCTAAAGCTCTACTGCTTAGAATTTTGATGTTTATCTGATTTTTCCTTTTTTTATTTTATACTCTCTACCACATGCTTTGGGCTCCTAAAGCTCTACTACTGATAAGAATTTTGATGTTTATCTGACCTAAAGAATAGATGCATCCCTGATGGACTCACAATGTAAAGGCAGTAGTGGGAAGGGGAAAGTGATAGAGTGGGTCTCGTTAGATGATTAAGTCACTGGAGTCTTGATGTTTTAGCATGCCCTGTCCTCTTTCTGTTTTTGCTCTTTGCTTGTCAGCTGGTATGAGGTGAACAGCCTCTACCATGATATTCTACCTCACTATTGGCGTGAAAACAGGAAGCCATATGTGTAGGGAGAAATCCTGTTTAGAGGTACTGCTGACCATGCCCACTTGATGATGTAAAAAGGGTTTAAGTAGTTGGGAGGTGGTTTTCTCTCTACAGCCTGGCTGAGAGGACTAGGAGACATCTGTTCTAGACTCCACTTTGGAAACCACTTTACATGCGACCTTTGACTTAGCTTTCTGAAAACATAAGCCCAAATAAGCCCATATTCCCTGTGAGTTGTATGTTTCAGGAAACTAAAGTGACCCAAAAGCAGTGAACATATTACTAAGTCATCAGCTAGAGCTGTGCCTGTTCTTGGCTGCTTACAGGATGCTTTGAATGCTACAGGTGATCAATAAATTTATTTGACTGAAAAAAATAGAATTTTGATGCTTAGCCTATATTGTCAAATATACTTTAGGTATCTCAGGATTCCCCAAAGAGGAAATTGGATTAAAAATTGAAGGACAACACAAATTATTAAAACTATCTAGCTTTTCCTAGTTCAAAGCAGAAATTATATACACATGGAAAGGAGGACTATCATAAGGGGAAATGTTATTCTTTATAGTTCAAGCTGAATTTCTTTACAAGTTAGTGTGGATATATATGTTTATATAAAATAGTGTACCATAATATTTAATTTAGGCTAATTACATCATTCAAAACAGCTTAACAAAGTCCATCTCTCCTGAAACTTAAATTTAACAGTATGAGTTGATTCAATATTTCAATAAGTTTGGGATGTAAATCATTATTACTCCATACACTAAAGGAATATCAAGATTATGTCCTATTACTAGGCATAGGCTATAAAATTGTGAGAATTTTAATTAAACTAACTTTAAAATAAAATGATAAACTAACTTTCTGAGTCTGTCTCTTTATATTTCTTGCTATATAGTCTAACTTGTTACCTATCTTCTCTACATTTGTATTTCAGCAAATGTAAGTTTAAACTTTATTTCTGTTTAAATTAATTACTAACTGGTAAAAACTTCACACTTGTAAGATGCTACCTGATATTTTAATATATACTATACTTTACAAAGGACTAGGCTATATTTAACTATTGTACTAGCCATTCTTCCATAATAAATATCAAAATACTATTAAACAATTATATGCTTTTTGAAAATTCGTATGTGTCTATAATGAAATAGGATCATCATTTATCCCTTTCTCCCACCCTGCAAGTTCTCCTGGATCATCTCACACACAGCAAGTCTTCCTAGATTCCATGTCATATTCTTTTCTTATTTTTTAATAACCCACTAAGTATATTTAGTGCTATCTACATATGCATGGGTAGGAGATCATTCACTGCATATTGGCAGTGGCCAAAGTCTCAAACAAAAACGATCTTCTTCCCTCAACAGGTATTAACTGTCAACTTCTCAAGTAGAAGTGGGGTCTCATGATTTCTTCTCTCCACTCTGCTGGTCTTTTTTACATAACCATAGATGTTGTGAGTGACTGTGTGAAACAGCAGTGTTCAGAGATCTCTCATCCTCCAGATCTTATGTTCTTTCCGCTTCCTTTCTTATTCCTTCTATTCCACAAGCTTTGAAGAGAGTAAGAGGGCTTGATAAAAGCTATCCCTATCAGGGCTGAATACCCATATTCCCTTATTCTTAGCACATTGGATAGTTTTTAGTCTCTGTAGTCAATGCCTCCCATTGCATAGAAGCTTCTCTAACTAAAGCTAAAAGGATCCCATGGTTATGGTGAAAATCTAAATATTTAGAAGGCAGTTTGAAAAACAATGACCATTTAAGGAAATAATAATAGTAGGTTCTACCTTAGGAACTATGACCTCCTCGGCCACAAAATTTTTAACAAGTACCAGGCATGAGTCCCACCCATGAAACTGGCCTCAAATCCACCAGAAAGTGGCTGGTTAACTCATCACAGTAATATGATTCTTATTCCAGTTGGCATATCTAGCCTGGCAATTCAGTATGATAGATCGTAGGTACAGTGCTAGGTCTTGTCTCCCTCAGAAATCTACATTAACTTATTCTGACACTAAAAAGCTGCCAAGCAGAGAGGATGTTTTCTTATTGGTCTGAGATTGATTTCTCTAAGTACTACATCCCAACAGTGTGTCTTCAGTAATAGGGTTTTTACCATGAAGTTATGGAGTAGTACCCAAAGCAATGGCAACAGACTGTGTTTCCTGAAACTCTTTCCCCTACCTAATCAATAACTCCCAGAATATTATCTCGTGTTATACTGAAATTTTCATTTTATAATTCATCTTTTCTGCTAACATCACTGTCTGCTCATTAACATTATGTTGTAATTAGTTTTCTAAGTAGTGGGTTTCCATAAAGCTTTTATTTCTTTACTTTTTGTTATTTTTATTTTTTAAATTGTTTTAAAAAATGAGTTTCTTTTTCATATAACATATTCTGATCATGGCTTCTCTTCCTCCCTTTATTCCCATATCATTTCAGAAAAGTACAGGGAAAATAGTGAAAAAGAATGAGAAGCACACTTCATAAAAACACACAATTGTAAAACATCAGTAAGATAAAACATGATGAAACAAAGCAATTTGAGACAAAAAATACATTGAGTTTGTTTTGAGCGTGTTGGCTAACTACTGCTGGACATTAGGCCTACCTTTAAACGTGGTCTGTATACTCAGTGAGGTTCTGTTGAAGAAAACTAATTTCTATTTGTATGTGGTTTTCAGTTGATGATTGTTCCTTGGTTAGGGAAAGGATATCGTTTGCACTACCCTCTCTCAGTATTGGGACCCCATCTAACTTAAACCTGTGTAGGTCTTCTGCATGATGCAATAGCCCCTGTAAGTTCATATGTGTACTAGTTCTGTTGTGTCTGGAAGACATGGTTTCCTTGTTGGCATCCATCCTCTCTGGTCTAACAATATCTCTGCCTCCTCTTCTGCATAATTCTCCAACCACTGAAGGAAGGAGTTTGATGAAAACATCCAATTAAGGATGGTGTGTTTAGAAGTTACTAAGTCTATGCAGATTGTCCCAGTTTGTTCCCATTTACTCCAATAGAAAGCTTCTCCTAGAACAACTGAAAGAGAGATCAATCTACGGATATTAGAATGTCATCAGGATTCATTTTATTACTATGTTTCTTTAGCAGAAAAATAGTATTTGGTCTTCGTTTAGGTCATCGAGTATAATGTCTTAGGTTCTTGGGCATTCATATTGTCTACCATAGGTTCTATCTCATGGATTGGGTCTTAAAACCAATCAGATAATGGTTGGTTACTTCCACAATGTTTGTACCACTATTGAACCAGTGTTTCATGCAGGCAGGTCACTGTTGTTCTCAGGGTTTATAGCTGAGTTGGTCGTAACCTTTCTCCTCCAGGGAACATATCTAATATTTTCAGTACCATGAACACTAGGCAGTAGTAGTAAACACTCTAGTTAGGCAGCAGCTTGACTTCCTCATTTACAGTGATATATATAAATATTGTCTTAAGCTCTCCCATCCCCTTTTAATTCTCCTGTTTCAGTATGCCCCTGTCTTTCAATAACATTATATTCTATTTATCCTTTTGGGGGGATATTCCATAAGTTTTAAATACAGCTTTAGTGTTGGTTAAGCCACTCGCTACCCATACCTTTCTACAATACCCCTATGCCTGCTGAAACTGCTGTAGTCCACAATATCCCCTCCTTTCATATCACATTTGCTCTATTATAATATCTTATTGTATGTGTCATTGGAAAGTGAGGTTGTAGGTTTAGAGTAACCTGTTTACCCACCTTCCATATTTTTCCCATCTTCCTTTATTCCTCACTGGAATAAACATATCCATTCTGATTCTATGTTTTTGCTTTCATTTTACCAAAAATCTACTAGCCTCCTTCCTTGATCGGTTTTCACTTGCATTATCCACTTTCTTGATTTTTAGATTGCACTTATGCACCAAATGTATAAAATAGCAAAAACTAACCAAAAATGAAAACGAGCATACAAATAACACTTGTCTCACTGGGCTTGGGTTACCTCAGCATATTTTTTCCTAGATCCATCTATTTACCTACAAATTTCATTATGTTATTTTTACAGATCAGTAATACTCTGAGTAATTTTTCTACAAAAAATACTAAAATGTTATAGTTGCCACTTCAAGTTAAACTTCAAGTAAAATGTTCCCATTAATCCTATATTCAGAACTGCCCCCTGACACTGTCCCTTAAAGCAGTATAATCAATAAGTTCAATGAAAGGAAAAAAATAAGAACGTCTGAAAAATCACTAAAACTTTTATAATTAAAATGCATATGGGCAATAGATTTTACGTATAGAGCAAAGGATTACCAGCCTACAATCCACACCACCAGAGAAGCTAGGAAACAAGGAGGACTCTAAGAGAGACATACATGGTCACCCAGAGAAGGGGAAAGGGACAAGATCTCCTGAAATTGGGAACATGGGGGAAGGGGAGAGGGAGCTAGGAGAAAGAGAAAGGGAGAAGAGGAGGTGTGAGGAGGACATAAGGGAGCATGAAAGTTGTGTAGGGGGAAGAATGGAGGAGAGCAAAAGAAGAGAAACCATAAGAGAGAGCCATTATAAGTTTAAAGAGAAATCAGGCACTAGGGAAATGTCCATATATCTACAAGGTTGAGATCAACTAACAATCCAAGTAACAGTGGAGAGGCTACCTTAAATGCCCTCCCCTGATAATGAGATTGATTACTAACTTATATGCCATCCTAAAGCCTTCATCCAGGAGTTGATGGAAGTGGAAGCAGATACCCACAGATAAGCACTGAACTGAACTGGAATCCAGTTCAAGAGAAGGAGGAGTAATGAGCAAAGGGGTCAAGAACAGGCTGGTGAAACCCACAGAAACAGCTGACCTGAACAAGGGGGAGCTCTTGGTACCCAGACTGATAGCTGTGAATCCAGCATGAAATTGATCCAGACCACATGAACAGGGGTTTCAGTGAGGAGACCTCAAAAAACTATGGGGCATCTTGTAGTAGATCAGTACTTATCCCTAGCATAGGAATGGACTTTGGGAGCCCATTCCACATGGGTGGGCATAGGCCCTATCCCAAAGGATATAACAGACTCTGAAGACAAACCCATGGAAGGCTTACCCTCCCTGGGGAGCAGAAATGGTATGGGATAGGTATGGTGTAAGTGGGAGCCAGGGCAAGAGGGAAGGGAGAAGGAACGGGATTGACATGTTAAACTATCTTGTTTCTAATTTAAATGAAAAACTGGAAAAAAAATGCATATGGGCAAATAATTGAGATAGTCTGTAGTTAATAAAGTTGTTTAGTTCTTGTGTCATATGCCTTTAATCCAAGCACTTGGGAGGTAGAGGCAGGCAGATCTCTGTAAATTGAGTTCAAGGCAAGTCTGGTTTGCAGATCAAGTTCCAGGATAGCCAGAGCTGTTTCACAGCAAAACCCTGTCTTGAAAAACAAACAAACAGGAACAAAAAAGAAAAGATTTAGTACCATTCCCAAGAAAAATAAAATTAAGAAAAAATCTGGAATTCTTGGCCCTCCTCCCTCCTCTCTGCCCCCTGATAGTTTTAAGTCTTTTTTTTTAAATATTTTATGTAGAAAAGTAAGCACTTACAACAATTTTCCTGAACACATTAATGAATGTTTGGATAAAGAATAAGCCTCAGCAACAATGGCTTTGAAATAGTTAATTGTTTATAAATGCTCATGATTTCCTAATGAAGCAGGTTGGATATTAATGAAAGATAATACATTCATTTGAATTTAGACAGTAAATTGTGATTATATAATTGCACTATAAAATTATTACGATCTACAGCATAAGAGACCTGTTACAATTTGTGATTTGTAAGCCATGAGGAACATTCCCATACCACCTCAGTAGGTTGCAATTTATATATATTGTTCCACTATATATGGAATTTACATATATGGATTTACATAAAAATATCCCATAGTTACTAAAGAGCCATCCCCCACACACTCAACTGAAGTATTCCCTAGAAAAATCAGAGACTCTGAATTCTCAACTAGAGGATGCCAGCAGTTCACATGACAAAATAAAATGCAGGTGAAATATGTTTATATCATCATTGCTTATGTTTGCTGTTTAGTGGACAGAACAAGAAAATAACATCACTTTGTACAAAATACTCTGAAAATATCCTAGTGACTTCAGTCTTACCTAGGGTAGAGTGGCCTTTGTCCATATGGAATATGTTCAGTCAGATCTTCACTTCATAATCTCTCCATCATCTATTCAGACAGTTTGCATTGCTCAGTGCTCTATTGTGATGAAAAGCCATGGCCAAAAATCAAGCTGGGGAGGAAAGGGTTCATTCAGCTTACACTTCCATATCACCATTCATTATCAAAGGAAGTCAGGACAGGAATTCAAAAAGGCAGGAAGGAACCTGGAGGCAGGAGCTGATGTAGAAGCAATGGGGGATGGGATGCTAATTACTGGCTTGCTCCTCCTGGTTTGCTCAGTCTGCTTTCTTATAGAACCCAGGACCACCATCCCAGAGATGGCATTATCCACAATGGGCCACTATCCCTTCTCCATCAAACACTAATTAAGAAAATGTCTTATAGACCTGCCTACAACCTAATCTTGTGTATCTCATTGAGGCATTTTCTTGAGGTTCCCTCATTTCAAAAGAGGTTAGTTTGGTCAAATTGACATAAAATTACCCACCACACATACTTTAAGTTACTTTTACTCAGAGAAAAGAGAAAAGTGATTATTGACAGTGAATGAGCATGGAAAAAAATCTATCATTTCAGTGTAGCTGGTTTGTAGCAAAAATGATGGCTAAAGCAGTAGAACTACAAAATGAAACTTGCATCAGTAAAAGCAATTGCTTTAATGCTTTATAAATGTAGAAGAAGCAGAAGAAAAAATAACAGACTAGAGATTCAAAATGCTTTCATAATATGCCTATATCTGTGTGTTCTTGGCTATGAAAATAACAGCACTTAAAGCAAAGATTAATTGAAACTTCATATTTCCTAGGATGTTCCTGAGCCTTGCTTGTATCTGGAGCATCACACTGCATCCAACCTTTAGCATCTGTGTATTCATAGGTAGGCTGTAGGTGGACAGACAGATTCATTAGCTCTTTCCTTATCACACATCCAGAACATCTGGGTATTGCCCTTTAAAACAACACCAGGTTAAATAAACAAACTATTTCTCAACCCTGACAAAGGTTCTTGTGTTACAGAATTGACATTCTTAGGGTGACTGAAATAGTGTATTTGGGTGTCATAGACAGGTTACTTAGAATCTTATCTTCAGCTTTATGAAATTGTCAATCTCATGATCCACATTGTCTTATATCCATTCTTATCATTTTTCTACAGAATTTGAGAATAAAACAAACATTTGAATGAATCCAAACCTTCCTCAGAATATGTAGGATAAGGATTACGACCTCAGGTTTCATGTGAAATCTTGTTGATGGGGCACGGTTAGCCTGACTAATGTGAATGAGGACATAACTTGTTATGCTCACAATGCACAGTAGCATGAACTTTTACATTTCTTTGCTTTTTGAAAGAAACATCATGCTCTTTGCTGAAACAGCACAGTTTTAGCATAGCCAATAGGATGTTTTAAGTATAAACATATAGGAACACATTTTCTTGCATAGAGGGGAAGTATGTGTTCTTCACAAACTGAGAAGTAAAGAAAAGCTGACACAAACAGGAATTGTGCAAACTGAGTGGACAATGCACAATTCCATTCAGATTTCAAAAATAAGAAAAAAAACGTGTAATTAAGTCTGGAAAAATCAGACCAGAATTGTATGTATATGTGTAAATGTGTGTATTGTATACTCCACAAATGAGGGTTCCAACCACCATTTCAACAATTTGACACATTTGGGGGGGTGGTTTGAGACAGGATTTCTCTGTGGCTTTGGAGACTGTCCTGGAACTAGCTCTTATACACAAGGCTAATCTTGAACTCACAGAGATTTACCTGCCTCTTCCTCCCGAGTGCTGAGATTAAAGTTGTGTGCTACCACCACCCAGCTCAATGTAACACATTTTTTAAAGCTTTTATATATATATATATATATATATATATATATATATATATATATGCTTTATATAAGCTTTATATATATATATATAAAGATATATAAGTATTCTTTTATATACATAAAATATATACATACATATATATATAAAAGAATACTTATATATCTTGCATACAGTTACAATTCTTTCATCACATTGTTAGTGACAAGGTCTAAAATAATTCCTTTGGTTATTTTCTTATAACAGAGGCAGTTGAAATAAATCTAAATGTACAGGTTCCCTTTCTTTTTTGCAAATGTAAATGTGGATATTTGTAACAAGCCCTTCTTAAGGAATCTGTGATCTAAAACTTCATCTTATAAGGACCATATGGAAAAACAAATGAATAAATGACTAAAATATAATAAAATGTATACATAATGAAATCCAGGGTAGCTTTCTTTTTATCTATACTGTTATGAGCACATTCAAATGCAATGGCAAACTTTAAAACTCCCCCAAATACAAGTTTCATTCCAATTCTTTGCAGTTTTAATCCTCTAATAGTATTGTTATGAAGAAGGAATTCAGACAACTCTCATCAGCACAGCCCAGTGTTAAAACATAGTTAATTCCCCTCAAGCTCCAATTTCAGGTTACCTAGTAGAGTTAGCTCTGCCAGATGTAGTTTTGTTATTGGATAATCTGATTTACTGACAACATACACTGCCTTAAAAATAGGAAGTGCTTAGGTGACTAGTGTCCAAATCACATATATTCTTTTGGATAAAATGAAATATGAGACTAAATTTAGCCTTTAATTACATTTCCTTTCCTACCTCCAACAAACAAATTTTTATAACATCTCGAGGGGAAAAAAGAAAAGAAAAGGTCATATTTTGTGACTTACTACTCTGGAAGTAGCAGAGAACTAAATATCATTTAGAAATTTTTCTATTATTTGTATATATAATCAAAGATATATATATATCCTCTGCATTTTCAGTGAATATAAAGTGATAAAGTGGCTAATGCCTTAGGAACAGTGTTGACCTCAAGATTTCAGACCTTTATTCAACTATTCTTTTTTTTTTTTTTTTTGAAGCAGAGTTTCTCTGTGGCTTTAGAGACGGTCCTGGAACTAGCTCTTGTAGACCAGGCTGGTCTCGAACTCACAGCGATCGCCTGCCTCTGCCTCCCAAGTGCTGTGATTAAAGGCGTGCGCCACCAACGCCAGGCCCTTTATTCAACTATTAATGGGAAGGGAGAAATTATTCTTGTGTGGATCATAAAGTAACTATAGTATTCAAGGTATTTCTGCAACACAGCACGTACTAGGGCTGGCTCAAAATCATCATAAGTTCAGGGATGAGAATATATCTCAATCATATAAAAATTAAACTCACTAAGGACAAGGAAACAATTTTCTGTCAAAATAGAAACAAAATATTTTGCTTTAAAAATACTCAAGTTAAGCACTGTTTAAGTGATCTTTCCTAAGACATGCCTGACATTTTCTTTCTTCACTTTGGCATTAGCCCCATAGAGATGACATTATTCAACTGGTATTGTTCTGTCAAATGAAAAACATGTCCACATTCTACCATGTGCTTAAACAAACAAACCTAAGCATTAAATCTGGGTGTTCTGTACTTTAAGAAATACTTCACAAGTGGAAAGTTATCCATTTTGTGGAGCCCTTAAACCTGTTTAATATATTGAATGCCAAAAAGCTATAAAAACATTTTTAACTATTGATATCTACTTGTAGAAAGTAAGCAAATGACTTTATCTAAACAGAGATTTGGAGCATGTTCTACTGTTCTGGGAGCATATTTTTCTAGTTACATTGTATAGCAGTGGAAAAGAAGTATTACAATTATTGGAATGGTTTGTATTATAAATTATGACCATTGAATATTGGATATTTAAAGCAAATTTTTCTGTTGATCACTGTATAATTGCATCTTCTCATACTGTGCACACATGTATTAGGTTATACTATGAAAAGAAAGACAAAAATATCTCTGTTAGCGGAGATATTGTTACCTGCTCATGCATCCCAAGAAAATAAACCCATATATATTTTCCATTTATCTAAGTGTTTAGAGCTTGGGAGACAGCTCAGTTGGTAGATTTGGTGTGTAAGGATGAGAAAATAGTTTAGAATTTCAGTATCAACAAGAACCAAGCACCAACCAGGTTGGTAAAACAAGGCAGATTCTGCAGACCATGGCCGCTCAGTCTAGCTGGATCCATGACCTCCAAGTTCAGTGGGTGGAAATTAATATGTGCACAATAGAAGAAGACACTTAACATCAGACTCTGGGTGTCTACCCATGCACACATGTATACAGATATAAGCTTGCACAAGTGTATTCACACATGAATATGTATGTACACAGGTACATAAACACACTCATAATCACCCGTGTGTGTTCAGACATGGGGCAGTTTTTTCCAAATCTTGCCTACTTTGCAGTCCTGGCAATTGAATATCATCAAGTCAATTTGCTCTAATCTCAGTTTTGCACAAGGCAAAGTTTTCAATCCTTATCCTGCCTCAGGATTTACATCACACCATTGATTTTTTACATTTTCTACCTTCATATTTCACGAATCTCACATATCACTTCAATTATAGTAGATTGCTTACACTGCTCTAATCATGTGCTGCATTCAACTACCTACATGCTTGTGTTTACACATGTATTCTACATAATATCTGATTTAATTAGGAGTTATATTGTTATTCTACTGCTATACAAACATGGGGAGGAAAGCATTTATTTCAGCTCACATTTTTAGTTCAGGATGAAGGGTCATGAGTTAAGCAACTCAAGATAGGGTTTTGGAGGCAAGAACAAATAAAAGAGAAAGAAAAAAGAATAGAGGAACACTGCTTACTGATTTGCTCCTTCTGACTTGCTCAGTCTGCTTTCTTATACAACTCGGGATCAACCTATAAGGGCAAAGCAATGCCCACAGTGGACAGAACCCTCCCAAATCAACCACCAATTCAGAAAATGCCCCACAAGTTTGCCCATATGCCAATCTTATGGGGCCATTTTCTCAACTGTGGCTTTCTGCTCTCAGATAATTCTAAATTTCTGTCATGTTGATAAAAACCAATCAGAAAAATGCTTTTCTTTTTTTTCCACATAAAGAAATTCTATTCATCCATAATCCTCACCTAATTTTTAAGTAATATTCATTTGTGTGTGTGTGTATTACATGAATGTATGCTTGTGTATGTTTTTATGTGTGTTCCTGTTTGTATGTGTGTGTGCATGTGTTTTCTGAGAAAGAATCTGTCACTGATCCTGGTCCATTCCAATTTGGCTACACTGGTTTACCAGTAACTCTCAGACACCTCCCTGTCTCTCTCTCCCCAGTGTTGAGATTAAAAGACTGCAAAATGCCTGAGTTTTGTGTGGGTGCTAGGGAACTTGAAATTAAACAGCACATACTTAATCCACTGAGCCATCTCCTGAGAACCTAAAATATTACATTTAATAGGAGCTAATCTGTCTTTTCCAGTAAAACTTGGCATTATCATCTTTGTATATAAATTAACCTTTGTTTTAAACTTCTGGAACATATCCACATGTGGTTATTAGCTAAACTCCATTATTGAGAGAGTCTGAATCTCATGAATTGATGTATGTTCTTTATCTAAACTATGTAGAATAAAATAGGGCATATTATATTTCAAAGATGAGTAGATTTCAGTCTTTAGTGTGAATATGCTAAATAGTGATATATAATATATATATATATATATATATATATATATATATGCAAATGGAAAACTTATTGTGAAATTCACATATAAAGGTCATAGTTTGGTTGAGTAATTAGCTTCAAATCAGGAAATTTTATCAGATATACCAGCCATTTCCTTATATTATGAAGAATATTTTATCATACACTATTACTCACCAAGAATTTCTGCTTTGTGCTTCTTCCAGTAACACCTTCAAAATATGTTCTCTAATATAAGAAGCCCTTGTCCATCATTCTCAATAGGACTGTGCATTGAAGTTTGATCTGTGTTGCTCCCAATTCTTGATCAATCACATAAACAGTATCATGATTGGAAGCAGTTAGATTCTCCCTATTCTCATACATGTCATCATCTGGTTCTCAAAACTTACTGCAAATAAGTCAAACTGCAGTTGACATCTGGTATCCTATACTTGTATACATGTGTGCATACATCTTCACAAATATATAACTAATCCTCCTCCATACACAAATCAATAGTGCCAAAGTTGACTTGCATATAACTTTAGATTGACACAAAATTCTAAAGCACTGACTTTTTGTTTACTATTTTTCTGAGCTTTATGTTTAAATAACTTGCCTAAATTCATATAAATAGTGAATTGCAAAACATAGACACCCCAAGTCATCAGCAGAGTAATTTCCAAACTGTGTACTATGTAACCATCATATCTGTTGTACTTTAATCATTGGTTTTCTTGTGTTATAATACAATGCTAACCAAAATGCCAATTTGTTCTTAAATATCTTATCTTTGCCTTCCTAAATTTTATGTTTGACTTTATAGGCTAAATAAAATGTAATGTAATAGACTTCTCAACTTGAAGAACATTGATGATAGATCTAAAAATTCTCCATGAATAATAAATCTATCTACTTAATGCTCTAAACATTTTTATGACTGTAAAAGAAAAATATTTAGATGAGTACCATTTGGGGGGTTGTGTGTCTATATTTGCTGCAGAAATAAAAGCACAATGTGTCTGTTAAGTGAGCCTGACTAGCATTCAAATTTTGACACATGTGCCTCCTTGCCACAACTGTTGATTCATTCACATAACTTATCTTGTTACTGACTTCAGAAAAATCTTTCTACAGATGCAGGCTAAAGAGCTCCATCTCCATCATTTTACACTATATTCCAACATTCCTTCTACACAAATTTTATTATGTATTGCCTCTTTATTAATTATCACCTGAATCTTTAGCCAGAGATAAACTACTTCTATACAGGACTTTCTCTTTTGTCTAAAATCATGGCTATCTAAACACATATTATTTTTCAAGTTACTCATACAGTGTGTTTGACTTAAGAACAATTAGCAGAAATAGCTAAAGTGATTTGACAGGAAAAATATATGTATTTTTAAAATTTAGTTAAGATGATACATGATGAGTCATCTGACAAAGGTTTTTGCTGTTCTCATTAAACAGTAGGGATTGATACATTGCCTCAACTTTGCTATTGGGAAAAAATAATTATGTGTACAGCAAGAGACCACAGTAAATTATCAATATTCAAAAACCTTTAAACAGTTAACCTTGTTTTCTTAGGAAATATCTTTGGCCTGGGTCAAGTTGGAAAGTAGTGCCTGAAACAGAATTGGATGGATAAATGGGCAGCTAAACTTCCTCGATAATTTATTAAATTACTACCTACCTGGTCAGTGCCTCCTATATGACTGACACTAAGGTAGGAATGAAGTGTCAACACAACAGAACATGACATTTCATATTTAAATGTATTATGTCTATAATGATTTAATTTCAAAATCAAAATACAACAATGTGGCCATGGTAGCACATACCTGCCAACTTCCTTGTTTGAGATGTGGTGATAGGAGCCTCCAGAGATCTAGGCCAGCCTTAGCTATACGGTAATTCAAGGCAACTTTGTGTTGTATATGCCAGCCTTGTTATAAAAGATAAATAAGCAAGCAAATTATTTTCTTTTCTCAGACATTGCATTATTGTGATAACTTTTGAAAGTCTCTGGGAATTCACTGGTCTGGCACAATGCTTGGAAATGTCTTTGTTTTACTGTTGTACTGGAAGTACCTAATACTTCCAGTTCTGAGATGTTAATCATTCAGATACTCATTTCCAATACCAAAAATTGGACAAGAACAATGTGCAAGTAGCATCCACTTTGCTTTGGGAGACACTTGAAGAAAATTTGTTATCTGTCCATGGCACTTACATTCACGTTAAACATGGTGCTTAACATCTTCAAAAGTAGAAATCACCCCTACTTACTGTCTGATTGAGAAGTTGCAAACACTCATTTTACCTTATGCATAATTGTTCAGTTTGTATGTCACTTTATGATTTGTATTATGGAATCCTCTCTGCAGTGTGAACTCACTAATATTGCAAAATCTCATATCTATAGCTGTGCTTTGAATCTCTACAAAGTTTAAAACAAACAACTACCCTAATACAAGTCAATCCACAACCCTCTAATTTAGGTGAAGTGTCTAGGTGTTCTGTTTTTTGTTGGATCCCTCAGCTATGTTTGACCACTTGCTCTATTTTTAAGGTGTTTTGATAGTTGGTTGGGCATTAATTTTCTTATGTTTGCTTTTCATTATTGAGGGTCTAGCCTTGGCTTTGTCCTTTCACACAGGATTCCCTGAAGACAACATAGAAGTGAATATTCTACTAATGCAAGCAACTTGATGAGAGGGGACCTATTTAAAATTAATCTTCCACTATTGTATATAGGCCCTCTGCACCCCATAACCACATAGAAATCAGATTTATCTGTATTTATCACTGAGGCATATTGAGCATTTTAATTTTTCAGTTTCACAATTGTTGGGGACCTCAATCCAACAGCTCATGACATTTCTAATTGTTTAGCATTACACAAAAATGTTAACCAACCAATCTTGAAATGTCATTGCTTTTGGGATAGTGAACTCTACATTGTCTGTGCTCCATCTGAAAATAGTGAACCATCATGAAAGTCATGCATTACATCTTCTAGTTCCTCTTCCTGTTTTTTGTCCTCAGCCTTTTGCATGGAAAACTTTGTAGCTGAACACATTCAAGTTATTACTAGCAAAATTATACTGTTATCATAAAATAATAAGAATGATGAAATAGGATTGATGGAAACACCTTGTTAGTCCAAGGTTAATGATATTAAATTGTAGTGTGAAGAGTTTCATTTAGATTACTGGAGGTACTTCCTCAGTATTATAATGTGATATATTAGCAATGGCATAAAGGAAGGTGCTCAATTTACTAAGTATATACATGAACATATACATTCATATTTGATGATATGTTTTCCAAAGAGAATAGAAATTTAATACCTCTAATATTTCTATGTGGCTTCAAATACTGTAAACGATCTGTATACAGAATAGTAAGTGCTTGTCATCCATCCTGATGCCATGGGAAACACAGAGAAACTTTAATTATAATTGCAAGTCCCATCCTTATTAAGACCTCCAGGCACTTCTGTGAGAATAGTCCAAATAATCACCTGCAGTTTATCCAGGTGGAAGAATTTCAGCTAAAACGCTGATCAGATTTTCTTAGCTTATAGCATGTCAACTATTGGGTGAAGCTAAAACTTAAATCCCCAACTTTATTTTTAAGTCAGTCTAATCTTCTCTGTTTAGTTGGCAATTCAAGTTTCCTTTGCTTTCCTCTGCTATCACCCCAAATCTTTTCCCATGTCCCTGCTGAACACTGCAGTGAACTCACTTAAAAAAATAAACACAGAACTGAAGGAATGCCCTACCACAACTGAATGACCAAGTAAGCTGAATGACCAAGTAAAGATGACTTCATTATTTTAAATAACCAAGAGAAAAATTGTGTGTGGAATTTCTGTGTTTCCTACCTCTGAGAACACATAGGTTAGTGAAGGGTTAAAATAACAGATCTCCAGTTTTATTTTTACTATATTTTTTTTTTTGGAGATTAGCTGGAGAGAGGTGCAGAACCAAATATCCCCATTGTCTATTCACAATTACTAAATAAATGTCTTTCCACTTCTTTTATATTGTTCTGAAACAAATCAGTTTTCAGACCCTTTCATAGCAATAGCAAATATTATGATCATAAGGGAGAAGCAAGTCTGCCTGTGCCAGACCCAGGGGGCTTCCTTTTGCCAGTTAAACTTCAAGACTGAATTACTACATATTTGGTACCTGCAAAGCACTTGGAACATAACATTCTGTCATCCTTTAAAACAGCAAATGGAAGTCATTTAAACCAGATGAGCAGCAGGCTAGAGATTTGGCGTACCTACAGCAGAGGGCACACAGCACCATGTACCTATTTCAAGAAAATAGAGAGTGGGTGGCCGGAAGAAAGAAAGGCTTTGCTCATCTAACCTGCAATTTAGCATCTGTAACAAATTACTCCCAGCATTGCCCTCATAATTGTTGTATCTACCATCAGTCTCCAGGGGAGACAGACTACCTGAAGTAGATGAAAGAGAAAATTCAGAAGCATAAGTTCTGTAAGACAAAAGCACCCACATCATCACAAAAAGTGTTTAATTTATTGGTATAAACTAAACATTCCATTTATTTACTTTAGACAATTTGACTTTTGCAAGGCATCATATATTTTGAATATGATGTGTCAGAAATTCGTATTTTTCTGAATTTGTAAATAATGGAGACTTTGTGGTCCATATATTTTCTTGCATAATTTTTAAATATAGAGAAAGATATTAGTGTGATGTTTTAGATTTGAGAGAAGGATGTTCTATCTTCCAAATGGGCCTAACTGATAAAATGATAAAATGATCTGCTCACATTCTTCCCATAGTCCAAATGCTCAATAAGCCTGAACACATACAATGAATTCACTAAGTTAACAGTTATCTTTTGTATTGACAGAATAATTAATAACTAATTGGAAAATTGATTTTAAATAAATTATTCTTCACATTTGGGTTTCTTATATTATTAAAAGAATTTTCTCTGTGTTTTATCAAATATATTTGACATTCTCTTAAGTAAAATACACATTTCACTCTTTTTAAAAAATTTAAAATCTTGTAGCTTGATGTTGTTGGCACCAGCACTAGGGAGGCAGAGGCAGGCAGATCTCTGTGATTTTGAGGCCAGCCTGGTCTACAAAGCTACACAGAGAAACCCTGTCTCAAAAAACCAAAAGAAATTTCTCTTTAATCTTTTTTCTTTGCCACCTTTATCCTTGTTGATTTTTAGTTACATGTCTTGTGCATTTGTATACCCTGAACTTTACCAATGCCTTCACACAATGTTTTCATCTTTGATCGCTCCCTTGGAATCTCTATTTTATTCTAGCTATAAGGATTGCTTTTGGGAGTATAACTTCAAGGAGAGCAATAGCATGAGTTAGACCTATAATTCTTCCATCAATCTCGTGGGCAACATTTCATGAGATAAAAGTAATCCTTCAAACACGTCCTTAAAATTTAATGAAATTTACAAATGAATTTGTTGGAGGCATATTTTGGAGATGGTTTAATTTCATCATCTATGCCTCCATCCCTACTTCCAGATTGAGGATTCATTCCCCAAGGTGCCCAAAGTTGGACTGGTGGTTTATCAAATCTAAGTCTCACAGTTGAAATTGTCTTTCCATAGTAAGGCCATCTATCCAAATGCATGTCATACCCTAATCAGCTCACATCCAATGCCTGTGGAGCAGGCAAGAGGTGAGACTATGTTATTTTAAACATGTCAAATGTGATCAGGTTTACAAGCTTTAGCTTGGCCCTGGCTATCTAGCCAGTGTATTTCTTGGCTTTGAGTACTTTAAAAATCACCTGCAAACTCCCATACCAAAGGCCTATCCAGTATGCATCCGGCGCCATGAAGCTGTGGGCCAAAACAAGTCCTTTCTTTAAGCTGACTTGTGTCCATTACTTGCTCATAGTATGGAAGAAAGTACCAGTATGATCATTATCTTCAATATTATTGCCAGTGTTGAAAACTCTTCCTCCTTAAAAGTGGGGATGAGTACTTTGCTTAAAGATAATATAGATTCTTCTGCCTTGCCAGAGAATTTATTCTAATCAGCATCAGAACATATTTCAGTCTCTCCACACACTGTGAAAACATCTAAACTTCTCAGGTATTACTAGAAACATCTCAGTTAATGTGGAAATGGAGAACATCTTAAAGGGAGGTAATGAGTGGAGGGTTGGTATACAGCCAGTTAATTGTGAGTACTTTAGATGCCTGTGATGTGGAGATCATATTTCCAAACTCCCAAAGACTAATGGGAGTAAATAATTTGATAATTGGTGAAAGCCATCTTTGCTTCCGTAGTGGTAAAAGCAACATACCATGAAAAATAATACCTATAACGGGATGTTTCCTATTCTTATAATTTACTTTTACTTTATGTTTATTGATGTTTTGATTGCATGTATGTCTGTGTGAGGTGTCAGAAACACTGGAAGTGGAGTTACAGACAGGTGCAGGATGTCAGGTGACTGCCGGAAATTGAGCCTGGGACCTCTAGAAAAGCAGTCTCTTAACCATGGAGCCATCTCTCCAGCCTCTCTTTTTGTGTTTTATATATACAAAGCACTAGACATAATCCATTAAGGGATTCAAAACTGTGAGATGCATAGACATAACACCTGATATTTGACATTTACATCAAACCAGTGTAGTTTGATTAGCTGTTCTAATCACATACTGTTAAATCATAAACTGTATACCCGTACATATAATAAAATATAATTTATCAAGATACATATCAAGACCAAGTTATACATATAAATATCAACTATGAGACTATAATATACAAATATATAAACACACACATACACACATATATCTATATACATAAACATTCTAACCCATATAAAATGTATTATTGCCTTGCAAAAGTATAGAGAATTCATGGATCTGATTACCATAATGTAAATGCTGTGATGTCCCTTATCAGAGCATTTAGTAGTCCATTTGAGCAATCTGTAGACATTTCCAATTTAACTCTTAAATTCTATGTGTTTCTCAGAAGACGAATGTTACTACTAAGGAAACCAGGAAGAGGCCTACAAAGTTTTTCTCTGATTGACAATCATTACTCTGAGCTCTTGATGCTGGTGGAAAGGAAGTGAGGAATGTGGTAAGATAATGTAGACTGAAGTCAGATCACAAGAAGGTAGAGCAATTTCCCCACAGGCATAAAAAAAGCATACAACTCTATGTAGTTGTCAATAACATCAATTACTTTAAGAAAAATAGAAAGAGGTGTACAACCTTGAACTCAGTGTTGTGTTACTATTGGGTACTCAGTATTTGTTACTCTGGGTCTTCCCACTAAGTAAGTCACTTATTTCAGCAGAAGTGCTGGTTGGAGTTTTTCAGAAGAGTGATGATATCATGGGAACCTGAAATCCATTGCATTATGGAGACTTTGTATTTCCTAACTAGCCCTTAGTTAAAATCTCACATAAAGGGGGAACAACCAGAATTCTGGTAGCATTAGTTCCAGTTGAGTGGAAATCACTATAAGAAGAAAATGGACCTGAGAAGTAGAAAACAGATTCTGCGGTATAAATCAAAATTAACTCTTAAAAAAACAAAACAAGAACCAAAAAGAAAAAAAAAAAGAAAAAAACACTAATGAACTCTTGGATTCTAATGAAGTACTGGCTTCTGACTGACCATAGCTAGGTCCATATTTAAGGATTATTTTAATTGAAATAGAGCTATCTAAACAAGAACTTTGTTGCAATAGCAAAATTTTAGTGTCTATTACTATGAAATCTTTCTCCTTCACTCCCTTTGCGATGTTTTAGTAAAAAGTGCAGGTAAGCATACTTGCCCAGCTACAAATTTTTGTCTCAATGTTTATTCTCCTGAGAGACTGACTGAAAACATAAAGAAATAATCTGATATCAGTTTTAGATGTAGATAATGATGTAAACATATAATAGAAAAATGATAATGGATAAATATGCTAAGTATGCCTATATCTTTATAACTAATCAACACATTTATTTATGTATTCTCATCTACCTATCTATCGCCCTCCCTCTGTCTCTGTCTCTTCATCACTGTCTGTCATTCTCTCTCCCTCTTCTTCTTCTTCTTCTTCTTCTTCTTCTTCTTCTTCTTCTTCTTCTTCTTCTTCTTCTTCTTCCTCTCTCTTTCTCTCTCTCTGTCTCTCTCTGTCTCTCTCTGTCTCTCTCTGTCTCTCTCTGTCTCTCTCTGTCTCTCTCTCTCTCTCTCTCTCTCTCTGTGTGTGTGTGTGTGTGTGTGTGTGTGTGTGTGTGTGTGTGTGTCTGTGTCTGTGTCTGTGTGTGTGTTGTGAGTAAACTTTGCCAACATTGACATTGGTTTCAATAGTAGGAAAACAATACAAGTAGTCTTCATTATTCCAATACTATCATTTTTTCTAAGTCTTGATTTTTCATACTCAATATGACTTTTTTTACACTTACTTATTTAGGTGGTGTGTCCCTACCACAGTGTTTATATGGAGTTCAAAGGACCATTTGCAAAATTCATTTTCTCCTTTCATCTTGAGGCTGTAGCGATTACACTTAGGTGATCAGGCTCAAAGGCATGTGCCCTTAACTTTTGAGCCATATAAGAGCTCAAAATTATTTTTGAGCCCACATATTATTTTTAATATAACATTATTTGAAATAATGTCATCTAATATGTACTGATTATTACATTGAGAAATCATGGTTATCAACAAAAATGGCAACAAAGAAGAAACGACAAATGTCCCTTCTTATGAGACCATCTGAAGTAAAATAAGGTTCTGATGACAGCATAGGAAACTTCAAAGTACAGGATATATGCTCATAAAACATAGATGGGCCCTGTGGTCCTATTTCCATAGAAAAGCTTTCTAGTAAAACATATTCAAATTTGATGTTATTGATTTAATATCTAAACTGTGCCTGTGCTTCAAAATATAGAAAATACAAACTTCAAGCTCTCTAAAACCACATAACATTATCAGTTGCACAGATATTACTAGGTCTTAGGAACAGGAAACCTAAAAACTATAATAGTAATTGACTAGATTAAGAGATTTGAATGAAAAGAAACACTATTCTCAAGAACACTAATAGTCTGCCCCATAAGCCTGGAAAAGAGAGTGAAGAAAAAGATAAAGGATCACAAGAGCCATTGCCTGAGGAGACTCCTCTTCTAGGACTGTGGAGCTAAGAGACCATTATGTTGCATAGGTGGTCTCTGGAAAAATTTTAATTAAATTGGGTAATAAAAAGCCACTGCCCTTATGGTGAGAAAGAACTTGTAAAATTTTTGTGTGACTGCCAGGTAATGTTTAGGTTGGTGTCAGTGTGGGGTTTTGGTCCTGCTGTTCTCAGGCATACAAAAGTTATGACTAAAAAAAAATAATAAAGACGATTCCTTCTTTTCCTTATGTGATTTGTGAGTCATCACTGTGTCACCAAGTGTCCCAGTGTTACAGTGGTGATCAAATCAATCTGTCATGGATTATTATTAATCATGATGAAGAAGGTTGTAAGGTAACAAACAAAACCTTATACTACTTGCCTGAAATGAAAGATATTGGAGTTTTATTCTGATAATTCTGTTCTTTGAGTGACAGTTTAAAAGCCAATTTTTTCTTAATATTTTGATGAAGGACACTAATCCAGGATAACTGTTTTATAATTAAGAAACAAACAAATTCAAGGCAGATCTGGAGAATAAGAATGGTCACAAACTCAAGTTCTCTTTCATGAGCAATTTCGGCTCTGTTGGAGCTACAAATCATTTCCACTGAAGAATTGAAATATCTATAGACCACAGTAACTCCACCAAAGCATTTCTTACAGCACTGAAATTTGAATTTTATATAATACTCATAGATCATGAAATAATATTGATGCCATGATTTTATTTATTTTTTTTATACAAATGTAGTGTGGTAGGGTGTGTATGAGTGTCCTCTTGTATGGGCACATATGTGGGTGTTGGTGCAAAGATGTGTGTGCACATGTGGTGTGTGTGTGTGTGTGTGTGTGTGTGTGTGTGTGTGTGTGTGTGCACGCGCGCGCGCGCGCGTGCGCGTGCACGCGTGTGCGTAGGGTTGGGTGTCTTTCTCAAATGTTCTCTACCTTATACATTGAAGCAGGACCATTTTCTGAACTTGAAGCTCTGCCTCTGCTAATCTGGCTATCCGGTATTACCGGGATTCCTTGTCTCTGCCTCCCATGCAGTGAGATTTACAGGCTGCTTGCCAGGCTAGTCCTGATTTTACTTGTGTTCTAGTATTCTAATGTCTGCCTTCCACATGTGAATGCAAAGGGTTTCAGCTACTCAGCCATTTCCCTGGCCCTATTCCAAATTTTTAAATGTTAATGACTATACAAACTCCAGTGGTAGCTTTGGGTTTATAATGTGCTCATCCACGTTGACCACTAAAACTTAAGAGTTCCTGAATTACTAAAATTACACTTAACTTACAAATATCAGAGTTATTATTTATTCATATTTCTATTCCCCAAAGCAAATATATACATATCAGGCAGTGAATAATGATATGATGAGCAAATAAATGTGGAGATGGAATTTACTTGCTTTTTCACTTTGTTGAAGGGATTAGAGTCAGTATGATGGCCAAGCAAAATGTCATGAATCTCAGTGTTACCATTGTCATGTGGAAAAATTATTACATAGAAATCAATGTATACATACACAAAACACACAAACACACATACACCTATACCCCAGACACATTTGAAGATAACAAAAAGTTACTTAATTTTAACCTAATTATGAAAAATGAAATTGAAAATAATATGAAACAGAATTCTCAACTAGTCAATATGAAAGCTATATCATTAAATTTTAGTTTCCTAAAAGTGTGAATGATCTACAGAGATACGATAAGAATTCATGGACTGTGTTGACATATATGGTCCCCTGGAGGAGGGGAAAGGGACAAGATCTCCAGAGAAATTATTATGTTTTAATACTGTGTTAGATTAAAGTAGACAGAGTCAAAGATTGCATTCTTCACTTGGTGTGTTGGAACATACCTGTAATCCCAGACTTCAGTATTCAGAAACAGAAGAAACAAGAATTCAAAGCCAGCCTGTAATTTCCAGTGAAACCCAGTCTTTAAAGTAAAAGGTTGATTTGTTTTCCATATATCATATCTCTTCTGATTCAGCATGAATCATGATTGTAAAACATTCATTATTTGTTTGGATAGTTATTTAATGCATTTCCCAATTAGCTATTAAGCCATGTAGAGACAAGGACAATGACTACTTTACTTTGATCTTCTCAACAATTAACCCAGTTCTGGGCATCTATCAGATATCCAATATATATTTGTAAAGTAAATGGATAAATTATAAATACTATTATATTTAAGTAAATGGAGGAGACTGTTGGAAGAATAGTTATTTTGAATCACATGAAAATTTTATTATACTCAAATATATTTTACTTGGCATGTTACCAAGCAACTACAAAATGGAAACATGGAAATAGCTTCCAAATTGAGAAATAAAATTTTCATAATTAAAAAATAAAACATAATTTTCATCCTAAACCAAATAGTAGACATGTACATCCATACATACAAACATACATACATACATACATACAAAAGATAGACAGAAACACATAGATAGATAGATAGATAGATAGATAGATAGATAGATAGATAGATAAAGTAGATGATGGATAGATGTATAGTGCATGTTAGGCAACTTCTCTACCATTGAGAATTCCAGCCAGGTACCAGGGTATTTCTAGCAGGACGTATGTAATGCTTTGTGAGATGCAAATACAGGCACAATGTTTGAATATATACACAAGGAAGGAAAATAGCTGCTGTAAAATAAGGTCAAAACAATTTGAATCCTCATAACAGATACCCCGGTCGCATGTAAGTTTGTTTGATAATTTCAGCCTGCAAGCCAATAGAAAACCTCAAGAGTAATTTGGAAGTCTCAGTCAACTAAGCAGACTAGCAAAGAATGACATTTTTAATTATCTGGGGTCGATTTATGAGTCTGGAACTCTATCAAATATCCATCTATTCCCAGAGCTTAATTCAGGTACATATACTACCAAACTCATAAGATGTTGGTGTCATAGAATCACTACAGAAAATGAAAGCACTACCACAAAACAGAGCATAGGATTCCAGATATACGTCTCCCTTCTAATGGTCTATCTGGGTACCCAGAAAGGGGGAAGGAACAATTCTCAGATATATAGCCCACCTAGGTAAAGCACTTTCAAACATACTTCATTTATTTATTTTAGGCAATTTTGGCTCAAAATCATGCAAAATTACTGTCTCCAGTTTCACTCAGCTCTTTTGAAATAGTCCAGATTTTGTGCTAAGAGTTTAAAGCCACAGAAAAGAGCTAGGCCAAGAGGGAAACCTTTTGAAGAGTTCTCACAGCTGTGAAAACACAGGCCTCAGGCTGTGTGTAGAGTTACTTCAAACAGCTGCTTCAGGTGACTAAACACCTTGAGTCTCATTCATCAAGTGTTGTTTATACTGGCTGACAGACCAGACTTGGAGAATTAACTCAGAGAAAAAAGATGTACTACATACCAAGTATGGGAAAGGAAGCTAGTTCTTTAGAAGTGTAGCAGGAAAAAGGAGTAACTTGACTAATTTTAAAAGAAAACAAGATTAATTTTATTTTATGTTAACATTTCTTTTGATACATATTGCATATTTATAATCAAATTTGAAATAGCAATGATGTTTTACCAGGCAGGGAAATACCTCAACCATATGGTCATAAACATTTAGTTAATTAATATTATAAGTACACAAGTTAAATCATAGGGACACCAAACACACTGTATCACTTTTTAAGAAAAATAAGGTTTTAATCTTGCCCAAGTCACCATATCACTGTAAGCATTTGTTTGATGAAGGATGACAGATAAGGTTCAACACGCATCATTAAAAATTTCTTTCATGTATTTTACTCACAAAGGTGATATGATAAAACGTTTTAAGCCATGTAACTATTTGCATGGATCAAAAGAAGAATGAAATAAAATAACACGGGTCAGTGCCAGGCAAAGTATTCCCAGTTAAATAAGCTTTAAATATTGAAAGACAGCTTTAATATTTCTTTTTAATCAAGAAAAAAGTCACTTGGTAATTTTTTTCTTCGTAACATCACGATGGCTGCTAAAAACTTTTTTCACAGCTTCAGCTCACCAGTAGGCAGAAAAACCCACCCTGCCCTCTCCCTTCTCAGTGCAGATGTCAGCTGTCAATTCCACTGACAATTAGTTTATCATTGACATTTTGTAAGTTTCAAAAATAAATATCTTTTCACATTCCCTAACCTCCTCCCATCTTTCATACCAGTTCATGGATGATAGTTAAATATTCTGTTTTCTAATTGTTTTCCATGTCTGCAGGCACTTTCATTTCTTTTCATCAATGACTCCACGGCACTTCTCAAAGTGTACAGTGACCTTGGGATCTTGAAGGAAAATTTCAGATTTCTTTCCCTTTGAAAGAAATCTTTCTCTGAGATCTGGCATTTTTAACAATCTCCAAGTGTGGACAGTTGCTAATGGAGGCAGAGTCGACCCTTTAATAATCAAGACTTGCATTGCAGTTCTGAAGAACATTTTGTAAACACTATCTTCTATTTTTCTTTAACCTTAAAGGCTACTTAAAAGCATATATATATATGAAAATAGCAACATATTTTTACCCCCAGAATCAAATAAAAAGTTATTGAAAACCAGGCTAGAGTAATACAATGTTTTATTTTTTAGAATATAGGACCAAATCCTGAAATTAGAACTATTGATATATAGAAATATATATTCATGTCTGGTCATCCAAAAGATACTAGAGATGATCATCCAACAAAAAAGGAAATGGATATCACTATGAAAGTGAAAAGTGACATGGTGTGATAACTGAGGTGCTAAAAGCTAAATACTTGCTAATCAGAAAAGCAGCAATAAAATCAAAGATACCACTATCAGGAGTAAGGATGAAAGGATCGATAAAGTCTGGAAGAAAGGTGATAAGAAACACAGGCAAAGTCTAAGGAATGGATGCTTTAGGTATTAGTGTTCATATGTCTGCAAATATGTTTATGTGTGTGGAGGCCTCAAGACAGCTTCAGGAACCACTTGGTTTTTGAGAAAGGGCCTCTCATTGACACTGAGTTTACAGATTATGTTAGTTGGGATGGTCCTCGAATTCCCAATACCCTCATGTTCCAACTCCTCCAGCACTGCAATTACAACCTGGTGTTTTAATAGAGCTCTGGAGATCAAACTGAGGCCCTGCGGATTGCATTCTAGGCACAATATTAAGCTCTCTTCTCACCCACAGAGGGAAACTCCTTCAAACTCTACTAGTTTCCAGTTAGAATCTCATGAGGTAAGTATCAAACCTCTTTAAAGACAAAGACAGGGAATCACAAATAGTTTTAATTCATTTATTTATAAATAATATCAGTTTACAGAGTGTAAAGATGTGAAAATAATTTCTCTCATCACAAAGATTGCTGCTCATTAATTATGGTTCTGACCCTTTCAGTAGACTCATAAAAGAAAATAAAGAGCTGAAAACATCAGATAGTCACAAATGTGTTTAGAAGAACACAGAAAATAAAGTGATTTAAGAGAAAGTTCCCTGGAGAAGTTAGTACAGTGGGATGGAAATTCGAACATGCAATAAGTGAGGCAGGGCAGAGGCAAGGATACTGGATAAAGAAAATTAATATTAATATTACTGTTTTCCATTCAATCTCATCTGCCTATTTAATATGCCAGATCAAGTAGGATGTGTAACCCTCACTATTGCTGAGGCTGAGGCTAGGGAATCTCAGGGCTTGCATAAACTGTAGAGTGAGTTTGTGGCCAACCTGGGCAACCTCTATCCAAAAGAAGACAGGAAAGAAGAAAGGAAGGAGGGAAGGAAGGAAAGAAGGAAGGAAGGAAGGAAGGAAGGAAGGAAGGAAGGAAGGAAGGAAGGAAGGAGCAGAAAAAAAAGAAAAAAAGAGTGGAGCTAAAGCTCTGTCATCTTGTGCTTATTTGGCATTCATGAGTCCCTAGGTTCAATCTTTGTTATTTATTTACTTTTTATTTTAAATTTTTATTCATTTTACATACCAACTACAGTTCTTCCTCCCTCCCCTCCTCCTGATCCTACCACTCTCCCAGGCCACACCCTATCCACTCCTGAGAAAGGGTAAGGCCTCCTATGGGAAGTCCATTTTAATACTGCAAAATGAAGACTGAATTAATGAAGAAGGAAAGGAAGAAAGGAAGACAGAGAAAGAAAGGAATCATTCCATCTAAATTCTGAAGTAATTACTAACTATGGATTAGTATTTCATGTACTAAGTTAACAAAGCACTATATACTACATCTTAATAAATTGAAAGATTTTTTTTAAAGTTAGCAAAGTGAATTTAATGACATTAGAGGCATCTTACAAAGGTGAGATAATGAAATCATTCCCCCATCCTTTTCAAGAAGAAAGGGTATTCCTGGACCACAAATACAATCAATATCTTTCTCTGCCCTACTTGTGAGAAAAGATACATTTTCCCATATAAAACAGAAATACAATTAAATGTGAACAGAAAGCAATGGGAACACAAGAACAATCAAGATTATCTTTCATGAATTTTGGCTTCGGGGTAACACATTGCCTGTAGGCCATGATGATAGTCAGTCAATCCAATCGGTTATGAAGATGCTGCCTGATTAGGGAATGTGAAGGGACAACACAGTGGTCACAACCCCACATCAATTAGATTAGGCATCATTACACTATGTCAATGAATACTGAATAATACTGCAGCATAAAGAAGTGGTTAGTGTTCTGAACAGTTCCCTTGTGTTCTGACTTCTTCCATCCTGCTTCTCTGAATTTCTGCATTGGCAATGTCAATGGTATCCCATACAGGGTACTCCTTTTGCCAGATAGCAGAAAAGAAAACTTAAGCTGGAAATATGCTGTTATAGAATTTATTTGTCTAAAGATTTGATTGACATTACTTCTCCTCTATAAAAGTGAGAGTTGTTTGTCAAATAAAAACAAGGAAGAACTGGAAGAGAAGAGCAAGTGAGAACCCTTCCAAGGCAGTGCCTGTAAAGAACCCATACAGAGCAGTTGCCACCGGAATGTGATCTTCTTTCATTTCTACCAACATTTTCCTTCTGTTCTCCTACTCTGTATGTTGTCCCAAAGCAGAGTTGAAGCCCAGTGCTCTCCTCCTTTCTTGCTTAAGTTCTTACTTGATTTTCTTGGAGAGCTACTACTCAGAAAGAGAGCCTGCCTTCTGACCCCAGCCATTAGAATTTTCAATGTCATTAGTACTTATCAAACAACAGATAAAAATCAAAGAACAGATCCCTGTACAGACAAGGAAGGGTCTCGTCCACCCAAAGGATAAATTGACTTGAACCAAGGAAGAATCTAGCTAAAGTGTGTGCAGACTTTTACTTACTATTTGTCATTTTCTCTCACTTTTCCCCATCTTTCTCTTCTACCTGTGACCTTAAGAATACCTTAAGAATGTTACCATGTAAAACATCAGCCCTGCAGTGTCTGACTTGCAAGAAAATTGGCAGCCAGTAGCTGGCATGTGCTTCTGATTATGTTAATGAATTAGAGGTCAAGCCCTTTGACTCTTCAGTTAAAGCAATCTGAATCCATTTAAAGGTAAATTTAAACAAAAAGGAGTTTTGGTTACCTCATAATCTCACCAAAAATAGCTCAGTTAATATGTAGTGAAGTCTGGCATAAATGAAGGTTTATTCTTTGATCTCTGTACAACAAAGCTAGAAAACATAATTTTCCCAGTTCTAAGAGTGATAATAAAATGTATTTTTTACTCACTGAAGCAAATGCAATTACTCATATTTTCCACTTAATGTATGGGATAAATTCCATCACAACTTCACAAGGTGAAAATGGTCAAATGTGGGCAAACTTGGCTGCAACTTTCAATCTGCTCCTTTGAAAGCTCAGAGAGACAGCTGCCTGGCTTGCTAGCCACATCTTGTTAACACATATCAATAAAGTGTGGGGTGGAGTGCTGATCCCCAGTGTGCATTGCAGGCAGGCTCTCCTCAGCCATCAAGAAATCAACACTTTGGGGCTTGTGTGGGCTCCTGACTCAGTAGAAACAGTCTATGTCATTATGTTTTGTTTAACATAACTGATAAAATGATTCCTTTACAATGATTCAATCTTTCTGATCTCTAAGCAGCAAGTGACAGATTATCAGGTCCAAACTTGTGAAATTAAGGAAGGAAAGAAAATGAAAAACATCCCAATTTTTACCATGGCCACAAAGTTTTAGATAGAAGAACAGGGTCAAGTTGTTTAGTAGACTGATTTGGAAAAGTACTCTTCAAAAAAAAAAAAAAAGAAAGAAAGAAGATGCAGTACCGAAATAATCTCCTACCTTTTAATGATAACACTGTCTCAAAAAAATAAGGCAGATGAACATTTTAGCAATCATGAGAATGTTGTTGAAATGATATGTCACTAAATATTTTTCAAGGGGATTTCAGGGTAATTATATTAGTCAAGGTTTATGAAACACTATGGTTACCTAAGTACTCAACATATCTGAATTGCTCATTGTCTGTACCTGATGGGACAATTATGATCATTACCCCTGTTTTATAATAAGAATGCTGAGGAGGAGGGGTTAAGTAAATTAGCCCACTGCATGTAACAGGAATTGGATAGGCTATGTTTCAAGCCCTAACCCAACAGATTCAGCAGCATTCTCAATAGTGGAGCAAATGTAGCATCTAAATACAGTGTCCCAAAGAATTCTCTTACCATTTTTTTATACTTTACTGCTAAAACAGGGAGGAAAGGACTGGATTGTGAAATTATATGAGGGCCTGACATTGCTCAGTTTGGGCAGCATGTAGGTCTTAAACAATAAGCAGGTCGCTGAGGTTAGCCAAAATATGGATGTGAGTGAGACATCTGTTGCTGAAGAATGAGGGCAGTTATAGAAATGTGAACAGCCAAGCCTTATCCAGAATGTATTTAGCCATGAGAAACTTATGAAAACCATTTGTGGTTGCTTTATAGTGGGTCAACTCAGCTATAACAATGTTTCCCAGAATTCTTTTTTCTTCAGCTACCTGGCATCAGTGCAACTGAAGGGGGGGGGGGTAATGCCATTTGAAAGCTACAAGTGGAAAAGCAGGCAGATTGCGGACTAAGTCATCTTAGGAAAGACACACTGGTCATTTATGTAATTGCTGATACTGACATCCAACTCACTGTGGGCATCAGTCAGTTGTAGTGGACCTCTTTTTTGGAGGCCAGGGTCATGCCTATCTACATGTATTGAGTTAAATATGTCGCTGATCATGAGGAAAGATGCAGCTCCAATTTCACTCACAGAGTCCTATTATTATATTGCCTTCCCTGTTGTGGATTTATATTCAGTTCTGTCCCTGCTGTCTTTAGTCCATCATTGAATGCAGCTATGGCAGACTTACTCAGACAGCTTGAGGAGATTAAGGACAATTCTACTTACTTTGATAACTTTCTTGTTCATTCTCACTCACATTGGATATCCTCTCTTGAAGCTTTTGATATATGTTTTATGGTTCTGTTTGAATTGCTTGAGGAACACTTCTAGAATTTGGAGCTACAGATGTCAGAGGGTGACGGCATCATGAAGGCAAAGTTGAGTAAAACTGGACCAAGCAAAGAGGGATGGGGTAAGTGACATATAAACAATTCAATAAAATATAATAAAGGAAACATAAGGAAACATAAGTATACACAGCTTCATCTTATTCATATGGATTTTGTAAGATGAAAGCTGTCTTACTCATAAGAAAACAGATAAATATGAAAAGTTTATTCAGTGTTTTGAACAAGATTGTTAGATTTCATTAACCTCTATGTGGGTGTACTTATGCATCAAATAATAGCAACAAGAAATTGAGTGTGATGGCTTACAACTAGCTAAATTCCATCTGCAGAGACCCTCAGGACAAATTAAATTTTATCTAAAACCACCTACCCACAAGCGATGAATAGAGTCTGCCTACGGCAGTTGTGTACATCCTAACTGCCAGAACTTAACTATATTTGATGAGTGACTACTTATAAAGATGAAAAGAATTTAGAGTGCTAAGAAACTTAATATAGTAAGCATCTCTAACTCTGAAAGGAAACAACAAACTTAAATATGGCTATCTTATCTGTATAGACTGATTCAAATATGTACTCAGCAGAAAGAAAGGTAAGAATTTAGAAGCAATAAAGGGATGGGGAAATTAATGGAATGATCAAATTAAAGCATAATAGAAGCCAAAACAAAGAGAGAAGCAATTTACTTCAGAGATGGGGTGAAAATGAACAAAATATTCTACCTGCAGAAACAGAGTCAGGGTGGCTAACTCCATCATTCTCTAAGAAAAGCAACTCCCAAAGCTAATCAATTGAAAGCACAGAACTTGGTCTGTCACATCACCTGTGCAAAGCAAATGAATATTCTGTTTTACTTAGTGAGGTGAATGTACTTGGGAGAAGGTGATGAAATGAAATAGGAAAGTCTGTTTTGTCAACATATTAAGATAAAGCAGTTAATGACGGAGATTCAGATTATAGATCTTAAACTCATACATAGTACAAATAAATGCTTCTATGTTATATAATATATTATACATCACATAATATTATTGATATTAATAGAAAAGGCATTTGTAGACAAAGATAGAAAGTGGGAGGCATGCTTGGAGAGAGAATTCACCTTTGAGTCTTTGTTCCCACAGCAGACTAGAATGATATACTAGCTAGTTTCCTCAGCTCATTTTGTAGTAATGTTTTTCAGACCTTAGCTCTTTACTCCCTTTTCTACTACAAAGTGAGTATATGACACCACAGTCTCACATAAAGAAAAGAAAACACAGTAGTAAATTAACTTAAATACACCTGAACTTAGGATATCCAGAGTCAAACTGTCCCTAGTTTTTCCTTTTTACATGATTCTAGATTTATTTTGCCATTTAAAAGTTTACTTTGGCTATGGTTGAAATTGAATTTGTTCTTCAAAGAAACTCAACAATGGAAGTACAAAGGGGAAACCTCTGTCTGCTCCCTGGGAGTTCTGAAGTCAATAATTATAAAATGATAGGATTCTTAATGAAAACATCTTTTGGAAAGGTTGAAATTGACAACAGTACCACTGAAGAGACATGAAATAAGTCACAGTGTAGTCACAACCATAAATACAACTAGATGATGTAATTTTAAATCCCCTAAGAATTATTGTATAAATGAATCTCAAGTTTAGAATTAAAATCCTGAGAATAAGCATGCATTGAAATTCCTAGAAAAAAACAAAGAAGTTCTTTTCAAAAATAGCCTTTAGATATAGTATTATCACAAATAGATTTAATGGAAGACTTGTAAAATAATACAGCATAAGAAAATTGATGCACATATGCATTGACTCAGATGTACACAGTAATTATTCTTAGTAGATTTGCTTCTTTGCAATCCTACCATGAGATCTGCACTAAACACACTGATCTGATCTCAACTTTTTCTGCAGTTGCATACAAGACTTGGAAGAAAACACAATAGCCCATATACCCACATTACATGCAAATTCTCCCAATGTCAATATGGGACCAAAATGTCAAGGTCAGAACAAACAAAATGTCTTCTGTGCTGTCTTAACATTAATTAGAGATTACTAAAATGCCTCCTGTGACAAACTTAAGAAAGTTCTGGAGTTTGTAAGAAAACTTTTTACAGCATTCTTAAGCTTTTTAGACTTTTTTAGACTTACAAATTATGACTCTCTTGAGCATTGTTTGTTGAAAAATTTTATCTGTTTTCTTGGATGTTTTTCTGTTTGTTTTCCCTGTTGCAGCTCATTCATGCTAGCTGTGGCACTGACCCATATTCCTTACCATGAACCAATTTTAGTAATTTTAAGTTGCAAGTAATTAAGCTCATGTTATAGCCAATTCAATTTTACTTAATATTGGTTTTTGCCATGTATCCACTTTTATCACAAAGGGTGTTTGATATAATTTTATTAAATCTAATTTCTTTCATAGAATAGGAAGTTACACTTTTGGGGGCAGTTTTAGGATCTTATGTCTATGGCCCTTTCAGAACACTTTCTAATTCCAAAGCAGAAAAGCTGATTCCAGAATTGTGAGGATGAATTCTTCATCCTGACACAATGATTGGCACAAGCAAGTCTCAGTGCCCCATGTACTTGGTAAGGAAATGGTTACAGTAAATCAACCTTTTAAGAAAAAAAGGCAACACTACCCATATATCTCAATAAATTTCACATTGTGTCTCAATCCATCTGACTGTCCATTAATTTGTCTCCCACATACTTTTAGCTAGGAGAAGGCACCTCACAAATCGGTTTAACTCAATCAGGTTGTGCATTAATTGTACTCATAGTAGAAAAACCAGAAGTAAGAAAAGTCTTTCAAATGAGAAGTTTAAAATATAAAGCCAGTTCACTTCACTATCACTTCCTTACTTTCTACAAGGTTTCCAATTTCTATTAGCTACAAAACCAAGAAAAATAATATGCATTGTGGAATAGTGGAAAGAGCTTATGAACTGGTAAAAACAGACATTTTATTAAAAGCTATATAGTCAAGCTTCTGCTATCTAAACATCCATTTATGCATACACGTGGATTAAACCCTAGTATATAATGGACAAGATCTGTAATACTAACTTGGACCAAGAGTATTTCAGAACTCATGAATACAACTTTAAATAACATGCTGAAAGAAGAAATGCTATAAACTCCCACCAGAAGATTATAGCACTGTTACTAACAGAAAGATTCTAATGAAGACATTCTGCTGTGAGTTATGGAGCAGAGGGTAAGACCAATGGACTTGTCACAATGATGTTTGGTTTACAGGCTTTTGGCCAGCACAAATCCTCAAGAGTCACATGGAGCTCACCATGCATACTTGTGTGTGTGTGTGTGTGTGTGTGTGTGTGTGTGTGTGTGTGTGTGTGTGTGTCTTTCCTAAAGATTTCTTTCCATTGTTACCTATAGTTGTTATGCAATTGGTATTCCATCACCCAAATTAAAGCTCAGAGAATGATTTGTAAAGTATGCTTATTTGATATTTATTTTAAGTAAGACACAATTTTGTTGCCAGAACTATATATTTTTGTTTAGTAACACAATCATAACATCTTGGATTATTGCAGGCTTATTTTATTATTGTTAACAACACTAATTTAAAATATGTGTATGCATGTTTTGCCTGGATGTTTGTAGGTGAAGACTTAGAGTTACGGATCTTGCCAAATACACATAAGGCATTTAGTTCAGATATGTATATGAAGGAGGGTTTAGAGATATATAAGTATGTATTTCTCTTCTTCATTTTATCATATTTGTGTATTTTGTTGCATATTTTCAGACTAGGTTTTACTATGTTGTCTAGGCTGGCCTTGAACTATGTGTAGGCCATGCTCATTTCAAAACTGTGATCCCCCTGCCTCAGTCTCCCAAATGATAGGATTGTTGTATTCAGTCACTTCCAGCCTTCAATACTCTGACAACTATTTTAAAACATTTACACATTTGTAAAAGCCTGGTTAAAATAATAAGTCCCAATGAGTTTGTATGTTTATTTTATGAGTATTTGCTACATACTATTTTTTATTAGTTCAAATTAGAAACAAGCTTGTTTCACATGTCTATCCCTTCTCCCTCTCCCTCCTCTCACCCTTATCCCTCCTACCCCACCCCTATTAACCCCCCCACCCCATCCACCCTCCACTCCTCAGGCAGGGTAGGGCCCTAAACAGGGGCTCCGCAAAGTCCACCACAACATCCTGGGCTGGGCCAGGGCAAGAGTGTGTCCCTTCACTTGGGATGGGCTCTCAAAGTTCCTTCTTACACCAGGGAAAAATACCAATCCACTACCAGGGGTATCCTAGAGTGCAGAGGCCTCCTCCTTGACATCCATGTTTAGGGGTCTGTATCAGTCCTGTACTGGCCTCCCAGACAGCATCTGTGGTCAATATGCTCCCCCTTGTTCAGGCCAGGTGTTTCTGTGGGTTTCTCCAACCTGGTATTGACCCCTTCCATCTTCATTCCTCCCTCTCTGCAACTAAGTTCCAGAGTTCAGTTCAGTGTGTATCTGTGGATGTCTGCCTCTGCTTCCATCAGCCACTGGATGAGGGCTCTGGGATGGCATAAAAAGTAGTCATCAATCTCATTTTAGGGGAAGGGTGTTTAGATTATCCTCTCCAACATTGCCTGGATTATCAGTTTGTGCCATCCTTGTAGATTTCTGGAAATCTCCCTAGTGTCAGATCTCTCCTCGGACCTATAATGGCTCCCTCTAATGGTATCTCTCATCCTGGTCTCCTCTATTCTTCCCCCAACTCAATATTTCTGCTCCTCCATTTCTTCCTCTCCTCTCCTCTTCTCCTGCTCTCATTCTAGCAGCTCCCTTTCCCTTACCCTCATGCTCCCAATTAGCTCTGGAGTTCCTGCCCCTTCCCATTCCTGGGGTCCATGCATTTATCCCCTAGAGTACTTCATGTTTTCTAATTTCTTTGGTGAAGAGGATTGTAGGCTAGTAATCCTTTGCTCTATGTTTAAAATTCATATTTGAGTGAGTACATAACATGTTTGTCGTTTTGTGACTGGGTTACCTCACTCAGGATGGTTTCTTCAAGTTCCGTCCATTTGCCTGCGAATTTCAAGATTCCATTGATTTTTTCTGCTGAGTAGTAATCCATTGTGTAAATGTACCACATTTTCTCTATCCATTCTTCAGTTGAGGGGCATCTAGGTTGCTTCTGGGTTCTGGCTTTTACAAACAACACTGCTATGAACATGGTTGAACATATGTCCTTGTTGTATGAACATGCATTATTTAGGTATATATCCAAGAGAGGAATTGCTGGATCTTGAGGTAGACTGATTCCCATTTTTGTGAGTAACCACCATACTGATTTCCAGAGTGGTCTTATAAGTTCTCACTCCCACCAGCAATGGAGGAGTGATCCTTTTTCTCCACATCCTCTCCAGCATAGATTGTCATTGGTATTTTTTATTTTAACCATTGTGACAGGTGTGAGGTGGTATCTCAAAGTTGTTTTGAGTTGTATTTCTCTGATGGCCAAGGATTTTGAGCACTTTCTTAAGTGTCTTTCAGCCATTTCAGATTCCTCTGTTGGAATTCTCTATTTAGTTCTGCACCCAACTTTTAATTTCATTGTTTGGAGTTTTGGTGGCTAGCTTCTTGAGATCATTGTATATTTTGGAAATCAGCCCTCTGTCCAATGTGTGGTTGGTGAAGATCTCTTCCCATTCTGTGGGCTGTTGTTTTGTCTTACCGACTGTGTTCTTTGCCTTACAGGAGCTTCTCAGTTTCAGGAGGTCCCATTTATTAATTGAAGATCTCAATGTCTTTGCTACTGGTGTAATGTTCAGGAAGCAGTCTCCTGTGTGCCTATTTGTTCATGAGTATCTCCCACTTTCTCTTCTAGAAAATTGAGTGTGGCTGGATTTATGTTGAGATCCTTGATCCATTTGCACTTAAGCTTTGTGCATGGTGACAGATATGGATCTAAGGTTTGTCTATCTTGTTGATCTTCTCAATGACCCACCTCTTTGTTTCATTGATTCTTTGGAATGTTTTCCCAGTTTCTACTTTATTGATTTCTGCCCTCAGTTTGATTATTTCCTGGTGTCTACTCCTGCATGTTGACTTTGCTTCTTTTTGCTCTAAAGCTTTCAGTTGTTCTGTCAATTCTCTAATGTGACTTTTCTCCAGTTTCTTCATGTGGGCACTTAGTGCTATGAATGTTCCTCTCAGCACTGCTTTCAGAGTGTCCCATAAGTTTGGGTATGTTGTGTCTACATTCTCATTAAATTCTAGGAAGTCTTTAATTTCTTTTTTATTTCTTCCACAACCCAGGAATGGTGTAATTGGGTGTTATTCAATTTCCATGAGTTTGTAGATTTTCTCCAATTTGCATTGCTGTTGAATTCTAGTTTTAACGAATGGCTATCTGATAAGATACAGGGGGTTATTTCGATTGTTTTGTATCTGTGGAGATTTGCTTTGTTATGAACTATGTGGTCAATTTTAGAGAAGGTGCCAGGTGGCACTGAGAAGAAGGTATATTCTTTTGTGTTTGTACGAAATGTTCTATAGGAATCTGTTAAACCCAATTGGGTCATAACTTCTGTTAGATCCTTTTTTTCTTTGTTAAGTTTCTGTTTGCTGGTCCTGTCTAGTGGTGAAAGCAGTGTGTTGAAGTCTCCTACTATAAGTGTGTGTGGTTTTATGTGGGTTTGAGCTTTAGTAATGTTTCTTTTACAAATGTGGGCACCTTCATATTTTGGGGCATAGATGTTCAGGATTGAGACTTCATCTTGATGGACTTTTACTGTGATGAGTATGAAATGTCCTTCTTCATCTCTTTTGATTGATTTTAGTTTGAAGTCTAATTTGTTAGATATTAGGATTGCTACACCAGCTTGTTCCTTGGGCCCATTTGATTGGAAAATATTTTCCCAACCCTTTACTCTGAGGTCACGTCTGTCTTTGAAGTTGAGGTGTGTTTCTTGTATACAGCAGAAGGATGGATTCTGTCTTCGTATCCATTCTGTTAGCCTGTATCTTTTTATGGACAGGTTAAGACCATTGACATTGAGGGATATTAATGTCCATTGATTGTTCTTGTTTGTTTTGGATTTATTGTTGGTGGTGTCATTGTGTGTGGATTTCGCCCGCCTGTTTCTTTTCCTGTTTGGTAGAATTGCCTATATTTTTGTGAGTGTAGTTATCTTAGTTGGGTTGGAGTTTTCCTTCTAGAAGTTTCTGTAGTGCTGGATTTGTGGATATGTATTGTTTAAGTCTGGTTTTGTCATGGTATATCTTGTTTTCTCCATCTATAGTGATGAAAGTTTTTCTGGGTACAGTAGTCTGGGTTGGCATCCATGCTCCCTTAGTGTTTGTAGGATATCTATCCAGGACCTTCTGGCTTTCAAAGTTTCCATTGAGAAGTCAGGTGTGATTCTGATAGGTCTGCCTTTATATGTTACTTGGTCTTTTTCCTTTGCTGTTCTTAATATTTTTTCTTTATTCTGTAGATTTGGTGATTTGATTATTACGTGTTGAAGGGACTTCTTTTTATGGTCCAGTCTGTTTGGTGTTCTGTAAGCTTCTTGTATTTTCATAGGCATATCCTTCTGTAGGTTGGGGAAGTTTTCTTCTATGATTTTGTTGAATATGTTTTCTGTACCTTTGATGTGTATTTCTTCACCTTCTTCTATACCTATTATTCTTAGGTTTGGCGTTTTCACGGTGTCCCATATTTCCTGGATATTTTGTGTTAAGGATTTGTTGGACTTCAGATTTTCTTTGGTTGAAGAATGTATATCCTCTAGAGAGTCTTCAACAACTGAGATCTCTCTTCCATCTCTTGTATTCTATTGGTTATACTCACATCTTTAGTTCCTGATTGTTTATCCACCCTTTTTATTTCCAGCATCACCTCATTCTGTGTTTTCTTTATTGTTTCTATTTCAGCTTTCATGCCTTGAACTGTTTCGAGTGCTTCTTTTACTTGTTTGGTTGTTTTTTCTTGGCTTTCTATAGATTCTTTGAGAGATTTGTTTACTTCTTGAATTCTTTGGTTTGTCTTTTCCTCCACCTCATGTAATTTTTTGCTTGTTTTTTCTTCTATTTCTTTAAGGGATTTTATTGTTTCCTTTTTCAAGGACTCTATCATCTTCCTAAGATAATTTTTGAGGTCCATCTCTTCTTCATGCT
Organism: Cricetulus griseus; assembly: GCF_003668045.3. NCBI lineage: Eukaryota > Metazoa > Chordata > Mammalia > Rodentia > Cricetidae > Cricetulus > Cricetulus griseus. The sequence goes on from NC_048599.1 coordinate 127,869,767, forward strand.
CTGTGTTGGGCTTTTCAGATCTTGCTGGTGTGGAGTCCCTAGATTCTGGTGGTGTCATATTGGTTTTTCTATTGTTGAGTGTCTTCTTACTCTGTCTTCTTCCCATCTTTTCTTTCAGTGAGTGCATGTGGCTCACCTTCTGGAGGCAGCGGGATCGAAAAGGGTGGTGGGTGGACAAGGGTGGGGTTTGTCCAGACTCAGTGTGGACCTTCCTGAGGTTCATGTACCCACTGAGGTTCAGGTACTGCCTCCGGACAGAAGGCAGGGTGTAGAGAGGTGTGAGATGTGTCTGACTCAGTGTGGGTCTTTCCGGACAGGGGAGGTCTACTCTTGTCTCTGTGGGGTCATGCAGAAGTGAGCAGGTGTTGATGGAGGAGGTTAGGGAGTGGGCAAAGCAGGGCCTAGACTCACTTGAGGCTAGGGCACCACCGCCAGACAGAGGGCAGGTTGTAGATAGGTGTGAAGTATGTCCTGACTCCTACTAGATACTATTTTAAATATTTAGTTTTACTGTTTTCTATTATTAGTATGTATACCTTTTTCTTTTTTGTTCTTTTGCATTTTTATTTAAATTAGAAACAAGATTGTTTTTACATGTTAATCTCAGTTCTCTCTCCCTCTCCTCCTACCCTGACCCCACTAACACCCTACCTATCCCATAACTTTCTGCTCCCCAGGGAGCATAAGACCTTCCATGGGGGATCTACAGAGTCTGTCATATTCTTTAAGATAGGACCTAGGCCCTCCCCAGTGTATCTAGACTGAGGGAGTATCCCTCGATGCTAGGGAAAAGTAGAGATCGACTACAAGAGTCCCCATAGATTTCTGAGGCCTTCTCACTGACTCCCATGTTGATTGGGTCTGGATCAGTCTCATGCTGGTTTCCCAGCTATCAGTATGGGGACCAAGAACTCCCTGTTGTTCATGTCAGTTCTTTCTGTGGGTTTCACCAGCCTGGTCTTGACCCCCTTTGCTCATCACTCATCCTTTTCTGCAACTGGATTCCAGTTCAGTTCAGTATTTAGCTGTGGGTGTCTGTTTCTACTTCCATCAGCTGCTGGAAGAAGGCTCTAAGATGGCCTATAACTTAGTCATCAATCTCATTATCAGGAGAGGGCATTTAAGGTAGCCTCTCCACTGTTACTTGGATTGTTAGTTGGTGTCATCCTTGTAGATATATGGACATTTCCCTAGTGCCTGATTTCTCTTTAAACCTATAATGGCTCCCTGTATTATGGTATCTCTGTACTCATTGATATATGGATTTTAGATATAGAGCAAAGGATTGCCAGCCTACACTCTACACCACCAAAGAAACTAGGAAACAAGGAGGATCCTAAGAGAGACATACATGGTCCCCTGGAGAAGGGGAGAGGGACAGGATCTCCTGAGCAAATTTCGAGCATGTGGGGAGGGGAGAGGGCACTAAGAGAATGAGAAGGGCAGAAGAGCAGGGATGAGGAGGGCATAAGGGAGAAGGAAGGTTGAGTCAGGGGAAGAATAGAGGAGAGCAAGACTTTTTTGAATTTCAAAACCTCTTGCTAAATATTTTGATGTAAGTATAACATTATTTTTTAAATTTTTTTTCTAAAAAGTACATATACTTTTCTTAGGTACTTTATCTTCAAGTTAGAAGGTATTTGTATTTGATTTTAGTTCTCTCTTTTACATAGAAAATGACACTGTCAACAATATGTATTGAAAAATTTAATAAGAATCTATGATGATAAAAGTTGCTTTTAATTAATAGAAAATAAATTCTCAGAAACACATTCTTTAAAAACACATATATGACAATGAGGCCTGTACAATTGTCTTAAAATAAGCCTTCAACATCCTCCCACACTTTTCTCTCCATTATCTCCATCTGTAATAATAAAATATATCATCTGATTGCAGCTATTTCTGTTATCTCAAGTCTGAATCTAATTTATTTGCTACTCAACCTTACTTTTCCATTATTATAAGATTTGTTTTTCCTGTAATGTAATGCAAAGTTTTTATTTAAAAGGTACAAACCTTTTTCCCCTAAAGACATGGTATTTTAAATTAAGAAGACAAATGAATACACAATAGACTAGCAGTGTTTTGTAATAAAACATCAAACTGTAATTTGTATAATCCAATAATTTTACTCAAATATGTTTGGAGTATATAAAATGAGGAGACAGCAATATCTACTTTTCCAATAAGAAGAAATCTCAAAAATGTTTTGCTTATAATAATTTTGAAATACTTAATTACAGAGAGCTGAGGGGTTCTCAAGAAGTTTGTAGTAGTCTTAGACTGCATTGTATTGACACTGCTGTAAAAGACGTTGTTCTTATACCTGGCACTAGCATTAAAGTTTTACAGAGACTTTAGAAACTACAAAACCATCAAGCGGGTTTTCTGAAAGCCTGTTTCCTGTGCACTATCATTTACTGGTTCACTTCTGAGAGGAAACATGTTTAATTTGTTATACCACAAAACACGATAATGCTACATACACGGTGGTAGTTTACTTGATATTCTCATATATGTGTCACCCAACAGGCAATATTTTAACTTCAACTTTTTCCCCAGTGGTTTTATTGCTCTGTGTCTACTTACCATGCAACCTGGACTGCTCCCTAAGTCCTCTGGTGCAACAGTCATTATACAGCAGTTAAACAATTCTTTGAAATTTGAACACTGTGGGCTGTCAGGATATATTATCTAAAATTACTTTAAATAAAACTGATAAAGTTGATTCTAAAACTTTTTAAGTAAGAGCATTGAAAAAATACAAGTCACCATTCTAAACTATAAACCTAGACTTGACTACCAATGGCAGATGAGACATGGTTGTTGTTAGTCTTCATGAAAATGACTAATTGGATTCTCAGCCAATTACTCATCCAAGTAGGTAATATACTTTTTGAAAATTAAAGAATACTTGGTGTAGATTTCCTTTGTGCTTTTTAAATTTAATAATCATGCAGTATTAAGGTCTGATATAAAAATGTAAGTGTAAACTTTGGTATTTTGATTATTTTACTTCCCATGATTTTGCTCCTTTATAACATTTCCCAGTGTTATTTGTTTTTCTTTTAAAAATATTTTTGCTATCATGGCTCTTTGGCATGCAAAAGATACAACAGAACAGTTAAATATATTCATTTGCACAAGTAGATTGTCAGAACACATTAAGGAATCAAATCTGAAACATTAGTAGAAGAGGTCTTTCCCCATGAATCACCAAATGGTCAATCTCAAAATCTCAAATCTGTTCCCCAGAGAAAGTTGGGTTGAACTTTTACCCTAAATAGTTGTTCTAAAATCTTAGCATACTCACTTAAAAATAACTCTTCACCATGAAAATAGCCAAAGGCACAAAACATTATTTACAGATTTAGATAATTAATCTCATTTATATGAAGAAAAGCAAATCAAAAGGCAAGCAGCAAAAATATGGAATGTACACATATAAATCACATCCTCACAGGATGTGTCTTTTATACATTGCAGCATTTCAAAAAGCAACAACAACTCCAATTATTTTCTTTCTTCTCTCTCAACATTTTACACATATTTGTGGCCCAGAATATCCCTTTCCATCTTATCTCTACTCTCCTCTTTCCATCTTGGCCTAAGCATTTCCCTCTACAGTTGTTATCCATTTCTTTTGTGACCCTTCCTATCATAAATTTGCTTTAATTCCTTTCTCTGAAAGTATCACTTAAAATGGCATTGAAGAAGCACTCATAAAATCTCTTACAGTGCAGGTGTTTGCCCTCTTTTTGCCAACATGGTTTTGTATTGAGGCATATATTCTGGTAAGGGCAATGCAATGCTTCTATAGTACATTGCCCACCCACAAGGAAGCAAAGCCCTTTAATCATACACTATGGCACTATCTTTAAGGTTCAAATGTTCAATTTTTTTAGTGAAATCAACTACTCAGCCACCGAGTTAGTTGCTCTGGGAATAGGGATCTTACTAGAACTGCTGTGTGAACAGTGCTTTCTTTTCACATCCTAAGTCACTCCCACATTTGGAATGTCAGGGCAACATAGATGTGAAAAACAAATCACTGGTGTTTTCTTCCATTTTTTTCTGAAAAGTAACTTGCAGAAGAAAACATCAACTAATCTGAATTATATACTATAAAAATAAGAAAAAAATCCTAGAGATACGATGGATTTCTACCAAGCTAACTGGGGAATATACACAAGCATTTGTGGATATTGGGGGAAGGGCAGTGTGCTTAGGGAGCATCTTTAGTAGTCTTCTTTATGAGTTTGATTTATGCTGATTTAGGTATCCATGTTTAAATATGGTCAGAAAATATTAAATGGAAAATTCCAAGGGTAAAATTTATAAATATTGAAAAACTTTTTTGTATATGGCATATTATATACACCATATTCATTCTGCATAGGCTGAGAAATCATATTTTGCAGTTGTCCATTCTGCTATACGTGTGAAACATCATTATTCTAATATATATATATATATATATATTATATATATATATATATATATGAAATCTGTCACTACTTAGCATTCTTGTTTATCAACTTGACTCTTAAAATGCCACAATGCTTGTGTGTAAATAACCCTTACACACAGTAGCCTAATGTTATATTACAATGCCTAAATCATTCACCTGACTTAAATTCTGTACATCTATGTAGGTGGTGTATTATCTCACACCATGAAAAGGTAAACAGAGTATAGTAAACTATGTTGAGGGAAGGAGAAAGAGGGGAGATATGCCCATAAAAATTTGTTACAACTTTTCTACTTTATTTTTAATTGCTGACTTTTTCTGTGAATATTGTGTTAAACAAAGTATTTTGGGAAAAATATACATAGGGCTTGGGAGATAGTAAAATGGTTAAGAGCTCTTGTTGCTCTTCCAGAGGACCAGTGTTTGGCTCCTAGCATCATGTCCAATGACTTACAATAAGCTGCAACTCCAGATCCAAAGATTCAGTGCCCTATTCTGGCCCCTGTTGTAGTCACACAGATGTGGCATCTACTCATACAAACACATACACAAAAACAAAAATAAAATATATTTCTCAAAAAAACATTCACACATCCAGGTTATTTACTCTCCTTGGTTTCTCACACCCACTGGAAATGTTGGAACATGATCCCAGTGGACAAGAAGATGATTCTTTTCAAATCCATATCTCTGTCTACGTAATAATCTTTAAACCAGTTATTTTAATATATCACTGTATAAGAAATTATTAAATAGTATAAAATGGTTACCATGGAACTGAAAAGACAAAAAAGAGGAGGAAAAGAGTTATGACAATGAGGAAAAGGAAACATACATCTTACTTGCCAGATCTCAAGGTCCCACAGCAGATTTAGAAAGAAATTAACCATCATAGCATCAATATTATTCAATACACTTTTGGAACTAAACTAGATGTGGTTGTTAAAGTAACTCTGCTTCCTGCATGGAATGTAGATAATTAAAAAGCAAGCAAATCAACATAAGCATTATCAGATACCAATGCTATGAAGCAAGATGACACAAAAATGATAAGAAAGAGTAATCACAGAAAGAATGCTGAACAGATTGGTCCAGAAAAAAAATTCCTCTAAAAGAAGATATTTATAGTAACTGAGGAGAGAATTGTTCTATGCAGAGTATTTTACAGAGATGCACTGCTGTGGGATACTCCTTTACACTGCATGAATATATATTGAAAGACCCCGAAGAGGCACTTTCGTAGAGGGAGACCCCACACCCAGGAATCAGCGAGGCCACGAACTGGATGTAAAAACAAGAGGCTTTATTGGAGACGCGGGTACCCGGGGCGACTTAGCTTTTCTGAGGCCAAGCGCGCCGAGCCAAGGGAAAGGGGTCCTTATATAGGGAAAAAGGCGCAAGCTAGGAGCAGGGATTCTATTGGATGGTTCAAATGAGGCACAGAGCCATTCCAGATCAGCATATTCTCAAGGTCTGGTGTCTGGTACAACAGACTCAATTCCCCTCCCTTCCGCGTCCAGATGGCTGACCTTGGGGGCGGAGACCTTGGGACAGAGTGTTTCTCATCGGGCGGGGCTCAGGGGCAGGGCTCCAGGCCGGCTCACTTGGTGTTCGTTCTCGTGCCGGCCCACCTGGTGCTCGTTGCTCGGCCCCAGCCCCGGGGCGCGGCGCCAGGCGGGCGGGCGTGCCTGGGTCGCCCCTCCTGGGTGAACCTGCTTGGGAGGGAGCCAGCCGCCAGGCGTGTGGGTGCGCGCGCGTACGGGAGTGTCACCGAGAGAGAGAACGAGCCAAGGGGCGGGGTCTTTCAATATCACTATGTTTGGTTTAATAAAGAAGTTAATAGGTCTATAGCTGAACAGGACACAGCCAAACTGAGAATGATGAGATGAGGAAGGTGGAGTCAAAAGAGTCAGAGGCAGACAGAGGGGAGCAAGAGATGAACATGCCATGCTAATAAAGGTACTGACACATGGCAGAGTGTGAATAAGGAATATGGGTTACCTTAAAATGTAACAGTTATTTAGTAAAAAGCCTGAGCTATTGGCCAAACATTTACAATTAATATAAGCATCTCTGTGGGAATTTGGAAACTGGTGGGCAGGATAGAAATATCTGCTTACAGTACACAACTGTTTAGACAGTACTAGGATGTGGAAATGGCCACACATTCTAGAAACAGACTTTTGCATACATAGCAATACAGAGACCTGTGAGAAGTGAGTTGGGACAGGTGAGAAAGAAGCAGCCTCTCGAGGAATGTGTAGTAACTTGATGAGTGCAGAAATGAGACAGTAACAGAGGTGAGGACATTTATATAACATTTAACAACATTGTAATATAATCACAATTACATCTTAATTTTTTTTCTATTTTTAAGTTAAATTAGAAACAAGCTTGTTTTCCATGTCAATCCCTATGCCCTCTTGCTCCCCTCTTGCTTGCTCCCCATTAAACCCACTAAAGCCATCCCTTTTCTGCTCCCCAAGGAGGGTGAAGCCTTCCATGGGGGAAACTTCGAAATCTGTCATATCATTTGGAGCAGGGCCTAGGCCCTCCCCTGTGTGTCTAGACTGAGAGAGTATCCCTCTATGTGGAGTGGGATCACAAAGTCCATTTTTTTTTTAGAAAGAAAATTATTTTATATGTCAATCTCAGGTCCCTTACCCTCCTCTCTTCCCTTGCCCCCCAATTAACACCCTACCTATCCCATACCCTTTCTGTTCCCCAGGGAGGGTGAGGCCTTCCATAGGGGGTCTTCAAAGTCTGTCATATTCTTTGGGATAGGGCCTAGACCATCCCATGTGGGATGTGCCCCCAAAGTCCATTCCTATGCTAGGGATAAATACTGATCCACTACTTATCTAGGTCCCATAGATTTCCAAGGTCTCCTCACTGACACCCATATTCAGTGGGTCTGGATCAGTCCCATGATGATTTCTCAGCTGTCATTCTGGGGTCCAAGAGCTCTCCCTTGTTCAGGTCAACTGTTTCTGTGGGTTTCACCAGCCTGGTATGGCCCCATTTGCTCATTAGTCCTCCTTCTCCGCAACTGGATTCCAGTTCAGTTCAAGGTTTAGATGTTGGGGTCTGTTTCAACTTCTACCAGCTGTTTCATGAAGGCTATACCATGCCATATGATTTAGTCATCAATCACATTAATAGGAGAGGACATTCAATGTAGCCTCTCCTCTGTTGCTTAGATTGTTAGTTGGTGTCATCTTTGTAGCTCTCCAGACTTTTCCCTAGTGACTGATTTCTCTTTAAACCTAAAATGTCTCCCTCTATTATATTATCTCTTGTCTTGCTCTCTTCTGTTCTTCCCTCAACTCAACCTCCCTGCCCCATCATGTCTTCCTCACCAGAAAATGGCAGGATCTCCCATGTTCTTGGATAGGTAGGATCAACATAGTAAAAATGGCAATCTTGCCAAAAGCAATCTATAGATTCAATGCAATCCCCATCAAAATCCCAGCACAATTCTGCACAGATCTTGAAAAAACAATTCTCAACTTGGTATGGAAAAACAAAAGACCCAGGTAGTCAAAACAACCCTATACAATAACAGAAATTCTGGAGGCATCACTATTCCTTACTTTATCATAAACCTATAGTCCTGAAAACAGCTGGTATTGGCACAAAAATAAGCAGGTAGACCAATGGAATTGAGATAAAAACCCTGATATTAACCTTGCATACCTATGAACAACTGCTTTTTGACAAAGAAGCTAAAGCTATACAATGAAATAAAGAAAGCATCTTCAACAAATGGTGCTGACATAACTGGATGCTGGAATGTAGAAGACGACAGATAGATCCATGTCTATCGCCATGCACAAAACTTAAGTGCAAATGGATCAAAGAGCTCAATATAAACCCCACCACACTGAACTTTTTAGAAGAGAAAGTAGGAAATACCCTTGAATGAACTGGTACAGAAGACCACTTCCTGAACATAACACTAGTAGCACAGACACTGAGATGCACAATTAATAAATGGGACCTCCTGAAATGGAAAAGCTTCTGTAAGGCAAAGGACACTGTCAACAAGCCAAAATGACAGCCCACGGATTGGTAAAAGATATTCACCAACTCCACATTCGACAAAGGGCTGATCTCCAAAATTTACAAAGAACTCAAGAAGCTAGTCTCCAAAACACCAAATAATCCAGTTAAAAATGGGGTACAGAACTATATAGACAATTTTCAATAGAGGAATCTAAAATGACTGAAAGGTACATAAGAAAGTGTTCAACATCCTTAGCCATCAGGGAAATGCAAATCAAAACGACTCTGAGATACCATCTTATTCCTGTTAGAATGGCTAAAATGAAAACACCAATGATAGTTTATGCTGGATAGGATGTGGGAACATTCCTCCACTGCTGGTGGGAGTGCCAACTTGTACAGCCACTTTGGAAATCAGTATGGGGATTCCTCAGGAAAATAGGAATCGGTCTACCACAAGATCCAGCAATTCCAGTCTTATGCACATACCCAAAGGAAGCACATTCATACAACAAGGACATCTGTTCAACGATGTTCATCGCAGCATTATTTGTAATAGCCAGAACCTGGAAACAGTCTAGATGCCCCTCAACTTAAGAGTGGATAGAGAAAATGAGATAGAGTACTACTAAGCAGAAAAAAAATTGAATCTTGAAATTTGCAGGCAAATGGATGGAACTAGAAGAAACCCTCGAGCGAGGTAACCCAGTCACAAAAAGACAGGCATTGTATGTATTCACTCATATGTGGATTTTAGACATAGAGTAAAGGATTACCAGCCTACAATCCACACTGCCAGAGAAGCTAGTAAACAAGGAGGACCCTAAGAGGGACATACATGGTCCCTTGGAGAAGCAGAAAGGGACAAGATCTCCTGGGAAAATTGGGAGCTGGGTGGGGGCAGGGAAAGCTAGGAGAATGAGAAGGGGAGAAGAGGAGTGGTGCCAAAAAAGTCCAATCTTATGGTAGGGATAAATACTGATCTACTACCAGAGGCCCCATAGTTTGCCGAAGCCTCCTCACTGACACCCACATTCAGGGGGTCTGGATCAGTCTTATGCTGGTTTCCCAGCTATCAGTCTGGGGTCCATGACATCTTAATATTTTAAGCCAGTTAACCTATCAATAATTTTCTGTGCTTTCCATACACATATATAATGTTCTTTGGTTATGTATATATGTAAAATGATGCACAGTAGTGTTGTTGAAGTCTGGCTTGACTTTGGGGCTGGACAAGAGTTTGCATTGGTATGTACTTTTATTCTCATACTAATATGTGAGGACTTTTTATAAGACAATTACTTCACAAGCAAAGGGTTCTTACATTATAAAACTTTTAACAATTTATTTACATGATGCATCTCAATAATGATTATCTCAGATGACACTGTTGAAAGGATTACTGGACACTGAAGATGGTAGTGATAGATTTATTTTTATATTACTTATTGTCCCACATATGCAATCACCAGCCATGGATAGTCTACTAAAAATGTTCAATACATAAAGATTCTTCTACTGAATGACATTTGTTTGGAGGTTCAGGTTACTTTATTTCAGTTTTATTTTTCCTAGAGGCCAGAAATTGGAAATCACATGGAAATAGTTTTAGCTAAGTTAACTCTTTTCCTTTACATAGAAAAGAAAGGAAATCAATCTATCAATATTCTGGAAAGAAACATTTGTCACTCTATTAAACATTGAAGGGCATAGTGAATCTTTGGATAGTTAGAATACATTATTTCTGACCAAATAAGCTCCCTTATTCATATGGATTTAGAAATTATATTCATTGGAAAAATAGCTTTAATTTCAGGCAGGAAAGGAAGATTTAAATATGGTTGTATAGATGGCAATAATTTCCTTAAATACAGAAAAAGAACTTGGCATAGCAGGAAAAGGAAATTTAAGATGTATATTCAGTTTTTAAATTTATGTTCTTGTATGCTTATGTGCCCATGTGTGTATATGCGGTGTGTGGATATCAGATCACCATGAGCCAGAGCTCCATGTTGTGAGTCACATTTCAGTTTTCTCTTTTTGAGTTCTAGAAGACAAAAAGATAAATTCACATTATCTAATTTGAAAAATAGAGCTGTGCTGAGTTTGTTTCTTTTAACCTTAGACTTAATTCTTCTCTATTTATAGTTCCAAATCTTGAAGCTTATAGAAATTCAATATATGTTGCTTGCATTTAGATGTGTATATGAGAGGAAAACCACACTCTTCCCCTCCCCACCTCTCCCCCCCTCTCTTCTCTCTCTTCTTCTCTTCTCCCCTGTCCCCTCCTCTCCCCTCCCTTTCCCTGCTCTCCTCTCCTCTCTTCAACACATTTGATTTCTGCTGGAATGAATGTGGTATCAAACAAACTGATTTCCAGGCAAAGGAAGATTTGATCCAACTATCCAATTGCAATATTGTGTAAGTCGCAAATGATAAGTGAAATTGTTTTCAAATTTCTAGTGGCAAGTTTAAAAATAAATAATAATGGTTGAATTTTTAACAATTGATTTTATTTATGTAGATATACTTAATCATAAAATACTACCTTTCTTTATTTAACATGTGGCATGTAATCTTTCAAAGAAGAGTGTGCTAAATAAAGAACTGCAAACTTTAAATGTTTCACTCTCTGTGTGAATTATATCTGGGTATGGTCAGTGCAGTGCAAATACATGCTGAAGTATTTTAATTTGCAATTATGACTATTAATTTTGTGACTCTGGAGGACTTTGTCTTCACTTGAATATTTGGCATAATTCAGAGGCTAGGTCATGCAGGATCAGAGGATCTTACAAAACTTCGCATCACATGTTAACAGATAAAGTATTCCCCCAATGTATCTCTCTTTAATAATCCCTTACATTTTCCTATTTATCTCACTAAATACTTATAAATATAACTGTCATAATACATTTTATCTTGACAAATAAAGCAAGTACTTATGGCTTTATATTCAGTCATGCTAATGTAACATGTAGGTCAACTTCTACAAGGACTTATCAATGGCACAAAAATGTAAGGCAGCATTTTTCTACTTTCCCAAATGAAAATAAACCCCAATTCTAGCTCTAGCACCAGATTTAAAATATTATGTTTTTGCACACAGTACATGCTGTTTTCCATCTGTATGTTGTAGAGGCAATAATGTCAAACAGTGACCTCTGAACATTTCCTCTTTCTTAATGAAGAGCATGTGTGACTATCTGTATTTTCGACCACACATGATTATTAAAGATAAAGCAAACATTACTTCCAGCTAAGAGTCTTATTTTCTTATGCAAATGATCACAGAGAGTTCCTGAAAGTATAAATATCACCAACAAAGTAACTCTCAGGACTTAAAGTCTTCCTAAACCATTTGTGTATCCCATTTGCCAATGCCCCCAGGAAGAAGCAGACTCACAATGTTAAATCACTTTCCTCCACTGTAAGTAACTCTGTCCACTAATTAAACATACCTATTACCTGGGAGTCAAAGACAAATCAGTTAATGTTATTATTTGAACAGACTCTTACAAAACTCATCATATGTTAATAGATAAAGCTTTTCCATGGATGTTGAGTGTAAATTCCTTCTAGCTTCTAAATATTATCCAATTTTATTTCTTTCTATTTTTAATCCACAACTTTCCTTTAACCCACACTTTGGTGTTATGCTTTGTGTCCAATGGATTCAGTGTGTTCACCTTTTTATTTCTTTTGGTTTCTCTATTCAAGTGTTATCTATATATTTCTACTCTGTTATTTCTATATTTGACCATGTGTGTGAGAGTGTGGTTGTGTGCGTGCGTGCATGCGTGCGTGCGTGCGTGCGTGCGCGCGCGCGCGCGCGTGTGTGTGTGTGTGTGTGTGTGTGTGTGTGTGTGTGTGTGTGTGTGTGTTGTTGTTGTTGTTGTTGTTGTTGTTGTTGTTGTTGTTGTGGTTTTTCTATAGTTGTCATTTTTTAAAATAAAATAATTTATTTATTTTACATGCCAGCCTCAGTTCTGTTCCTTCCTCTCTGCACAGTCCCTCCCATCTCACTTTTGTTCCCACCCAGGCCCCAATACACTCCTCTTCTGTTTCTATTCTCCCATGAGTATCAACAAAACATGGCATATCAAGCTGCAGAAAGACTAAGCACCTCCCATGTATTAAGGCTGAGCAGGACAACTCAGTATGAGGAATAGGATTCAGAGACAGCCCCTGTTCCCACTGCTATGAGTCCCACAAGAGGACCAAGCAACAAAACTGTAATATATATGCAGAGGTCCTAGATTAATCCAATGCAGGCCCCTGACTGTCAGTCAAGTCTCTGTGAGCCTCTTCAAACCTTTGTTAGTTGATACTTAGTTAGTTGAGTTTTCTTGTGATATACCTGGCTCCTCTAGCTCCTACAATCATTCTACCCCTCTTCTGCAGGATTCCTGGAGCTCCACTTAATGTTGGACTGTGGGTCTGCATCTGTTTCCAACAGTTGCTAGATAATGTGATGCTTCTCCTGTGACAAATGGGCTAGGTGCTAATCTGGTCACAGTTGTGTATTCTTTTTTATTGACTTTTTTATTTAAATTAGTAACAAGCTTGCTTCACATGTCAATGCCAGCTCCCTCTCCCCTCCTCCCAGACCCCTCCACCACCTCCCAAGCCCTTACTCTATCCCTTCCATGAGGGATCTCCAAAGAATGTCATATGATCCCAGACAGGGCCTAGGCCCTCCCTCTTGTGTCCATGTTGAGAGAGCATCCCTCCATGTGGAATGGGCTCCCAAAGTCCATTCGTGTGCCAGGGATAAATACTGATCTACTACCTGAGGCCCATAAATTGCCGTGTCCTCCTTCCTCACTGACACCCACGTGCACCGGGTCATTGATTTTTTTCTTCCAACTTCTTTTATTTGAATTAGAAACAGGATTGCTTGACATGACAATCCCAGTTCTCTTCTCCCACCCGTCCTTCCCTACCCCCCCCACAACTAAAACCCTATCTATCACATATACTTTCTGCTCTCGCTGGATGGTGAGGCCTTCCATAGGGTGTCATCAGTGTCTATTGTAGCCTTTGGGATAGGGCCTAGGCCCACCCCCGTGTGTCTTGGCTCTAGGAGTATAAACTGGGGTCTTCCTTGTAGATTCCTGGGAGATTCCAATGTGCCAGGTTTTTAGCTGACACGAAGTAGTTGCAATTTTTATGCCTCCTGGTTTGAATTACCTCAGTCATTTGGGATGATCCCTATCTTATTCTACCACCTGAATCAATCATGTCAATAGTCAATATGTGCTATAGAAATACAAGTCATTGACAGCACTCATCATCTAAAAGTACATTTATTAAATGGCCAGGATATCAAATATTTATTCCATTTAAAAAAATTGTTTTCCTGGGGCCGAATTACAGAACATTTGCATGCTTACAAATTTCTTGAGTGGCACAGTACCAGTTTGTTTCTGAAGAAACAAATGAACTTATAGCAAACTGTAAACCCTTAATCACTAATTACCACAATCTCTCTATGAGGAGAATTTTTAAAAACTGTTTGTTATTATAAGAGTTACCAGGTACAGTATCCCTGTAGGTAGCTTTCCAAATGTGCCGTAAATGAAAGACGATTTCAGTCTAAACTGAAACCTAAGCTATAGATTTTCCAAAGCAATCTTAAGTTGGGATAGTACATTCCTTAATGGATGTACTTAAAGGCAAACAAATGGATAAATGTAAGGTGAATTTGACATATACCCACATGCTTCTGTTGTTATCCCATATTTCCTTTTTCATATTGAAAATCTAGACTACATCTTCCACTCAAGAAAAACTTGGTTTTGTATGCCTTTATTTCTTAACTAAATTTTAACTGGAATCTAATTGAAGCCCAAAGAAAGGACAATGCATTTTAAAGTGGCATTTTAGCATTCAAGCCATTCATCTTCTTCAATTCGAATATAATTTTTATCTAAATGATTTCCGAAGAAAATGGATTCATTTGAGTATAGTGCTCTAAGGCCAGTGGGAAGCTCATCAACTTAATATTGAATCTGTAAATCCTTTCCACTAGGGATGGTTAGCAGCTTGGTCAAGTGTTTATTTTACTTTAAGGAGAATATGTAATTTCCTGGAATAACACATAGATTTCAGTCCATTTCCCCTTTCAGGAGTCACATTTGTGCCTTGAACTCAGATGATGTAGCCTACCTCTATATCAGACTTCCTTCTGCACAGTAAGATGATAGCCTATCAAGTTTCTGTAGTTTAATGAGTATAGGATTCATTTATACTTGATACAAAAAAAAAATCCTCAGCCACAATGATAAGAAGCAATAACAGTGAATTATTTCCAGATGGTACTTTTTTCTCACTATATGTGTGGGCTATAATACCTCTGGGATAAAAGTTTCTGTTAGTGTGACGATGGTCTTGTCATTTTGTATCATGTGTTTAAAGATTTGGTCACATCTATTTGAGATAGCTCCATCCATTAGGCAGAGTGGTTACATAATGAATATGTTTGGTCATTTACACATCAGTTTGCACTTGTATTCCCTAATCAACAAGAAAGATAAAGTCAATGGTAGATAAACCACATAAATGGACTCAAAATCAGAATTTAATGTGATAGTCCACTTAGGATATCAAAAATATTTATGGATCCATAACACAGAGTGTCCCAAAAGTTACTGGAAAATTTCCTGTATTCTATTTATCCTGTCTTTCTAAATGGTAAAATAGGTGCATTTTCTTCTTTGCCTTGAAAAGAAATTAACTGAAAGTCCAAGGATATTATGTTTTTAACTATAATATTTTCAATTTGATTCATTATTGTTCCTTTTTTATAAAACCAAAAAATATAATCATCACATAAATATTCATAAGCATATACATATATTTAGGCATACATTCTGGAGGAAAAGAGAAAGGTAAGGAAAGACAAATTGGTTTGAGACTTTGATTATGAAATACCATCTCAAGAACATCATAGAGTTCTACTTAACAGCCACATATTTTCATCTGGCTTTTTTAAAAGTATTATTCAGGGTCAAGATTGTGAAGTTTTCTCATTCTTTATGTATAAGTAATATAAATATTAATTTCTTAATAATCCAAGGAACATTTATCTAGTCTAATATTCAGAGCATAATAAGTATTTTCATAATAGGATGTCTTATTTCTTTTAAATCTCTTGGTCAGTGATGAAAACACAAACTACAAATTAGAAAGGCCTTTGACTATAGAGTTCAGTAAAAGAAAAGTTTCAAGGTAAGTTTTATTTTAATTTCACTCAATTTGATTAACCTTTGTTAGAGACCAGGCAAGAAAATAAATACTGACTTGAAATTTTAACTATGAATGTCTTTTAAATAAGGCATCAGTAGTGTTGATGAAAATTTCTCTGTGGTTAAGAGTACATGTTTCTCTTACAGAGAACCCAGGTTCAGTTCCTAATTACACACAGGGTAAGTCACAACCATCAACAACTCTAGTTCCAGGGAGTCCAATAAAAAATTACAATTAAAGAGGCCATCCACCTGAAATCAGAGTTCTAACCCTATGTTTATATTATCAGGTTGTCATATTAAAGGCATAGCCTGTAGGTAAAGAAGATAAATGTTATTATCAAAAAAAGGGATTCAAATTTGAATATCAACTTCAATATAACATTTGAAGTAGGGTGGAAATATCTCCATTTGACAATACATTTCAATTTAAATTAAAAAATTTGATGTTGGGTTTTAACATATGATGGTGAATACAGGATTCAGAAAGCTTATTTATAATACATACATGATTTTCTAGGAAAGCACATGAACACCTACATACAGAATACCACATAGAAACACCTCACTTATAAATCAGGATTGGATGAGTCACTTTAGTTCCCGGGAAACTTGGAAGCATTAAACAACCTTGGATTTAAGGACCTGAGTTTTATTATCACTCACTAACCTTGGGCTGACTGCTTATCACTACAAATTGTTCTTAGTTTGAAAAGTGCCTTTTAATATTTATAATTCTTGGTCTCTAGGATCTAAATAATATCTGCAGCCATAGAGCTTCATTTTTATTGATGTGATTCAAGGTTCAACTGCTATTCTTGCTGTACTTTAGCCCTGAATAACTTTTCTTTCTAAAATTCTATCACTGATTGATCTTCAGTCCTTAGAGGCAATCATATCAATTTATGTAATTCAAGTTTCAGACACAAGGGGCACTTTGTTTGAAAGAGAAATATACATTTTTTTTGTTTGTTTGAATTAGAAACAAGATTGTTTTACATGTCAATCCCAGTCCCTCTCCCTACCCTCCTCCTCTACCATCCCGCCCAACTAAAACCCTACCTATCACATTTCCTTCTGCTCCATAGATGAGGGTGAGGACTTCCAAAGGGGGTCATCAGATTCTATTATATCTTTTGGGATAAGGCCTAGGCCCACCAACGTGTGTCTTGGCTCAGCGAGTATCCATCTATGTGGATTGGGCTCCCAAAGTCCACAGCCATGCTAGGGATAAGTACTGAAATACTACTGGAGGTCCTGTAGATTTCCAAGGTCTCTTCACTGACACCCATGTTCCTGGGGTCTGGATCAGTCCCATGTTAGTATCCCAGCTATCAGTCTGGAGACCAAGAGCTCCCCGATGTTTAGGTCAGCTGTTTCTGTGGGTTTCACTAGCCTGGTCTGGAACACTTTGCTCATCACTTGTTCTTCTCTGAAACTGGATTCCAGTTCAGTTCAGTGATAAGTTGTTGGTGTCTGGTTCTACTTACACCAGCTGCTGGATGAAGGCTATAAGATGGCATATAAGACAGTAATAAATCTCATTATCAGAAGAGGACATTTAAGGTAGCCTCTCCTCTGTTGCTTAGATTGTTAGTTGGTGTTGTCTTTGTAGATCTCCAGATGTTTCCCCAATGCCTGATTTCTCTGCAAACCTAAAATGTCTCCCTCTATTATGGTATCTCCTTTCCTGTTTCCACTATTTTTCCCCGGAATCCCCTTTTGGCTCCCTCATGTCCTCCTCTCCCCTCCTCTTCTCTACTTCTCATTCTCCTAGCTCCCCCCTTCCTCCCTTGCTACCAATTTTCTCAGGAGATCCTGTCCCTTTCTGCTTCTCCGGGGCACCATATGTCTCTCTTAGGGTCCATCTTGTTTACTAGCTTCCCTGGCAGTATGGATTGTAGGCTGGTAATCCTTTATGTCTAAAATCCATACATACTCTGTTTGTCTTTTTATGATTGGGTTACCTCTGTCAGAATGGTTTCTTCTAGTTCTATCCATTTTCCTGCAAATTTCAAGATTCCACTGTTTTGCTTTTTTTTTTCTGCTGAGTGGTACTTCATTGTGTAAATGTACAATTTCTCTATCCATTCTTCAGTTGAGGGGCATCTAGGTTGCTTCCAGGTTCTGGCTATTACAAATAGTACTGCTGTGAACATCTTTGAACAGATGTCATTGTTGTATGAATGTGCTTTTTTGGGTATATGCCTAAGAGTGGAATTGCTGGATCTTGTGGTAGACTGATTCCCATTTTCTTGAGGAGTCGCCATACTGATTTCCAAAGTGGCTGTACAAGTTGGCACTCCCACCAGAAGTGGAGGAGTGTTCCCCTTTCTCCACATCATCTCCAGCATAAACTATCATTGGTGTTTTTTATTTTAGCCATTCTAACAGGAGTAAGATGGTATCTCATAGTTGTTTTGCCTTGCATTTCCCTGATGGCTAAGGATGTTGAACACTCTGATGTGCCTTTCAGCCATATTAGATGTCTCTATTGAGAATTGTCTATTTAGATCTGTACCCCACTTTTTAATTGAATTATTTGGTGTTTTAGAGACTAGCTTCTTAAGTTCTTTGTAAATTTTGGAGATCAGCCCTCTGTCAGATGTGGTGTTGGTGAATATCTTTTCCCAATCCATAGGCTGTCGTTTTTGTCTTGCTGACTGTATCCTTTGCCTTACAGAAGCTTCTCAATTTCAGGAGGTCCCATTTATTAATTGTGGATCTCAGTGTCTATGCTACTAGTGTTATGTTCAGGAAGCAGTCTCCTGTACCAATTCATTCAAGGGTATTTCCTACTTTCTCTTCTAATAAGTTCAGTGTGGCTGGGTTTATATTGAGGTCTTTGATCCATTTGGACTTAAGCTTTGTGCATGGCGATAGACATGGATCTATCTTCAGTCTTCTACATTCCAGCATCCAGTTATGCCAGCACCATTTGTTGAAGATCCTTTCTTTATTCATTGTATAAATTTAGCTTCTTTGTCAAAAAAACAAGTGAACACTTCATCCACTTTCATCTTTTTTTAATCTTCTGTAATTGGAGGTAATCCCTCAAGGAATTTTCCTGAACAAAAAATTGCATTAAGTTTATAGGGTGGTTGGACAGTGTCAGAAGCTTCTATGTGAGGTCTACAGCTGTGACTAAGTTGCACAAAACATTTTCTATCAAAGGAAACAATTCATTCTGTTCACTCAATTATTTTTCCCAAAGGAAACCAAAAAGAAAAACAAAACAACCCAAATACTTTATATCAATAAATAATAACACATACAAATATAATAAATGTATAATACCACAATCTTAGTTTAATATTATTAATAAAAATCAATTGTATTTTCATATTTATAATCCTTTTGTGAAGAAGAAAGATATCTAAAATCTTAATACATTAGATTAATTTAACTATCCTGTGGGTTTTTCAAATCATGAAATAATTTCACAGTTCTAAAATAGTATAGTTTCATCTAAACTTGGCTGGAATATTGTTTCAAACTCATCTGTTCCCAATTGGAAAATCCAATTTGGTTTATTTTATGTTTAATTTTGAAAAAAATCATACAAGAGTACCTATTTACATTATATCCAAACCCCACTCTTCCCCTGAACTCCTGTGTCCCCAAACTGCCTCTCATATTCCTTACATTTCTTCATTATTATTATTATTGTCACATTTACATGCTTGTATATCATATATATATATATATATATATATATATATATATATATATATATAGTGCAACCACCAACTGAGTTAATTTGATGTTGATTGAATGTATATGCACTTAAGGATAGCCTTTTGGAATTGAGTAATCTAGAAAAGGACTTCTCCAAGGAGAAGACAGGTTCTTCTTCCCTGATTAAGGGATGGAGATTTTTTTAGATTTTCCTTTCTATTTTGCTATGTCATCTGGTGCTGTCATTGTGAAAGTCTTCTTTAGGTGACCATATTTTTGAAATGTCATGAGTTCAGTTTCCCTGCCATATATAGAAGATAATACCTCTCAGTAGATGTCCTGGTGTCTGGCTTTTACAACCTTTCTGACCCTCCTCCATTCAAAAATCACCCTGAGCTTTATATGTAAGGGCTATATTATACATTTAACCAGATGGAGATTTCTTTTTGTATCTAATCTGAAAATGCAAATAATAATTATAAAAGCTTCTTCGATGAGAGCTAAGACCTATACTTGTCTGTAGATATAAGGATAGATAAGTATTTGGGATGCAGTTTAGAAATTATGTTGGTCTACCCCCTTTCCCCTCCTCTTTTTCTTACCTCCATGCTTCTCCAAAGCTCCCAATTTACTCAGGAGATCTTGTTCCTTTCCTCTTTTCAGGGGTCTTGTATGTTGTCTCCTTTAGGGTCTTCCTTTTTTCCTAGTTTCCCTGGGGTTGTGGATTGTAAGCTGGTTATTCTTTGCTCTATATCTAATATCTACTTATAAGTGAGTACATACCATGTTTGTCTTTGTGTGTCTCGGTTACCTCACTTGGGATTGTTTCTTCTAGTTCCATCCATTTGCCGTGAATTTTGGGATTCTATTGCTTTTTTTCCACTGAGTAGTACTCCATTGTGTAAATGTACCACATTTTCTTTATCCATTCTTTGGTTGAATGGCATCTAGGTTGCATGCAGGTTCTGGCTATTGCAAATAATGCTGTTATGAACATAGTTGAACACATATACTTATTGTATGAATGTACATCCTTTGGGTATATGCCTAAGAGTAGAATTGTTGGGTCTTAAGGGAGATTGGTTCCCATTTTCCTAAGAAACCACCATACAGATTTCCAAAGTGACTGTACAAGTTTGCATTCTCACCAATAATGAAGGAGTTCCCCTTTCTCCACATCCTCTCCTGCATAAGCTGCAGTTGGTGTTTTTGATTTTAGCCATTTTGACAGCTGTAGGATTGTAAGCTCAGAGTTGCTCTGATTTACATTTCCTTCAGCAATTCCTTAAGTGCCTTTTGGTCATTTGAGATTGCTCTCTTGAGAATTCTCTATTTAGAACTTAACCCCATTAAGTTCTTTGTATATTTTGGAGATGCTCTCTGTGAGATGTTGTGCTACTGGTGTTTTCCAAGAATCCACAAGGATGACTCCAATAAAAATCAAATCAATAGTGGAGAGGCTACCTTAAGTGTCCTTTCCTTATAATGAGATGGATAGCTACCTTAAAAACCATCACAGAGCCTTCTAGTAGGATGGAGGCAGAAGAGAAGCAGAGATTCACAACTAAACACTGAGCCTAATTCCTTGAATCCAGTTATAGAGAAGGAGGAGTGATGAGAAAAGGGGTCAAGACCAAGTTGGGGAAACATACAGAAACAGCTGACCTGAGCAAGTGGGAGCTCATGGAAATCAGACTGACATCTGTGAAACCAGCATAAGACCAAACTAGGCCCTCTGACTGTGGGTATGAGTTGGGTAGCTTGGAAATTGCACGGAGTCACTGGCAGTGGAACCAGTATTTATCCATAGTCCATATAAGAACTTTTTGGAGCCCATTCCCTATAGAGAGATACTCTCTCAGCCCATATACAGGGGCAGGGCTTGCTTCTGCACCAAATGATGTGACAGACTTTGATGATCTCCCATGGGAGGCCTCACCCTCTCTGAGGAGTGAATAGGGAGTGGGATGACTAGATCATAAGGGGAGTGGATGGACAGGAGGGAGAGAGAACTCGGATTGGTACATAAAATGAGATTGTTTTCAATTTAATGAATATTGAAAAATGAAAAAAAAGGAAATTACATTGGCTTACAAAAGTGGCAGTTTTACAGGTTCTCCTCTGGGTTCTATGACCCCTCCAGCCAAAAGTAATTGGCTGGATTTACAGTAATAGGCATAATTCACTCTGGCTTCAACTCCAATTAGATGGTTATTTGTTACTGACAAAATATAGGTGCTACTATGATACACTTGAGAATAGATTATAATGCTGGCCATTGTTATAGTTCATAGTTAGACTATTGATTGTTTTCCTTTTATTAACTTATAGAGCAACATAGTATACTACTAGGCATGTTCCAGCTTGATTCCTCCAATTCCTGTAACCAAAGTATATCCTATCCTCATCTAAAGTCTAATCTCCAAGTTCTGCAAGGCAATCAAAGGCAAGAGCAATATCTATATTATTTGTGGACCATCTTGGGCTCTCCTGAGCAACTATTTGAAAATACTCTCTACTATTTTTTGACACTAGAGACATTTTTTTTAGTCTGTGGATCTTAAAGGAAACATTATCACTTGATATACACACACACACATATATATAAATATATAACATATATATAAATATATATGTATATTGAAATACATATGTATTGCATATGTATTATATATATTGAATTCAAAGTTTCATTCAATATATATAGTAAAAATGTATTTAATAGTAGAGATATATAGCTATATTTTTATGTACTTATTTTTTGTGTTCATTTTTTAATGTTAGTTTGGGTATGTGAGAGTTTGATTGCTTGTGAGTGTATGTGTACTCCATGTGTGTTTGGTATATGCAGAGGGCAAAAGAGAGCACTGGATCCCCTATAACTTTAGTTACAGAATGTTATAAACTGCTCCGTGAGTACTAGGCTATGGACCCTGGTCCTCTAGAAGACCCATAAAAGTTCTTACCATTTGGAGGCATAATTCCAGCTTCATTTTATATGTGTTTTATAAATAAACACAATGACATGTTTCTCTGTGTTTCTTTAAACACACACAAACACACCCAATGGAATCCAGCCCACCCAGAGCCTGCCAAGGCCCTGGTACCAGTCCTGCCTCCATCCACAGGACTAGGAAAGCTTGGGCTTGTTTCCTGCCAGCCATCCTCTATCCTGCTGGGATACACCTGAGGCCTGGGAATATTCAAAAGGCCAATCCCATTCCAGTTGGTTCCAGCCCACCCAGAGACTGCCTAGGCCCTGGTACCAACCCTGCCTCCATCCACCGGACTCGGTAAGCTGGGGCCTGTTTTTGGCCAGGCTTTCTCTACCTTGCTAGGAGACAACTGAGGCCTGGGGACTGCTCACAGGGCCAATCCCATTCCAGTTAGATCCCGCCAACCCAGAGACTGCCTAGGCCCCGATACCAGTCCTAACTCCATTCACAGGAAAAGGAGAGCTATCAGAGTATTGGACGTGTTTGCAGCCACCAGAAGGGAACCTTGGTCCCTTACCCACTAGGAGAAGAAGAGACTCCCTCTACACCCACTAAAAGACAGAATGGGAAGAAGACACTATAAAAACACATTTAACAACAGAAATGACACCACTAGAGTCTAGGGACTCTACACCAGCACAATCTGGACATCACAATGCAGATGAACCAGAAAAGAATGACCTTAAAAACATCTTCATGAAAATGATAGAGGGCCTCAAAGAGGATATGAGAAAATCCCTTAAAGAAATGGAAGATACAAAACCAAAAACAAATATTAGAAATCAAGAAATCTCTTAAGGAAAGCCAAGAAAATACAAACAGCTGAAGGCAACAATTCAGAAAGTTCAAGACCTGAAATCTGAAATAGAGACAATAAAGAAAGCACAAACTGCGGGAATGCTGGAAATAGAATAGCTGAGTAAATCATCAGGAACTACAGATGCAACAGAATACAAGAGATGGAAGAAAGAATCTCAGCAGTTAAAGATATACTAGGAGAAATAGACTCATTGACCAAAGAAAATTTTAACTCCAACAAATTCCTAACACAAAATATCCAGGAAACATGGGACACTGTGAAAAGACCAAACCTAAGAATAATAGGTATAGAAGAAGGTGAAGAAACCCAACTCAAAGGTGCAAAAAACATATTCAACAAAATCATAGAAGAAAACTTTCCCAATCTAATGATAGACATGCCAATGAAAATACAAGAAGCCTACAGAACACCAAATACAGTAGACCACAAAAACAGTCTCCTCACCACAAAACAATCAAAACCCAAACATACAGAATAAAGAAAGAATATTAAGAGCAGTAAAGAAAAAAGATCAAATAACATATAAAGGCAAACCTATCAGAATTATACCTGCATTTTCCATGGAAACTGTGAAAGCCAGAAGTTCTGGATAGATGGTCTACCTACACTGACAGACCATGGATGTCAACCCAGACTACTATACCCAGCAAAGCTTTCAGTCACTATAGATGGAGAAAAAAAGATATTCCATGAAAAAAAACAGATATAAACAATACAAATCTACCAATCCAACCCTAGAGAAAGTTCTGGAAGAAAAAACTCCAACCCAAAGAAGTCAAGTACAACCAGAAAAACATTGGCAATAGGTAATCCCACTTTACCAACATCCAAAAGAAAAATGGAGTGTAAATCCAAACACAATGCCACCACCACCACTAAATCCAAAAAAAAACAATAATGAACAATCAATGGTCATTAATATCCCTCAATAGTAATGGTCTTAACTCACCCATAAAAAGACACAGGCTAGCAGAATGATTTAGAAGACAGAATCCATCATTCTGCTAAATACAAGAAACATACCTCAAATTCAAAGACAGACATCAGAGTAAATGGTTGGGAAAAAAATTTCCAATCAAATGGACCCAAGAAACAAGCAGGAGTAGCAATCCTAATATCCAACAAATTAGATTTTAAACAAAAGTCAATCAAAAGAGATGAAGGAGGTCATTTCATATTCATCATAGGAGAAATCCATCAAGATGAAGTCTCAATCCTGAACATCTATGCCCCAAATACAAAGGCATCCACGTTCCTAAAAAAAAAATTACTAAAAATCAAATCATACATAAAACCTCACACACTTTTAGAGGGGAAACTTCAAAATCCCACTCTCACCCCTAGACAGGAACACCAGACAGAAACTTAACAAAGAAACAAAGGAACTAATAGAAGTTGTGGCCCAACTAGATTTAAAAGACATCCATAGATTATTCCCTCTAAACACAAAAGAATATATTTTCTTCTCAGAGCTACATGGAACCTTCTCTAAAATTGACCACATACGTGGCAACAAAGCAAACCTCAACAGGTTATAGAAAATTAAAATAACCCTCTGTATTTTATTATTAAAGTTAGAATTCAACAACAAAACAAATTGCAGAAAACCTACAAACTTATAGAAATAGAATAATGCCCAATTACAAGATCCTTGGGTCCAGGAAGAAATAAAAAAAGAAATTAAATACTTCCTGGAATTCAATGAGAATGAGGACACAACATACCCAAACATATGGGATACTTTGAAAGCTGTGCTAAGAGCTAAATTCATAGCACTAAGTGTCCACATGAAGAAATTGGAGAATAGTCACACTTGAGAATTAACAGCACAACTGAAAACTCTAGAACACAAAGAAGCCAACACACCCGAGAGGAGTAGATGTCAGGAAATAATCAAATTGAGGGCTAAATCAATAAAATAGCATCAAGGAAAACAATACAAAGAATCAATGTAAAATAGTTGGTTCTTTGAGAAAATCAACGAGATAGACAAACCTTTATCCAAACTTACCAAATAGCAGAGAGTGAACATGCAAATTAATTAAATAAGAAATGAAAAGGGGGACATAACAACAGACATTGAGGAAATCCAGAGAATCATCAGGTCATACTTTGAAAATCTGTATTCCTCAAAATTCAAAAGTCTAAAGGAAATGGACAGTTTTCATGATAGATTTCACTTACCAAAATTGAAGCAAGACTAGATAAGCAATTTAAATAGACCTATAACCCCTAATGAAATAGAAGCAGTCATCAAATTCTCCCAACCAAAAATTTCCAGGTCCAGATGGCTTGAGTGCAGAATTCAAAGAACAGTTAACACCAATTCTCCTCAAAGTATTCCACACAATAGAAGCAGAAGGGTCATTATCAAACTTATTTTATGAGGCTTCAATAACCTTTATACCCAAGCCACCCAAAGACATAACTAAGAAAGAGAACTACAGACCAATGAACATTGATGCAAAAATACTCAATAAAATACTGACAAATAGAATCCAAGAACACATGAGAGAAATCATCCACCATGATCAAGTAGGCTTCATCCCAGGGATGCAAGGATGGTTCAACATACAAAAATCTATCAATTTAATCCACCATATAAACAGACTGAGAAAGAAAAAAACACATTATCATCTAACTAGATGCTGAAAAAGACACTGACAAAATACAACACCCCTTCATGATAAAGGTCTTGGAGAGATCAGGGATAACAGGAACATACCTTAACATAATAAAAGCAATATACAGTAAGATGACAGCCAACATCAAACTAAATGGAGAGAAACTAAAAGCTATTCCTCTAAAATCAGGAACAATGCTGTCCACTCTCTCCATACCTCTTCAATATTGTCCTTGAAGTTCTACCTAGAGCAGTAAGACAACAAAATGAGATCAAGGGGATACAAACTGGAGAGGTAGAAGTCAAACTTTCACTATTTGCAGATCTACATAAGTGACCCAAAAAACTCTACTAGGGAACTATCCTTGGTACATGAACTGGCATTTTGGAACCCATTCCTATGGTGAGATGCCTTGCTCAACCTTGATGCAGTGGGGAGGGGCTTGGTCTTGCCTCATCTTAATGTTCTAAGCTTTGTTGACTCCACACAGAAGGCCTTACCATTTCTGAGGAGTAAATGGTGGGTGAGTTGGATTATAGATGAGGGAGCTGAGTGGGAGGGGCAGAGGGAAGGGCAACTGTCATTAGCATGTAAAATGAATAAAAAAATTTAAATGAAAGAAAAAATATTGATTGTAGATTTTCTTTGAGAGATTGGTGAATTTCTGATGTGAGTCCATCAGGATCTGGATTTTTATTTAATTGCAAGGCTTGTATTCCTGCTTCAGTTTCCTTAGTTGTTACAGGTTGAAATTATTGAACCTTTTTTTCCCTTAAGATTGATGGGTTGGATAAGCCTAGAAATTTATATATTTATTTTAGATTTTCTATCTTAATATGTTTAAAGTTTTAAAAATATTCCCTTACAATATTCTGAAAATTTTGGTGTTTGTTGTAATATTTCCTGACCCATTTGCAATTCTGTTAATTTGGGCATCTGTTCCTTTCTTTTGGTTAATTGGTCCTATGGTCCCTTGATTTGATTATCTTCCCAAAGACCTGGCTCTGAAATCTGATGATTCTTTGTATTATTTTGTTTATACTTCATTAATTTTTGTTCTGAATTTCATTATTTTTTCTTGACTACTGGATTTGAGATTTGTTTTCTTTTTGTTTTCTTAAGATGTATCATTAATTCATTTATTTGTGTTCCTTCTGATTTTATTATTATTGTTATCATTATTATTGAACACCTTTATTAACATGTACTTGAATTTTTTGACTTGTGGAAAATATCGATTTAAACTTTTATTAAGTTAAAAATGAAGTTCTGCCTCTGGTAATGGATCAGTATTTATCCCTAGTACAGGAATAGACTTTGGGAGCCCACTCCACATAGAAGAATACTCTCTCTATCTAGGCACACTGGGGAGAGTCTAGTCCCTGCTCCAAATGATATAACAGACTTTGTAGATCCTTTGTAGACTCACCTTCCCTGGGGAGCAGAAAGGGCTTGGATAGAGGGTCGGTGGGGAGGCAGGGGAGGAGGGGAGGGAGAGGGAACTGGGATTGACATGTCAAGGAAGCTTGTTTCTAATTTAAAAACGGCCTAATTACAATTATAAAAATGAAACAAAATAAAAAATGAAGTCCTTAAAAATTGGAACTTGGCCAGATATGAAACAATTTAAAGACCATTAAAGTGTCACTAAGAAAAAACCAGGCCTTTAAAAGTAAAACAAAAAACATGTTTTTTATTATCAAAAAGATAAATCTTTAGGTTAACATAATTTAAACATAAAAAAAAACATGTACAGCGATTATGTAGATAGTTCAAGCGTATCTGGTCAATGGACAAAAAGCAAGCACTTAAGGTCTTCAGCTCTCATCTTTATTCATTTCTTACTGCTTTAATTTCATCTTCATTTCTTCTTGTTGAATGAGCAAACAGAGATGGCACTTAGCCCCACCCTGCCCAGCCTTTCGGTTTAGGTTCTCTGGGTTTCTGCACTGATAATTTAAGTTGCACCAATATGGACGCTGAGGTGTCTATGGACATTAGGCTTCATATTTCTTTTTTTTTTCCCTCTTCATTGCTCTTCTTTCTAGTTTGTCAAGAAACCCGAGTGGAATCATGGTCTGTGACATCCACACATATTCTGTGTCACTAGTCTACCTTGCTCTCCTGCACTCTGGTTGTCCGCATACTTCATCACTTTTTCCTTGTCTGCTTGTTTTGTTTTTCAAGACTAGGTTTCTCTGTAGCTTTGGAGCCTGACCTGGTACTCTCTCTGTAGACCAAGCTGGCCTCAAACTCACAGAGATCTGCTTGCCTCTGCCTCCAGAGTCCTAGGATTAAAGCTTTGCACCACCACCTCCCAGCTAACTCCATCACTTCTTGTACAGTAGGGTTGGAATACTGTGGTAGAGCCCAGTAGGGTCTCCTTGTGTATTACAGTAGGAACATTCACCTACAATAGGGCTGGAGTTGTTGGTTTTGGTCTTCAGAACTGCTTTCCGATCCCTGATTCTTTTCTCAACTCTCACTATTCTGGTAATGATGCTGGTAATTGCATGGATGAGCTCCTACTAAGTGAATAGCATCTACAATTGTTACGGTCTGCTGCATATTTACTGCCTTAAATGTTACTAGGATCTGTAACATTTGTTGTGTCTGCACCCTTTTCTCCTTCAACATCAAACTCCAGTCTTTCCATCTACACTGATAGGTAATTCCTGGGATTATTCTTCATGACAGTTTGGTAGAGAAATAGATCTTCCTTGGTGTCAATGCTGTTGAGGAAACCATATCTGTTCCTTACATTGAAGCCATTTTACTGTTCCCAGTCTTCCTTGTGATGAACCCTTTGTACCTGGGCACCAACTCTGTGAAACTGTCTAGGCTGTCACTGTGTTCTTTATGACTTTTTTTTTTTTTTTTTTTTTTTTTTTTTTTTTTTTTTTGGTTTTTCGAGACAGGGTTTCTCTGTGTAGCTTTGGAGCCTATCCTGACACTCGCTCTGGAGACCAGGCTGGCCTCCAACTCACAGAGATCTGCCTGCCTCTGCCTCCCGAGTGCCGGAATTAAAGGTGTGCGCCACCAACGCCCGGCCTCTTTATGACTTTAATGTGGGCTCTTAGAACTATAAATTCTCCCTTCAAGACTTCTTTTAATATGTCCCAGAATCATTGTTGTGTTGTTTTCATTTTCATTGAGCTTAGTAAAAAATTTAATTTTTTTGTGACCCATTCATCATTCAGTTACATATTATTTAATCTCCATGAGTTTATATAATGATTAAACCTTTGCTTGCTGTTGATTTTAAGCTTAATTGTGGTCAGATACACTATAATAAATTATTTCAATTGTTCTGAATTTGTTAAAATTTGTTTCCCATCCCAGTATAATTTTAATATTAGGAAAGTGTGCCTGCACTTGATCAGAAGAATGTGTTATCTTTGGCATTTGGCTGGAATGTTTTATAGATACCTCTTAGGTACACTTGTTGTATGGTATTATTTTATTCTGACATTTCTTGCTTATTTTTTACTCAGATGACCTCCCTATTGACAAAAATAGAGTATTGTTATCAAGTATTACTGGGTTAGGATGAATCTTTAAGACTGTGTTATAAAACTGAGTGAGTCAGAGTTTGGTGTATTTATGTTAACAGTCACAATGTTTCTTGGTTAATTGTTCCCTTGATTAGAATGGAGTGTCATATTTTATTTCTGCTGACTAATGTTAGCTTGAAATTTATTTTGTCAGAAATTAAGATAGTGATATCTACTTGCTTCTTTGTCCCATTACCTCGAAATACACTTTTTTTTCCTATTTTTTTACTCTGAGGTGGCACCTGTCACCAAAATTAGCATGACTTTGTTGTGGACAACAGAGACACATATTTTGTTTCTTTATGCATTTAATTAACTTTGGGGACTTTCAATTGAAGAGTTGAGACCATTAATATTTAAATTTATAGAAATGAATGTGTTGATCATTTCTTACTCTTTGTAATCTTAGTACTATTTTGTGCTTTGGTAAGTATAGTTTCGTTTGTTTTCTTTCCATCATCTCACTATATTTATCTCTCTT
This sequence comes from Cricetulus griseus, assembly GCF_003668045.3. NCBI lineage: Eukaryota > Metazoa > Chordata > Mammalia > Rodentia > Cricetidae > Cricetulus > Cricetulus griseus. The sequence continues at coordinate 127,899,649 of NC_048599.1, forward strand.
CTTAGTCTAAATTATTACTTCTGGGATTCTCCTTAAAACTGTTTGGTAAGTATGAACTATTTTACTTGTTAATGTGATTTTTTTCTTTTCCCTTCAACTAGGGTAAATCATTTTGCTGGGTATAGTAGTCTAGGTTGATATCCATGGAGCTTTAAAACTTTAATTACATTGCTGTACATTCTTCTAGCTTTTAGTTTACATTGAGAAGTCAGCCATTATCCAGCAGGATTTCCTTTAGATATGACTAGTGTTCTTCTCTTGTAGCTTTCAATATTCTCTCCTTTTTCTGTAAGATTAATACATTGAAGATAATGTGTTAAAGAGAATTTGTTTCTGTCACATCTATTTTGTGTTCTATGTGCTTCTTGTGGCCATACAGCTATGTCTTGCCTTTATTTGGAAAAGTATTTTCTATGATCTTGTTGAAGATTTATTCTATTATCTTCTACATATTTAATTTGAAGATTTGGACTTTTCATTCCACTTGTATTTCATGTACATTTCTTTTCCAATTTTTCTCTTTTCATTTTCTATATTCTTTACATTAATGGTCAAATTTGTCTACTTTATCTTCAATTTCTGATAGTCTGCCATCTCCTTGATCCTTTCTACTTGTATGACTTTCCATTCTTCCTTTCTGTAACTAGGATATTGAATTTTTCAGTTCTATTTTCATTTCTACTAGAGTTTTTTTCAATATCTCTATCTCTTTACTCAAATCAATTTTCAAATTCTGAATTGATTTTGTCTTTCATTCAATATTTTTTTCCTGGACAATACTCTGTCATTTATTTCTATCCTCTCTATGTTAATTGAGCTATTTGTGTCCTCTTTAAGCTCCTTGAATTCTTGATCAGGCTTATGCATGTTCTTTTACCATTTTTTTAATATTTAATAATTGTTGAAGAATCTTTCATCAAATACATCTTTTAAATTCTGTGTCCTAAGATTCATGTCCTTAGAGATGCTAATGCTCCAATGCTCATTAGAGAACATTTCTACAGGGATAATGACTTTGGGGTAAAGAGTACAGTTTTGATCTTTCACATTATTTGCATTGATGTTGTATCAGCGTATAGACTCCTTTCCTTGGTTGTGTGCCTGTCATTAAATTTTAGTGTCTGTCGTGCTGGGCAGGTAAAAAAACTAAATGGCATGACCTAGGTCCAGGTTCACAACTCCCGCACCAGCTTTGCCTGATGAGCTCCCAACAACCAACACATCAGTATCACCTCTAGAGTCCTGGATGTATCTCCAGCCTTGGGCCTCTGTACCTGCTTTGTACCATCACCTTCTCTCAGGCCTAGTTCCATAATTGTAGAGTCCACACCCACAGATTTGTCCTGCCAGCTTCTCAGAATCTTGTTCCTCAGAACCTTCCCCACCATCTCAAACATAGCTTTGATGGCACAGATCCTGCACACATTTTCCATCAATGTCCACACAGCAGAGCCTAGATTTAGATGCACAGCTCACACACCACCTTTGCTTGGAGACATCTTCCAATCAATGTGTAAAAATCCCACCTCAACCTAAAGTTGTTAAGAGTACAGTAAAAGCAGGCACTTTATCAAAATTTCTGTTAAGAACTTTTATTTACTTGATATTTCTCATGATTCCTGAAAAAAATCAATATAAGATTAAAATTAATATACTAGGAAGCAATATCAAATTTAAACACCAACAAAAAAGAAAAACAGATCTGAGATAAAACAAGCATATACAAACAGTTTGGTCATGTCACTGTATTCCTGAATGTAGACTCATAAAGAAATAGTACCTAAATTTTGCTTATCATCAGGTGAACCCTGAGAATTCTAATGATACTTGGTCCTGAGAATGAAGACTAGATGGTAATTACTGTCATCAAAAACCAAGCCTTCAGTCTCATAATCCAACTAAACCCCCAGGAATGTGAAGATGCCTTGAAGTCAATCCTTCAGCTGACGAGAAATCAATGCATGGATAAGATCACTGTGATAACTCTGGTGTGACTCCATATTGAGTGCAAAAAAGGATTTAAACATATTCCACTAACTATTGAGGTGAGTGCTAACAAGGTCAGCAGACGAGGCTTGCAATAATTAGTGTTTTGGGAAGAATTAATATTTTGCAGATCACATCAGGGAATATTATTGATAATATTAAAATATCTATAGTACTACTTATCTAATATGGGAACCCAAAATTAGAAGAATTTCTAAATAAGATGTAGATAAAATCCATTTTCATCTACAACTATGATGTTTTTGCAAATAGATTTAATTTATAATAACTTATGTATAAATTATTATATATTACACTAATATAATATTTATTAATACATTTATAATGTTGTAGAAAAGAACCTTGCTGTAGAATTGCCTCTCACCGTGGATGACTTCAAACCTCCACTACTTTAACAAATGCTTTGCATAAAACCTGAAAACATAATAGTCATATCTCACACTAGGATGGAACCAGGTTAGGATTCTTTGTTAGGGCTGTGATGAAATGTCATAACTAAAGCAATTTGGAAAGGAGAGGGTTTATTTGGTTTAAAAATTCTGTTACATCACTGTTCATCATGGAAAAAAGTCAAAACAGGAACTAAAGTGGAACAGGGACCTAGAAACTAGAGCTGATGCACAAGCCATGGAGGAGTGTTCCTTCCTGGCTTGCTCCCCAGGGCTTGGTCAGCCTGCTTTATAATAGCACACAGGACTATCTTTCCAGGGACAGCCCCATTCACAATAAAGATGGTACTCCCCCATTAATCACTAATTAAGAAAATGCCTTACAGGCTTACATATTATCCAATCATACAGAGATATTTTCTTAATTGTGGTTCCTTCCTACCAGATAACTTGAGCTTAAGTCAAGTTGACATAGAACCATCCACCACACCATCCAATTATATTTGTGTTTGATATTTCAAGTATTTTTTTGTAATGTATTTGATCACAGGTACAGATTCAGCTTTCCTGTCTTCCAGCAATATACACTGAATTTTATGACTTATTTCTTTGTTTTAGGAACAAAGTTTCACTGTCTTGTGGATGGCCTTGAACACATGATCCTCAGCAGTTCCAGTATTATATGCCTGAGAATCTATTGTTGTCTCTATTTAGCTTTCATTCAGGTTTGGAGAGATGGCTCACTCTGTAAAATACCTCCCTAGCAAGAATAAAGACCTTATTTCAGATCCCAGGCACTATGTGACACAGTGTTTTGCCAGGCATAGGAGTCATAATGGAGACATATAAGTTCCTAGTATCCACTGAACAGTAGGACAAACTGTCTCAAATAACAGTAATGTGGAAAGGGATCTTAAGAATGTAACCTTTGTCCTCCACACACAAACACATGCAATCCGCCCACATGCAAATAAGATTATATATATATATATATATAATATATATATATATATATGTGTGTGTGTGTGTGTGTGTGTGTGTGTGTGTGTGTGTGTGTATATATATACATATATATACATATATATAATCACAAACACACGATTTCATCTAAATTAACTCAATGATTTATGAAATATCTCTTCATAGTGGTAACTCACAATGATTTATGAAATGTCTTTACATACTGGTGTGATTAAACTATCCCTGGTTATCTCATAGTGTATTTAAATACAAGTTGACCTGGAATATACTATTATTTGATCTTTGTTTCCTTTGACCAACTTTCTTTATTTACTCTTACCATTAAAATCTATTATGATCATAACTGTTCATCTGATCTTGGCATCCAAGAAAATTTGGGTTACAAATACATGACTTTCAAATTAGTTTGATGTAATAAATATGATAGCTTGAGAAATAAGGAACAAATAGAAAAGATAACAAATTGTGGTGTTGTTGCATCAAAACAAATGAAATTCGATTAAATACTATGCAGGTAAATAAAAGATTATTATGCTATTCTTTTCTCACTGAGTCTGTTTATTGATAAATGTTTTATGTATCTAGAAAAGCATCCCAGGATTTTCTCTTCTGAGTGTTTTCCTGTTCCATCTGTGTGGTTTGTGATACCATCTAATTTTAGCAACTCAAGGAAACCGAGCTTATGGGAGCAGATTATTCTGTTACTTTTTTTCTACTTAAATTAGAAACAAGCTTGTTTTATATGTCAATCCCAGTTTCCTCTCCCTCCTTTCCTCCTTTGCCTCCCCCCAACAAGCCCCCTATCCCATCCCCTTTCTGCTCCACAGGGAGGGTGAAGCCTTCCATGGGGAATCTTTAAAGACTGTCATATTATTTGGAGCAGGGCCTAGGCCTTCCCCTGTGTTTCTAGGCTGAGAGAGTATCCCTCTGTGGGCTCCAAAAGTTCATTAGTATGCTAGTGATAAATACTGATCTACTACCACAGGCCCCATAGATTGCAGATGCCTCTTTACTGATACCCAAGATCAGGGTGTCTAGATTAGTACTGTGCTTGTTTCCCAGCTACAGTCTGGGGTCTATGAGCTCCCCCTTGCATTGTGATACTTTTTAAAGTCTTTGAGCTGCATGTCATTCGAGGGCTGATCGCTCCACACTGGCTCAACCTTCTGGAGATGTTCACAGTGATTTTTCCTAGTTCTGTTGTCATCAATGACTTTAAAATTCTCTATGTAACCATGCTTCACCCTCACACTTAGGAACCACATAACGAATTTGGAGCATGTCCCAATGAGGATTTGGCATTATTATTTTGATGTAGATCTGGTGATCACACCCAGATCTCCTGAATAAGAATAGACATTTTTAATTTAAAGATTTGTTATTATTATTTCATAATAATTGGCTTTAAATTTTTCTTATATCTTTTGATCTATTCTTTCCTCTTTCCCAATTGTAGATGCATCCCAACTCTCTACCCCAATCAACTTCATGTTTTTTTCTCTCTTAAAAAAGGAAAACAAAAATTTTAACTTCAGATAAACAGAAAAAAATAGAGTACCAAACAAAAGAAAAAAAAGCACAAAAAGCTTTCAGAGACCATTTTGTATTGGTCAACTACTCCTAAGTAGTTGCTCTGGAGTGTGATTAATATACTCAGTGAGTCTCCATTCAAGAAAATTGATTTTTTTTCTCTCCAAGTTGGTATCAATTGAAAGCAGCTTCTTGCCTAGGAAGGAACGTAATGGGATCTCACCCATCTCTGTTCTTAGATTTTTGTCTACCTTGAACTTGTGAAATCTTGTCACAGCATCTGTGTGTTCATATGTGCACCTGTCCTACTGTATCTGGAAGATGCTATTTCCTTGGAGTCATCTGTCACCTCTGGTTTATATAATCTCTCCAAACTCTATTCCTCAGATATCTCTGAAGCTTAAGTTGAATAGTTTGATGAAAGCATCCCAATTAGTACTTAAGGCTTCCAAGTCTCTGACAGTTTGCATATTGCCAAATTGTTGCTCTCTGTGTTAACTATTACCTACTGTAAGAAGAATTACTTTATTGATGTGTCCCTTTAACAAAATATTACTAGTGGGCTTTCTCCCTAGGTCCTTGATCTATCCCATCTACAGTTCTTGGACAAGTTAACAGAGTCAAGTATGGGTTTTATCTCATGGAGTTGGACATAAATCCAATAAAAAAAGTGCTTTTTCAGTGCTTTAACACTTGTGTCCTAACTGTATCAGTGTATCTTTCTGTTACAGGTTGCAGGGTTTGTAGCTGGGTGATGTTAATGATATTTTTCTCCTCTTCTATATTGAAGAATATTTATATACACACATATATAATATGTATTAATACAAATATATATATAGACATATGTTTATGTGAACTTTATATTTACATAAAAATCATATGCATATATGTTATAAAAATACAAAATGCTGTGTGTCGGATGACTTTTCAAACATCCTCAGAGTTATTTATATCTCCTTCTTTCTTTCATCCCTTTATATCCACATCTGTCCCCTCTTTTTCATTTAAAAACTTAAAAATTAAAATATAACTAAATGAGATTTTCTCCTCCTTTTCCCTTCTCCAAGCACTCTCATTAACTCTGACCCATTGGGCTCACTCTTGAAATCACAGTTTCATCCTTTAGTTGTTATAATTACACACACACGACTTTAAAGCAACCTCACCTGTCCATGTAGTGATTTGGTATTACTTGTTAGTATATGGCTAAAGGGCTGATCTCTAAAGCTAAATGGAGTTCAAATATTTATTTTTAAGAAGCTAAAATTATGCCACTAAGTAAAACCTCCAATGTTGGAATGGGTTATATCTTGTTGAGTTATTCGCCATGGAAGCTCCATTGAATTCTCTAAACGTCACAGGTTATTGCCAATGCTGTTGGTTATACTGTATAACCTGATGGTCATGTCCTATTGCTGAGGTCAACACTTAACATTTACTTATATTATTACAACTAAAGAAGATGAGGTGGTGCCTAAATCAAAGCTTCACCCCTATTGATAATTATTCATGGTGCTTGTAGGTGCTTTGCCTACTACTGGGGGAGAAGGATAATCTTTAATATCACACAGATACAAACCGTGCATCAAACAACAGTGACCTTCCTGCAAGATATACTGCTCCAATCATAGCACAAATGTTATTTGAGTAATCAATTACTCTTAGAGTGGATTTAAGGCCCACTTAAATGTCCCAAGACATGGAACCACACACTAATGCATCCCAGCACCTGACTAGCTAAGTTATGGGCCTCAGAGAATTATTAATCCCCTATTATTCTTTGAAATGATACAGCAATAAAATCACTTCTAATGTCATACTGCTACACCCATAGATAAGTGCCTTACTGAACTCTCATCAGAGACTCTTCTTCTTGCAGTAGATTGGACTTAACAGAGAGAGCCAGAAATGGACAACATGCAGAGTGAAAGACTTTGCAGCACCCAGTCCTAATTGGAATGTTTGCATCAATGCCCTCATGATTCAGGGATTCATGTAGAAAAGACAGTGGAAAGATAAATTGTGAGAGCCACATGTGAATGATGACTCCAAGGAAACAGTGTCTTCCAGAAACAACAGGACTAATGCATATGGAACTTAAGGAGATGATAACAGTACTCAGAAGATCTGCACAAGTTCGTCCAGATAGGTTCCCAGTACTGAGAGTGGTTAGTGGACTCAGGGGCCCAGCCTTAACCAAACAGTTATCTGTAATAGATATCCCCTAGCAAAGGCAAAATCAGGTTTTTCTAATAGCTTTTCACTGGCTATAATCGCTATAATTGCCACATTTCAGGACACAGCCCCATGCCCAGGAGAAGTTAGCCAAGACAAAATGAACTTCTCATGGCCTTTTTATTCCATTTTGCTTTATTTGGGCTTATTATTTCCTGTCCCAATGGTCTTTGTCTAGTTTATTTTGATGTTCATTTTTGGGTTTTTTTAAAAGGTTTTTTATGTGTTTATATTTTGTTATTTTGCTTGTTTCTTACTTTTGTGTTTATCGTTTTGTTCTTTTTGAATGAAAAAGAGAGGGAAAGAACATGATATTGGATGTATACAGATGTTGGGATGATCTGGGAGGAAGTAGCAGAGAGGACAGGCATCATCAAAAATATAGTGTATCGATTAAAAATAAATGCAATTTAAAAATAAATTTAACTACAGGGGAAAAAAACTTAAATCATTGTTTTCCATTTTGAAATATGCTTTTAGAAGATACAATTTGTAGTTGGGGTACATAGGAAGACAAAAAAGTGAAAACAGGTGTCTTCTTTTTCCCAGAACAATGTGAGGAAAAACTGTGGAAGACTAGGGAGTAGGTATCTAAATAGAACCTATAGAGGAAGCACAAGGACTGAAGGGACCTTTAAAATACCCAACCCGGATTCATTTTAGCTGACACTCAGCTCACGGCTCCTCCAATTCAGAAGGAATTGTTTGCAATGAAGTTATTGCTTTTGCTTCCTCTGGACCTCAGTCTGTTTACCCAGACATTAGATTCTTTGTCTGTCCCATGGAAGGAGATCAGCAACCCCCAAAAGAACCACCACCATCACCAATATGTTTCAAGACCTATTTCTTGTTTTGAGTATATTATCACATTGCCAATTGACCTCAATTTTCTTCTTTATAGGTCAGTTATTTAATGTCCAGATTCCTTACTCATGGACAATCATGTTACAAAATTCCAAACCTCTCCATTTGTTTTGGATGATGACATCTTGTCTGTATTTTTAGCTATGTATCGATTATTTTTATTTTATTGCAAATGGAGATTATTGCATGACTATGGTGTGTAATTGACTACTTCCCATATAATTTTATTAAATATAAGCTATTAGCTGTTTCAAATTCATTCATGTCCATCATCTAACTAGCAGTGAGTTCAATCTCTAAGCCTTCGTAGGAAGATTTTTTAACCATTATTTTCTCCTTTATGGATCACATTAGTGTATTTCCAAATTTCATTGTTGGAAGATGCATATATCAAATGATGCATTTGGGCAACTCTCTAACCAAATTTTTGTCAATCCTATTTTTTAATAGTTTATATTTGTTGTGTTTTTTAAATGATGCCTTTGAACTAAGCCACCAAAATTTAAGTTACTTAGTGTGTTGCCACAGAATACTTACCCATTACCTCCATAGCCTTCTAATGACTGGGCAAAGATTTCTGTCAACTTCTTGTATCATTTTTGGTAATCTCTTATAAAACTGTCTCTGATACAATATACTGGCAGTTGTTCTTTCATCTCTGTACTAGTTGAACAGCTCCCAAAATATGTATAGACAAAGCTGTTTAGATGTGTATGATATTGTAGGTCAATAAGCTTAAGATGAAAAATTCCAAAGTTCCTGGTAGTATAGACATCCTAAACTACAAATTTAGCATTTTAGTTTGGAACATTTTGGTCTATGCTCCCACTAACAATATTGTTTCTCTGATAACACAGATCCTAATAGATGGATAGTTTTTGTCTTTTATAACTTTTAGTTTTTTGAAATTATATCATTTCTTCCTTCCTTTTCCTCTTCCAAAATCTCCCATTTACCTCTCTTTGTTCACTTTCAAATTCATGGCCCTTTTCCCAATTAATTGTTGTTATATGAATATATGTATTACATATGTGGAAGTCTTATGTTTCCCTGTTCTATCTGCATTCCTTAGTTTCCTATAGTTCTTTTTGGGGGTGGTGGTGAGGCTTCATGGTATTTCATCTATCTACTTTCTTTTTAAATTTAATTCTTATAAAATATTTTTTCCGGAGTTTCCACTCAATCATTTTTTTTAAAATTTTCACACACATACACACACACACACACACACACACACACACACACAAACACACACATTTTTCTTTCCAACTCCTCCCTTAACCTCTCTCCCCAAATCCATGTCCTCTTTATTAAGTAATTGTTATTGAATGCATGTATGCATTTTATATATATATATATTATATATATATATATATATATATAATATATATATGCCTCAATATAACATGCTGAGTGCATATAATGTTACTTATATGTAAGTTTTAAACAATAATCCCTTGACACTGAAGAAACAGCTGTTGTGTTCTTCCCTGGGAAAGATTATCTCTCTCATTCTCAAGGTTCCTCAGTTTTCTATAGTCCTTTTTGTAGTGTTGAGTCTTGTTGAGATTATCCTTGTCCACTGTGTAATGTCTATTTGTATTGTCCTTGTTCAGCCCATATGGGCTCAAATTCATGAGACTTTATGGGTTTAGCTTCTGATATTCCTAGGAAATACAGTGTCACAACAAACACCCTGAACCTCTGGATCTCATAATCTTTCTGACTACCTTTCCTCAGTGTTCCCTGAACCTTGAGAGCTTTGTAGATACATCCATAGGGACTGGCCTCCATGACTCTACATTTTGTTTGGTTGTGGCTTATTGTATTTCTAGCTGTCCTTATTTAGCTCTTGTTTTTTTTGTTGTTGTTGTTGTTGTTGTTGTTATTTTGATTGGTTTTTTTGTTTGTTTGTTTGTTTTTTGTTTGTTTATGCTTTTAAAGACAGTTTTGGAGCCTGTTCTGGAACTCACTCTGTAGACCAGGCTGGCCACAAACTCAAAGAGATCCACCTGCCTCTGCCCCCCAAGTGTTGAGATTAAAGGCATGTGCCACCACTGCCTGGCTATTTTTTTTTTTTTTGCCTTTTTTTGGTCTAGTTAGTTGACATATATTTTGGAAACCTGTGTTTTACACTACATAATTTGGAACTAAGTACAATAAAAAAATTCTTTGACTCAGAGTTTCTCAGGAAGTTGACTGATATTTCAAGTGGTGATCCTTGGTGAGTTTTAATTGAATTGGATACTGGTTTTCAGGGCTATCGTGATGCTAAGAAGCATGAAATGAAAATAATACAAGATAAGTTGTGAGTGTCTGAGATTTAGCTTTGTTTTAAGTAAATATAACATAGACTACTGCATATATTTTTCTTTAATTCAAAGGAACTTCACTTGAACAAACTTATCTATTATTTGCATTGTTTTTATGTACAAGCAGACATTAGAATTCGATCTTATTTTTAGATGTCCTTCTTTAGAAATAAAAAGCACAAAAAAATGACTCAGAATAAAGTAAAAATTACCATCATGACTTATGTTCTTTAAAATGTAGAGTGAAACTTTGTAATAATTTCTGAAAATTGCTTGACATTATCTCATCAAATACTGTTTTATACAATCTTCTTTATTCAATTAGATATTTTTATTTTAATATTTAATTCATTATTTAAGCTTGAAATTTTTATATGTGAATACCATGAAACATTATCTTATCTACCCCTCATTTCTTTCACTCAAATTCCTACTAAATATTCCTCAACACATTCCCCTTTCAATGTCTTTTTGTTTTCTTATACTCTACAAAGCCCAGTTATTGCTGCCTATATCTGCATATGTGTGTGGTTATCCACTATCGCACTGGAATCCTATCAGTACTCACAGCCTCAAAAAGGTATAATTTTTTCTACTCCAGTAACTATCCACTGCCAAGTGCTCTGCAATAAAGGATGGAGCCTGGAAATCTGCTTCATCTAGGCTACAAGTTCTGCTCTTTGGCTCTTTGGCAGGTGTCTCTCCTCCCATGATTTCATGATAGCCATGCCATTTCTAGAAGATACCACATCACAGCACATTTTCCTGGTCTCTGACTTTTATTTGTTTTCTTCCTTCTACTTCTATGATGTTCCTGAGTTTGGTGTGAGTCACATTATTATAGATGTTCAGTTTGGAGGTGAGTACTGAATCTCCTATACTCTGCACCTTGACCACTTATGTAGCTTTCCATTCTACTGCTGTCTGAACACACACACACACACACACACACACACACACACACACACACACACACACAAACATGAACAAAAAAACACTTCTTTGGACAAGGTTGAGAGAAGTGCTAGTTCATGGGTATTAAAATAAGTCTTTAGAAAATACTTTGACAATATTGCCATTTGGCAAAATAATAGCAGCAGGTTCTTCCCTGTATGCTATAATGTCCCAGTCATGAGCTTTTGTGTAAAGCAAAGTAAATGTAAGTGTGTATAGAAAGCAAGTATATAAGAAGTCTGCAGATTGAGAGAAAGATATTTGTTAGCTATTCATCTGACAAAGGATCAACGTAGCTATTCATCTGACAAAGGATCAACGTCTAGCATATGCAAAGAAATTTACATAAAAGGACCTATTTTATATTAAAGTACTGATAGGATCCTAATCATATTCCCTCTTGTCTTTTTCATCCCTTCCTTCTCTTTTCAGTCTCTCCCTCCTTCCTTCATCCCCTCCTTCCCTCCATTCCTCCTTACTTCTTTCCTTCTTCCTTCTTTCCTTCCTTTCCTTGAACATACCTGTGATGATATCTTGCTTGTACAAATAAAGCCTGCCTGAAGATCAGAGAATGGAGCTTGCCACTAGCTAACTATAAAGGTCTGGAAGTCAGTACAGACAGACAGGAAGTGAAATGGCTAGGCAGAAACAGGAAGTGAGAGATCTGGGCATAAATAGGAAGTGATAGGGCTGGGCAGGAAGAAACAGGAACTCTCTAGTCCACTGGGGCACTAGGAGGTAAGGTTTGCTCCTTCTTCTCCTTGATGTCTCAGTATTTTCCTCTATATCTGACTCTGCATTTTTGTTATTTAGACCAATTAAGAACTCTTTTTATAGATATCCTTCCATTTCTATATTAAGAGAACACATAATATAAGTCCCAGAAGCAAAACTTCCTGAGTTTGGAAGCACTCTCCACTTCAGGTTGCCTTGCTGTCACATGTGCTTAGTCATCAAAGTTTCTGCTCTTTGTCCTTTCTCATGGTAGAATCACTGGTCTGAACATAGCAACAAATATCTTAAGGGTAATATACGGATTGAGAACTCACATAAGCTAATATGATATCTTCCCCTCTCTGGACATCTCATTCTTTATTTATATATCGTTCTCATATTTTATATTAAATTGTACTGTAGACGTTGATCATCAGGAGATTACACAGCATTTCTTCTACATGGATATTTGTGGTGGCCCTGCCAGCTACAATCCGCAGTGGAGGAATATATTCTATTGTGAGCACTAACTGTCTTTACACATAGGGCTAGTGTAAAGTTGCATTCCACATCTTAGCCAGATTTTATGAAACTATCAATAATAATTAATAAATATGGATAAAATGTGTAATACTAAAATTAAAAGAGGTAAAACAAGTGGAACAAAATTACACAATCTCAATAGTAATTTCTCATGATCTAGACACATTACCACAGAGGAAATTAGGATGCTTTTTAATTTCCCTGGGCACTCAAAACTACTTGTTAATGACTACAATCCAGGTTGGTGAATGACATCCAATGCTTCTGTAAGCTTAAAGACTACTTAGTAGTTATTGTGATGCTGTGCCTGTTAGGCAGCAATGTGTTGCCTATTCATGGAGCACTCAGATTATCCTATGATTGGTGAGTGTCTGTTGATGGAAGATGTTATTCTGTATGTTTCTCTTTTGGTTGATGAATTAAAAACTGATTGGCCAGGCAGGAAGATAGGCGGGGCTAGGAGACGATGAGGATTCTGGAAAAGGTAGGCAGAGTGAGCCCTTCGCACAGAATGACAATGCTGCCGAGGAGTAACATCATTCAGGCATTACTGGGTAAGCCATAATCTATCATGGTAATAATAGATTCATAGAAATGGTCTTAGCCTTTAAGAAGCTCTAGTCATCGGCCAACATTTTCATACTTTATATAAGTCTCTGAGTATTCATTTGAGGCAAGGCGGCTGCAGAACCAGGCTGGTGAGAAACAGTTCTTGTAACAGTTTGTTACATTTCATTGCCTAGTAAGTTAACTATAGTTTTAAATATGTTCTACTGAGAATGTGAAATAATTTTAGAAGCAATTAGTCAGACCAAGATAAAGCAAATACAAATCTTTCATATGGTGACTTTGATATATACCACAAATGTTGGGAACTGCTTATTGTAGATATCAAAGTATTTTTCTCTTTTCCATGGAAACTTGAAAGGATCTATCTGCATCTATATATGGGTATGTTTGTGTGGTTATTTTCTATAGTTATAAATTTTGATAAATTTTTAAATTTTTTAACATTTTATATACAAACAGGAAAAAATGTTATGTTCATCATTTACACATGTAAACTGTCATGAAGGATTCATGTATACTTAGCTGATCAATCAATATAAAATGTTAAGGTTTCAAATAAAACATTAATATTATTATAAAACAGTAAGCACTTCCCTTTTTCTAAGAAAAGCTAGCAACTAAAAATTGAATATGACCCAGTAAAATCATGTTAGCATTTCTAAAATAAAGAAAATAAAGATATCTTTGAGTCATTGAAACCTTCTTACCTCATATTTTAAAACACACAGTAAAAATATTATAAAATTATTATTCCAGTGAATCACACTATTCAGCATATTTATTTATTTGTATTTAAAATATGGGTAGTAAATCTCTTCTTTTAAAAATCAGTACCACACTTTTGCCTTCTATTCAAAGTAGATTTTTATATAGCTAAACAGTTCTGATACTGTTCGGTCTGCTAGTTTGAAATTTTATGCTATAAAAACTATGCATATATACATAAGCTATCTCCAGATGAAGAAATGTATGTGTGTGATGTGTATGTACATGGCAGAGGCTGTTAGGCTGTATGTGACCAGTTGTGTCATTTTGGAATGAATACAGCTAGTGCTTTGAAGACAACAAACACAGGTTAATAAACACAGAAACAAGAATCCCAGCCTACCAGGAGCTGAATGTCTGAACTTGCTTCATATGAGCCATGGCTGACACAAGCAAGGTGGAATCAAAGAATGAAAAACTTTTGACAAGCCATGCTTCACAATCCTGGCCACTGTGGATGGCCATGATTATCTGCAGACAAGATGACTGTGTGTAAATGGCTTATATACACTTAAATTAAACACAGCAGGGTTGTAGTAATCTCTGTTTGCATTTTACTTTCTGTTAAGAAGGAAATTGCTTGGACTTGGAACATTTCATTTAATGGCATTTTTAGTTACCTTTTGTACTTCTAATGCTGGAGTCGAAATTCATTCCAAATTACCCGGTAAGACATAGGAAACTTTGGTCGTTTTTTGTTTATTTTTTTTAATTGCAGTTGCTTCCTTACCAATTTTACTAAATTAAATGTGTTTTAAAGCATCTCAGTTCTTGAAACTTAATTATCCAAATCTCTGGGTGAAGTATAACAAACAATGCAAACCCCATTTATGTAATTTATTTTGCAAAAGAAAATAATGGAATGCAGTTGTGCTAATGATATACACGTTTCTGTATTTTTCTCGATTTTCGACAACAACTTAGCCTAGGCCTATCATTTTGTAACAAAAGCTTTAAGGGCATTTTGAGACTTGGATTTGTCCATTCTCTGCTTTTCAAAAGAGGTAAAGTGCATAATGGTGTATGCCTTTTGCAATCACGAAAGATGTTGATTCCTTTATTTTATCCTTCTATCAGTGAGTATTATTGACAGTTACACATAATAAGCTGTGAATAGAGATCATGGCTTGTAATTGTAATGTGTAAAGAAGAAGAAAAATGTTTAGATATACAGTAGCTGAGGCACCATCAGTTACATCCCAGAAAAAACATCTATCAGACCACTTCAGGTGTACAACTTATTTTAAACTCAAGTATAAAAAGAACAACTTTCAACTCCTTTGTATTTTGTAGGATAAAAGTCTTTTGATCCATAATAATGAAGTACTATGCATTTATGCTTTTTAACAGCATCAATTAATCATACTAATTTTCTGAATTTTACCTGCTGTAACACTTAGAATTAAAGCATGTTTCATTTGTTCATTGTGTTCTTGGAAGGTGGATCCTGAGACCCTTTCTTTGAGGTAGTAAATCCACACCAACCCATAAGTATCTAGACAGATGGAAAAGTGAGCCACAAGGCCAAACTAAACAAAACCCCTTCCTTCACTAAACAAATGTACAAACAAAAGCTAACTCACATTCTATCCACTAAAGCAGCTTTGTATCAAACACAGAGAAGTATGTTGCCTTTGTGAATCTTTACCATGTCTGTAATTTTTTTCATAATAATAAATATGTATATACTTAAGTTTTTATTAGGGGCCAGGTAGGTAATTGTATAAGAGGATTTTGAATCACTTAAAGACAGGAAGGGTTTGCTTTCAGATAGTGTATAAAGGAAGAGCAAGCTAAATGCCCAGTTCCAGAAGGAAGTAAATGTGAGGGAAGTGACTGCAGTTTTTCATTGCAACATCCCCAAAGAGCTCCTTATGGCTCTAAGTTTCAGGGTTCATTATGATTGTCTGTGTGACTCTGAACCCCATACTCCATAGCTCTTAATGCTATCATGCGCCTGACTTCAGTAAGAAAGCACTGTGTCTTAGCAATACAGATCTCTATCTGAGAGAGCTGTGAATACAACAACAATATAAGTGACCTATGGTGGAGCATTATCCTAAAAGTTAGCATGTCACACTTTCATTGCACGTGTGTGTGTGTGTGTGTGTGTGTGTGTGTGTGTGTGTGTGTGTGTGTGCGCGCGCGCAATACAGCGTGTGTATGGAAGAACCACAGGACTCCTTATTTGTGTCAGTTCTCTTCTTCCACCAAACTGATTCTAAGGATTGAACTCAAGGTATCAGGCTCAGTGGCAAGTATCCGTACCCCTGAGCCACTTTCTTGACCGCAGAACATTCTATTGTTGATTGTTACTGCAGTTTCCTGCCTTCTATGTACAGCTGATTCACTTTTGATCATTAAACGCTAATAGTCAAATTGTATTAATATTTATATGAAAACATTTTTGGTTTACTGACACATCTGTACTTCCATCCTAATTAGCTGACAAATGATTTTGTAAATTATTGCCCCATTAATTTTTTAAAGCCAATGCAATGCACACGATTGATTGCTGCAATTGTGAAGAATATTTTTGGGTCTTTACTGTTCGTTTTCAAGAATAGAACAGTTCTCTTTGAAATAAATTGCAATGTCTTGCAACACAGGCCTCCTTTACTTCTCCCCCCTACACACAACCAATATTCCCTCCCTCCCTCCCTCCCTCTGAACATTTCCCTAGTGCCAGATTTCTCTTTAAACTTATATACTGGCTCCCTCTATTAAGGTACCTCTTTTCTTGCTCTACTCTATTCCTCCCCTGATTTAGTCTTCCTGATCACTCTTACGTCTCCCCATCCTCTCCTTGGAGACAAGGTCTGTTAATGAACCTAAAGTTCATGATTTCAGCTAGACTGGCTGACTAGTGATTTCTCAGGATCCTCCTGGCTCCACTTCCCAACACCAGAGTTACGGACACATGTGGCTATTGATGGCTTTTATATGTTTTGAATTCATGCCCTTGTGCTTTCATAGCAAACATTTTTAATGTCTGAGTGATCTCCTCACTTTCTTGAGCGAGAACATCATAGACAATACATTTTTGGACAACATAAATAATCAGCTTATTTTAAAATGTTGTCTCCTGTGATTATAGACATATGTAATAGGATATATCACATTTATATAACATATACCCATCATATAAAAATATACACATATATAAGTACATGTGCATATAAAATTTTATTTATTATCATTCTTGAGGTTTTGAAAGAAGGAAATTTGCTAACAATATCTAAAGCTTTCCCCATGCATTTCTCTGAAAAATAGTCTCTGGATCCCTGAGGCAACTTGCATCTAGGAAAGGTGTCATGAAATTTAACATACGCTGTTGTCACACTGTGGAACTTCACTTAACATTTCACTTTCACCTAATTTCATAACTGAAGTCACCATTAAACAATAACAGTTAAAGCACAAACTTTTTAACGAAGCTGAACAAAAGAGGAAATACATAAATGTGGCCATTGAAATATAATCACATAAAGAAAAGTAGTAATTGTGTGGTTATTAATGTACCTATCATTTATGCATATTCACCACATATCCATCACACAATTACAGATTATACCTAGTATAATTAATTAAAATTAGTTTTTCCATTAGTAGCACATGCTTATTTATGCAGATCCCAGAATATCAGATTCAGACTTATTCTCTCAGGTTTCCAGACATTTAAGTATGTTATTAGGAACTGTGATTATTCGGCACCCCAACACTCAGGTATCACCCAACTTCATTACTACCTGATTAATTAACCTGTTTAAAGTGTGAAAGTTGGCACCTTGTCATTAGAATCCATGGGAATAACTAATGAGAAACTATGAAATAATTTGTTCCTCAATTAAAAAACCTGAACAAGGAGGTTTTATCTCATTATTCTTGCTTCCTGTTATCACCTATACAAAGCCAAGAAGATCTCACAAAACCTACTGTCTACAGACAACAGGCTATGTAACATCTCAGGGAACATTTCACAGATCTTTAATAAAATGTGGTGTTATTCAACAGCAAAAGGTAAGGCAAGCAGTTTCCCTGGATAACATTCATTGCAAAACATCAATGTGAAAACCAGGTACTTTAATCTTATACCTGACTCTGATTTAAACGAGGTTTCTATGTAAGAAAAATAAAAAAAAAAAGGAAAAGATGTTATCTAGTTCAATTTAGTCTGTGTAAAGGATTTGGGGAAAAATATCACAAGAGGTAATTAGTATTAGAGGACTATTAAATTGTGACATTCCCATATATTAAGAAATGCAACCCCAAGGCCAGATTCCTTTCAATAGAACTGATTTTATTCAGTGGCCACAATATAGCATATTCAAATAAAAACTTAGTGAGTTAATTTCAATTGTGTTCTTTCCTCCTGCTGACATTTATAAGATCATACATATCTTAGAACAATACTGAAGGACCAAAGGAACTGAAGGGAAGTTTTTTATAACACAGTTTCACTCTTCTATCTGTTAGTTGTTCATGGAATTTACAGAATGAAAGGACACATGTTTATTATTTAGAATTAAAAAGTCACTGATTTTCCTCAGAGTTCAGGTTACTATTCAGGCTACATCTCTCCCTTCAATATGAGTTCCATACTCTGAGCCATGGCAGGATATTGACTATAGAACCCAACCGATGTAAAATGAGGCACAAATGAATTCAGATGGTAGTTAATTAGATAACCCCTTTAGAATTTCTCGTAATATAATCTGGATCCTGTCTAATGATCTCTTGTCTAACTCTTTAAGGTGAGGCCACTCACACGTAGTTAATAAAAATAGTTCACCATTTTTTGCGTATTTTTTTTAAGACAGGGTTTCTCAGTGTAGCTTTGGAGCCTCTTCTGGCACTCACTCTGCAGACCACCAGGCCAGCCTCAAACTCACAGAGATCCACCTGCCTCTTCATCCTCAGTGCTGGAATTCAAGGCATGCACTACCACTGCCCAGCACAAGCTTTTAGAAATGCATTTTTTTTTTATTTTGTAAAGACAAAGATTAAATGACAAGATTTAATCAATCCACTTTAGCAAGAATTTTTATGCCTATTTTATATTGCAAGCATTGCAGTTTTGTTGAGTTGCAAAGTAGTGTTAAAGAGCAAAGTTTTATTGATATATTTTAAAAATCTTTGTTTTATTTATTTTTAATTTTTATTTATTCTTATTTTACACAATACATCCCAACTACTCCTTCCACTCTAGTTTCCCCTCCTTCCACTCCTCCAAATCACATTCCCATCTCCTCCGCCTCCCATCTGGATATCAATGAAACACATTATTACAAGATACAATGAGAATAAAGCCCCACTTCAAGGCTGGACTAGGCAACCCAATAGGAGAACAGTATCCCAGGCACAGTCACAAACACCAGAAGGGACCAGCTCCCCATTTCGACAGCCATAACAGCAGAACACATGCTTGTCTGATCTTGCCTTGGCCACTAAGAGGTCAGATGCCTGCCTCGTGGCAAGGAAACAATCAGAAGTTAGCAGGTGGTGCTATGCTTTACAGACAAGTGCACAGCAATGACGTGCAGAGCATAGCAACCACCCTGGGAGGGCCTATGGTCCATAACAACCAGTTGACCAATCAATATAGGGCAAGCCCTCCAAACCCGCAGGCACACCAATCCTGAGCCTTGCATACCGCTAGACACTCCCCTTATGCTGCCCTACCAGATCTCTATGCAGCAGGTTCGAGCTGTATTTTCTAGGCATCCGCCATGGCAGGTGAATGAAAGACCCGAGCTAACATGGGGTTAGTTCATTAAACAACTTTAATAAAGCCTCACGCTGTTTGCATCAAGCTTTCAAATCTGCCTGGTGATTGGGGTGACTGGTCCTGGGCTGAGATCCTGAAGGCCTGAGCTTTCTGGGGTCTTACACACCCCCACTTTCACTGTTAGAAGTCCCATTCGAGCACCAAGCTAAATAACCATAACATATATGCAGAGGACCTATTACAGACCCATGTAGGCTCCTTGATTCCCATCTGAGTCGCTGTGAGGCCCTTTGTGTCATGGCCCAGCATGTCTCAGCCCCAAACCATGCAAGCCACGAGGTTCGGCCTGCGTGGGGGAGTGTAGACGTGGAAATTCCTAGCAAACCAACAGCGATAAAAACCAGAGACAGGCATCTTGTCATCTTAAGAGAGCTCTCAGTTCTATGATGCAAAACTGGAGTCCCTCCTTTATTCAGCATCTTTCTGGCTGTAATCTAACCATTTCTCCCTGACCCCAAGACTATTTCTCTCCCATCTTCCAAGTCACTATCAGAAGATCTCTCAACAGTCTATCCTCCTGTCAACCTCTCCCCCAATACCTCCTAACCTCCTGTCCTCACTCTTCACATAGCTCCAGCCCATGCCCTGGTGAAGGCCTATTCAAATTCTTAGTTCTATAGAGATGAAAAACTAGGGGACATTCTCCACTGAGGCTAAGCTATTCAACAGCAAATCAGCTAGCATCTGCAATACAATGCAGACCAGAGCTCCAGAGGTTTGCACCCTGAGAAATCCTCTAGTAGAATTTTACTTAGCTCCCTACACCTTTGAGCCCTGCTTATTTGATTCTGTGGTCTGTGTTCTGGTGTCCTTAACCCTTCTGGCTCTTATAATTTTCTTGGGCAGGTTTCACAGAGGTACTCCTAATTTTTGGCTGTGGTTCTTTATCTGTTCCCATCAGTTGCTCTTCTTACCATTGGGCTACACACCCATCTGTGAATATAGCAGAACCTCCTTAGGAATAATTTAATTTATTTCATTTTTCTTTTTTGACACGTGTGTTTGGTTCTCTACTGTGACTAGGCTATCCAGCCTCAGGTTCCTGGCTATCCAGGCAGTGTCAAGCATGGGTTCCCACTTGTGGCATGGTCCTCAAGTTAGACCAGTCATTGTTTTCCCACTCCTGCAAATTCTGCACCACCACTATCTAAGAAACTTATGCAGGAAGGACAGATTACATGCTGAAAGATTTCCAACCCAAGGATATTACACCCATGAAAATATAGGAAATAAACAATCCCACACCAGCAAAATCAAAAGAAGGAAAACACACAGACTCAGACACCAGCACAAATAACAACAAAATAACAGGCATTAACAGCTATCTTTCAGTATCAATAGATTTAACTACTCAATAAAAAGACACAGACTAACAGAATGGGTGCAAAAAGAGGATTCATCCTTGTGTTGCAAATAAGAAACATATCTCAATGTCAAAGATAGACATTTCCTCAGAGTAAAGGGTTGGAAAAACATCTCCAAACAAATGTGCATAAGAGGCAAGCTGATGCATCCATTCTCATATTTAACAAAATAGATTTCAAATCCAAATTTAAAAAAAAAGAGATATTGAGGGATACATATTTGTTTTATTTTATGAAAATTCACTGATAAATAATAAAATATACATGAATACAATATTTGAATTGGTACTTAATGTGTTTAGTATTAATGTTACATCAAGCTATATGCCCATTAGGAATTTTTGTATGCAAACAACTTTCACCTATTTGAGGATTTGTAGAATTAGGATAATTTGTTGAATAAAAACTTGAAATCCAGTGGTATTCAATGTATTGGCCAACTTTATATTAAGACCAAATCCTATGTATGCCCTTTCTATGTATTATATTTTTTTCTAATCAGCAAGTAATATCATATGGACATTTTTAAATCTAAGAGGGTTCATATGTAATTGCTTAACTATCATTTAACATGAGATTATAGAATTGATTATGAAGAAAGCTAATAGAATTTAAGAGTAAAAGCAGGTAAACACAATTTTAAGAAAAGATAGTATATCTAAATTTAAAAAGCAAATCTCTAAATTCTTCAGAAGTTAGATCAACAACTTCAGAAGTTAGATCATCACTGAGAGGTAACATATCAATCATCAAAACTTCCCAAAATGGAGATGCAAGAAAATAATTTCCTAAACTTAAAGATATCAGGAGATAATGCAGTATATTTTTTCACAAATTATAACCTACTATTGAAAGAAAAGAGAGAAGGGGATATAAAGAGAAGGAAGAGGCTAAAGAGTCCAGGGAAAAAAGGGAAGAGAAAATGAAGAATAAAATTAATAAAGAAAATTTCTGTTAGGAAAAATGATGTCCTTCTTGTAAGAGAAATACACATTTAAACACATATTATACTTTGAAGTGAAATAAAGAAAAGAACCTAAAATTATCAATATCATTTTAAAGTAAGCAAAATAGCTGCATCTAAAATAATTAGTTTACTTAATTGTTATGAGGACATGAACATTAAAGCTTATAAAAATAAAAGATGTAGCTGGGCATTGGTGGCACATGCCTTTAATCCCAGCACTCGGGAGGCAGAGGCAGGTGGAACTCTGAGAGTTTGAGGCCAGCCTGGTCTCCAGAACGAGTGCCAGGACAGGCTCCAAAGCTACACAGAGAAACCCTGTCTTGAAAACACAATAATAATAATAATAATAATAATAATAATAATAATAATAATAAAAGATTAATTTGAAAGCACATATGTAAGACTAACTACTCACACTCAGAGTGACATTTACAAAAGTGGTTGAAATTGGAAATGATCTTTAAGTTTAGTTATGTGCCCTTGGAAAAGAGTAAATAACAAGAATAAAACTGGGTTCTGAGAATTATTCATAGATATTTTATCTTAAAGAGAGAGGAGTGACTCAACAATGAAAATCCTTTACACAAACTGTGTGTTGTTGCTCAAAGCCCTACACACCTTTGATAATATTATTTTTATCATTATGAACTGGAGTACCAATGAACACTATGTTCAAACTTAAAAAATTTTGTACCTTTCCTATTTTGTTCAACAAACTATATGACATATAGCAGTAGTTAAATGCAAATTGCACATTTCAATATGACAAGCCTATTGTCAAAATATAAAACAATTAAAATGAGTGTTACAAAATACTGAAAGTGAATGTTCCATTTTCTACATATCACTCATTACTGCATATAAGTATTATTCCTAGAGCTTGATTACCCTACCACTAAGGTAGTAGTCCGCAGTTCATAGTTCCATGCATCAATTGACCCTTTCTTGGGAACCCTGTGGACTTTGAGGAAATGGGCATCTGTATTGGGAGTTGATGAGGAAATTTTGAATTGGTGGCATTCCTGGCAATGTTTTTTAAATTTATTTTTATGTCAGTAGTGAAAAGCATTACTATTGTTTAATTTTATCTCTGCTCCAGAACTAATGGAGTGCATTATTTGACTTCCTTCCTCTGAAATCCACCATAGCAGAGGTCAGCTTCTACTCTATTCAGAACACACTGGAAAGGAACACAAACAAGAGTAAATCAAGCTAAAAATAGCTCTTACCTCCCCTCTTCATTATATCTGATCCTACCAAGACTCTTCCACTGCACTTCAAACAATTGCTGATTTGGGGCTGATTAACCTTACAGGAAACTCCATCTTGGCTTTTCTGACTTGGCCACTCATTCACCAAGCATAAATATTGATTTCTGAAATTCAACTTAGTAGCTATGAAGTATAAAAATGATGACAGGAGACTCTCTCAAGCCTGCTACCCTGTCTCTATGATCAAGTCACATAAGGAACCCTAGAATTTTTCAGTTGTGGAAGAAAGCAACCCTTACTCTATAAGGTATTAAAATCAACAATCATACTGGATGTTAGAAAAATACAATCTTAGAATATTAATCAATACTCAAGTCATTTCAAATCAATAATATGTACCATGGAGAATTTTTAAAATATGCAAAAATGTTGATATAATAGGTCTTCTGGTTGCTCACTCACAGCCACAGATGCTGTGATTTCATTAGTGTAATGGTCATGCCATATCCAGAGGACACCATTTCAATCAGATCTTCCATGACTTCTGGTACTTATGGCTTTCTGCTCCCACCTTACTATGGTACTGAAATCTGAAGAAGGGATGTCTTATTTGTGGCTGATGAGTACCCCAATGACTATTCTTTAATTCTCTAATTTGATCACTTGTCATTTTCTGTGTTAATTACTCCACTGCACAAAAAAAAAAAAAAATCCATTCTGGTATGATCTGAGAGCCAAACTGGTTTATGTGTGCAAAGATGCAAATTTAGATGCAAATTTAGAAGGAAATAGTTTTTTACAGTTTCAAATTTTTTATTAGTTGTTTCAGAATTCTGTAGCAAGTACTTTTAGAATAAGATATTATATTTTTCTCATCTACCCGTTCTTGTTATCTTTCAATTTCACAGCCTTTTTTCATTAATTGTTATTGAATCCAAATATAACCTGCTCAGTCTGTATAGCATTGTTTGTATGTATGTTTTCAGGGATGACTATTTGATATTTGTAAACCAATTGTATGATGTGTTCTGAGGGCTGATCTTCAAAATATACAAAGAACTCAAGAAGTAAGTCTCCAAAACACCAAACAATCCAATTAAAAAGTGGGGAACAGAACTAAATAGATAATTCTCAATAGAGGAATCTAAAATGGCTGAAAGGCACATAAGAAAGTGTTCAACATCCTTAGCCATCAGAGAAATGCAAATCAAAAAAACTCTGAGATACCATCTTACTCCTGTTAGAATGGCTAAAATCAAAAACACCAATGATAGTGTATGCTAGAGAGGATGTGGAGAAAGGGGAACTCTTCCACTTCTGGTGGGAGTGCCAACTTGTACAGCCACTTTGGAAATCAGTATGGAGACTCCTCAGGGAAATGAGAATCAATCTAACACAAGATCTAGCAATTCCACTTTTAGGCATATACCCAAAAGATGCACATTCATACAACAAGGACATCTGTTCAATGATGTTCATAGCAGCATTATTTGTAATAGCCAGAAATTGGAAGTAACCTAGATGCCCCTCAACTGAAGAATGGATAGAAAAAATATGGTACCTTTACACAATGAAGTAATACTCAGCAGAAAAAAAAAACAATGGAATCTTGAAACTTGCAGGAAAATGAATGGAACTAGAGGAAACCATTCTGATTGAAGTAACCCAATCACAAAAAAAACAAATGTGGTATGTACTCAATAATATGTGGATTTTAGACATAGAATAAAGGAATACTAGCCTACAATCCACACTGCCATAGAAGCTAGTAAACAAGGAGGATCCTAAGAGAGACATATATGGTCCCCTGGTGAAGGGGAAAGGGATAATAACTCCTGAGTTAATTGGGAGCAAAGGAGTTGTGGGGAGGGAGCTAGGAGAATGAGAAGGGGAGAAGAGGAGGGGTAAGGAGGACATGAGGGAGCAGAAAGGTTGAGTCAGGGGAAGAATAGAAGAAAACAAGAAAGGACATACCATAATAGAGGGAGACATTTTAGTTTTACAGAGAAATCAGGCACTAGGGAAAGGTCTGGAGATCTACAAAGATGATACCAACTAACAATCTAAGCAACAGAGGAGAGGCTACCTTAAATGCCCTACCCTGATAATGAGATTGATGACTGTCTTATATTCCATCCTACAGCCTTCATCCAGCAGCTGGTGGAAGTAGAAGCAGACACCTACAGGTAATCAATGAACTGAAAAGGAATCCAGTTGCAGAGAAGAACCAGTGATGGGCAAATGTTCCAGACCAAGTTGGTGAATCCCACAGAAACAGCTGACCTGAACATCGGGGAGCTCTTGGTCCCCAAACTGATAGCTGGGATACCAGCATGGAACTGATCCAGGCTCCAGGAATGTGGGTTTCAGTAAGGCGACCTCGGAAATCTATGGGACCTCCTCTAATAGTTCAGTACTTATCCCTAACATAGGTGTGGACTTTGGGAGGCCAATCCACATAGAGGGATGTCAGGAGCCAGCCCTGGTCAGATATAAAAGTCTCCTTTACAAGAGGCTTGGTGACCTCCATGCTAAACCTCCAATTTAGTCAAGCACCCCAACCCTTATGTTAGTGTTCGAGATAAACCACAGGAAAGTTCTGGGACACCTGCCCAGGCCTGAGGGCATTTAACACCCATTCCTCCCCCTCCCTTACTTCCTCTTTCTTTACTCCTTCTTTTCTCTTTAAAAACTCCTTGCTTAACTTCAATAAACAGACCTTGACAAAAACATTGCTTGGTCTTGCTCTTTCTTTCTCACCCATCTATTTTCAGGCTTAGTCCCCTTCAGGACCCATGAATTACCAGAACCCTGTGGGCCAGGGTAGAGGGATACTCCCTGAACCAAGACACACAAGGGTTGGCCTAGGCCATATCCCAAAGGATATTATAGACTCCGATGACGCCCCTATGGAAGGCCTCACCCTCCTTGGGGAGCAGAAAGGATATGTGATAAGTAGGGTATTAGCTGGGGGGTGGTAGTCGAGGAGTGGAGGGAGTGGGAACTGGGATTGTGATGTAAAACAATCTTCTTTCTAATTCAAATAAAAAATTAAAAAAGAATAAAATTATTTATCCCACTCCCAGCATTCCTTCATTTCCTACAGTTCTTTGTTTTCATATCTTAGCTATTGAAAATAGAATTATGAACATAGATAAGGATATATCTCTGCAGTAGGAAATAAAAGTTCATTGGGAATATGTGCAAAAGTGCCAGAAATGGGTCAAATAGTAGATCTAATTTTAATTTTGAAAGTAAACACCAAACCGATTTTCATAGTGGCTGCACCAATTTTCATTCCCATCAACAGTTCATCCCTGTGGCCCACAAACACCCCAGAAGCTGAATATGTATATATATATATATATATATATATATATATATATATATATATATTCCTTTTCTGAAATAAAACATACTGATTAGAGTTTTCCCCTTCCTCTACTCCTCCTAGTTCTTCTTTCCCTGACCTTTCATCTGGATTCAATCCCATTAGAACAGACTTCTAACTGATAATGAAATAAAATATAGCATAGTAAGGTAAAACTTATACTATCACATCAAATCATTGAACATGGAAAATCCAGACAGTGCCTACATAGAGCCGTTACTGCTATGTTCTAGTGTCTTTCATACAGCAAGGTATTCTATTGGCTACCCAAAGTGAAACTTAAACACCAACCAGCCACAACCCTGGATCAACAATGATGCCCTGCCTGCAAGATAGGCTAACGCAATGGTGGCACAAAGGTTGGAAGAGTAACCAACCAATAAGTGATTTGACTTAAACCTCAATCCACATATGCAACACTACTTGGATGGCCAAGAACTAGACACTAGCTGTTGTTTCCTTTTCTTAGCCATTCTGATTGAAACATTAAATTAGCTCTTATTTGCATTTTCTTGATAATCAAGAAGAGTGAACAAATGCAATTATTTATGTTTAAATTTTTTTATCTCTTTCATAGAATATATTTTGATGATAATCTCCCTCTTCTCCATCTCCTTCCAAATCATTTGACATTCCTACCCACCCATATTCATGTTCTTTTATCTCTACAAAAGTTCAAAATCAACAACAAAAAATCAAACCAAAAAATGTTTAAAAAGGCAAAATAATACATAACTAAAATAAAATAAAATAAAAAGCACACAAAAAGCATGGAAACTGTTTTGTGTTTGCCAACTACTCTTGTGCATGAAGCCTAGTATTAAATGTGATTGATATACTCAGTGTCACTCTATTGCATTACCATAGGCAGTGTTTTCCCATCCTGGGAGCTGCTTCTACATTACTGCACAGAGACTTACATTAATTGTAAATGCTTGGCCAGTATGTCAGGCTTATTACTAACCAGCTCTTACATTTTAAGTTAACCCATATTCCTTATATATGTTCTGCCACATGGTGGTACATTTATAAGCACGGCCTATTCATTTCCTGCTCCCTCTGTTCTGGCTGGTGTGTCCTTCACTCCTCACTTCCTCATCCAATCATTCTCAATTTGGTTTTGTCTCCTAACCTTATCCTGTTCAGCTATTGGACAGTTGGCTTGTTTGTTAAACTAATCATAGTGAAATATATTCACACTGTGAAGGGAATATTCCAGAGCATTTCCCTCCTTTTGTCTAAATAAAAAAGGAAGATTTTAGCTTTAACATAGTAATATTAGATAAAGCAAAAAAACATATCAAGTAAGAATTATAATTACAATATCTAGTCTGTTTGTATTTGGGAAAATTAGAGAACATATTCTGTTATCTATTTTATCTTTGTGACTCTAAAGTTTTACATTTATTTTACCTTCTATTGTAACTAAGGAAAAGACCTTAGTTATATCAAAGATCTCAGAAGGTTGAAATGTTACCTAATAACAGTGACCAAAATATCTTCTATAATATTGGGGCACCATTTTTGCCCTACCGCCTACATTATCTGATGGACTTTTCTTTGAAGCAGGATTTTTTGAAGGACAGTCCTAACTTGTCTTGGCAAAGTTTGGCAGTCAAATTTTTTTGTGTCCTGCTGGTTCCGTTTGGACAGTAACTGTCAGCAACTGTGGCAAATGCAATTTCTATACCTACATAGCTAGCTTTTGCCATAAAAATCAAACACCACTGGAGTTTTTCCAATGCCCATCATCTTCATTGAAGTAGATTGGGGCTGCCAGGAGAAAATGGGTCTCACTGTCAGTGGGTTATTAAAAATATTAAATGCAATATTCCGTAGGTCTTTGAAGTGTTTGAAGACTATCTATCTAAATATATCTGGTATGACCTCGAAACCATACCTAACATGACTATAAATTCAAATATTATAGATGACTGTTAATATGTAATTTAATTATACATTCCAATTTTAAATGAGCTGCATAAACACAATAGCCTAAACAAGAGTAGAAATATGCATACAATATAACAGAATTAGCTTTAAACTTCAATCAGTAAACCAAAGTCAACTCCAATGTAACATATTGAAGATAAATAGTTGGTTTTTGTGGATTAAAGTAGATTCAATAATCCACCACTTTTTCCTGTCATTTCTATATCCCCCATTTTTATTTTCAGGGAGAGATTCTTGAATTTTATTTCCTTTGTTAAGCTCTTTTTTCTTGGCCATCACCAATAAAAACTTGTAACCAAACCCCCTTAAATGATAACAAATATTCATAATCCATTTTTTAAAATGTGAGCATAGATTCCTAGACTACATCATGTTGAGTGTGGCACCAGTGATCTTTGAAAGACCCTGAAAAGTTTTTGGATAATTGTTAAGTCTTGCCTGTAATAATCTGTAAGGTTTATCATCTCAGTCAGCAGCCTGGAAGATAATCTGGATTACCTTTGCCATCATTTTCATTGGTATCTGGTGCCCTTGCTCTGAAAATATATAAACTTTTAAAGTAACATACATTTCTGTATTAGTACAAGTATAGAATGTTCATTGTATGCAAGTCAGCTAAAATGAATTTTTATTTTATGTTTGAACAGATAAAATATACATCACATGTCTTGCAGATCTTTTACATTTATTCCTCTGTGATTATAACTATATTTTTTCAGAGGAACATTTCTCAATCAAACCTGATTTTCTTTAGAATAGCATTAATCCATAGCTTCTAATTTCCTGTATAAATAAAAGTATAAACTCTTCCCCAAAATAACATATCTTTTGAGTTATATTTTGAAGTTAAAATATTTTAAAAATATGTAGATTGTTTTAATCCAACAGCATTTATAATCAAATGTCTCTTAGCAGCTATGGCTCCCTCCTCAGTAGTCAAAAAACTCATATACAACACAATAATATACAGTTTCCAGACTCTCTGTATATTTTCCAACTTTGCATGGCATTTTAAACAAAAAGGGAGAAACTTTGCATGATATATTGATTATTTTCTGAAAAAAAAATTAAACTTTCTTGGAATCAGAGGTCAGAGCTAGCCACTAAATGACCTAAATTAACCATAGAGTCATGGAGGATTGTGAGCAGAAAGGAGACAGGAATTAGTAAGGTGGGGTGGAATGAGGATCTTGATCCCTTTTTGATTATGGTAGACATAGGAGTGATGGGTGGCTGCTCCTAGCTTTTCTGATCTCTCAGGTTCTGACCCCAATATCTGCCTCCCAATTTTTATTGATAAAGATGAATTAGAATAATGAATCACAGTAGATGTAATTTCAAATAATGTTTTAGGGGTAGGAGTTTATGTTCTATTCCCATTCTCAGAACTAAGATGTTTTCTGCTTTGACCTTATGCATGTCTTATAAGTATTTTCAGTCTTTCTAGGTTTACATGTTTATCAGTCCTATTGTGCCTGAAAGATAATGTTGCCTTGAAGTCATCTACTACCTCTGGTTCTTACAAAGTTTCTGTCTTCTCTGTCACATAGATCCCTGAGCCCTAAGGGGAAGGTTTGGATTGACACATCCCACTTAATACTGGGTGTTCTAAAGTTCAACATGTTCCACACATTGTTCACTTTTCTCTGTTAGTTACAATATATTGCAAGAAACTTCCCTGATGTGGTTTGAGCAAGACACTGATATATGTATATGTAATTAGTAGTCATTTCATTGTTGTATTCCTGTAGCAGAATAATACCAGGAATTGAGAGGTGTAAAAAGAAGAAGCAAAGGGTCTAATGTGAGATTTAGTTTCCAGACAGGGAAAGGATTGCAGTTTGAGTCTTGGTGGAGAGCAGGGCAATCTGCATTGTACTCTGAGTATTCATAGAGACAGGATCACCCTTTTCAGTCTGAGGTAGAGGTAAGAGCTAGTGGTGGTTGCTTTGCTTTTCTGATCTTCAGCTTTAACACCAATTTCTGTCTCTGTGTTTATATTATTAGTGCTATAGTTTTTGGCTATTCTGACTATGGTAAGATAAAAATCTCAAAAAAAAACCTCAAAGTAAATTTGACTTACATCTCCCTGGGTTCTGAGACTATTAAACATTTCTTTGTTTCTCAGGCAACCTTTTTTCTTCTTTTGAGAACTTATTGTTTGGTTCTATACTTCATTTTTAAATTGGGTTATTTATTTTCATGTTGTTTAAATTTTGAATATAATTGAAGACTCATACATAATTCCATATACTTAGAGACACCTGATTTTTGCAAAGAATCAAAAAACATACACTGGCAAAAATAAAGACAGCATTGTCAACAAATGGTGCTGTTTAAACTGAATAGCTGCATGTAGATGAATGAAAACATCCATTTCTGCAATCATGCAGAAAACTAAACTCAAATGGATCAAGGACCACAACAAAAGACCATATAACCTAAATCTAAAAGAAGAGAAAGTACAGGATATACTTTAACTCATTTGCACAGAAAAAAATACTTTCTGGATAAGACACCAATAGTACAGGCATTAAGAACAACAAGGAATAAATTTAAACTCATGAAGCTAAAGCCTTCTTTATAATAAAGGGCACAATATCAAGCAAAGTGGTCACCTATAGATTGTAGGGGGAAATCTCTTTACCAATTATATTTCTGGTAGGTATATTGCTGGTATACAGGATTACCATATTTCTTAGCCATGTTATATTTTCTTCAGAGAACTCTCTGTCCAATATCATAGTCCACTTTTTAATTAAGTCATTTTTCTTGGTCTTTTGTTTTCATAGTTCCTTGTATATTCTAGACATTAATCCTGTAATAGATATAGAGCTGCAAAGAGTTCTTTCCAGTACTAGACTGCCTGTTCCCTCTATTACCTGACAGTTTCCTTTGCACTACCAAAGTTTTCAATTTCATGAAGTCCCACTTATTAAATATTCCTCTTATTTCTTGGGTGTTGTGTACTATTCATAAACTCTTTCCCTGAGCCTAGTGTCTTCTTTCTTTCTTCTGAAATTTCAGATTTTTAGGTCAGATATTAAGATCTTTGATCCATTTAGAATTTGTATGAGAGAGAGAGAGAGAGAGAGAGAGAGAGAGAGAGAGAGAGAGATGCATCATGCTTCATTCTTCTATAGGTAGAGATCTGGTTTTCCCAACACCATTTGTTAAGCATGTAGTCTCACATGGCTCTGTTTGTTTATATCTTTGCCACAGCACTTTGAATCTTAGAGAATTGTATACAGTTACACTGATGAAGATTGAAACTGGAGGGCATATGCATCCTACTCATGAACACTATAAGGTTATCTATTCTAGATATTATATTTGTTTGATGAATTGGATATTTGTTTTCTATTTTCTAATATGTGAATGCTGTGCTAACTTCATGGGAGATATCTTTTCTATTGGGACTATTAAGTTTGAATGGAGGGATCTTATCTCTAAGTACAGGTGCTCTGCAACCACTAACCATCCTACAAGTGCTGAGCAGGAACACAGAGGTATGGCAATGCAATTAACTACTCCAGAGCCTTTCTCCCCACTGCAACTCTGACATTTAAGATTTTCGACAAGTTATTACCTTCCTACTCAGCTGTATAAATGCTCTTTACCAAAGGAACATAATCATGAGTTCTAATTCATACTCTGTTTATTAAACAATCATGGGCATGTCAACCGGGATATCAACTTGCACTTAAAAACAAATTAAAATATTTAACATTTGATCTCAGTGTTGTCATCCACAAACAAAATCTCAAACTTTACTTATTAATAAGAAAATGCTTCTAATGTTTCAAATGTGCTTTTACATTTTTAATGACGAAATAAGTATAATATTTAACTCTCCAAATCTTAGGATAGTCATATATCATATCATAGAGAACAGTGTTTACTTTTAAAATCCTCACTTGCATTTTCCTTTTTGGTAGTGGAATATCTTCATTTTAATTAGTGAAATTTCAAAACAAATTGAAAAAACAAATCAATCTCCAATAGATAAATGAAAATGTGCAATGAACCTAGAAATGTCTTTCATAAAGGTGCTAGGTAGCTGCATTGCTTAGTTACCCATGACCACTCACACTGACAGTATTACGAACTTCCAGGCTGAACTGGGTATAATTACAAACCAGATTTCCATTTCATTAAGTTTTACTTGCAAATATTAAAAAATTGAAATGTGCATACTTAACAGCTTTCACCACTGTAAATTAGGACAACATTTACTCATTTAAATATATAAAACTTTTCAGCAACTAACCAAAAGCTTAAAAAGGTTGAACTGAAGGAATTTTGATAACAAAATCATATTGCAAGAGAAATAATTATCTTTGAATAGCCACAGATTTTTTCCTATATTATTTTAATCAGTAATTTGATTTTCATTTTTCTTCCAATACAAGTAAATAATAATGGAAAATTTAGAGAATTTTATCCCTCTAAACTCTTCAGAACATTGAATTTCCATTGCCATAAGGGGCAATCTTTTCATACTTCAGTCCCTACCCTAATGTTTAAATGGAAGATAATTTCTCACATATCGTAGATGGTTTGGCAGAATCCTGTTCATAGAATACAGTAATTCAATTTATCAGGCAACAAAGACCATTAACAGATATTTCCAAGACACTACTCAAAGACAAGAATAAAGAGAATAAGAAGACCCATACATCTCCATAATTAACAGTGAAAGCTTTGAGTACAGATTACAGTAAGATTATGATGAATTAAGGAAGATATTGGATGTTTATTTTGTAGATGTCATATTACTTCTTATATTTATCTGCAATATATATGCATTCCTTTATTATCATAAACATGGAACTCAAATAAATAACACCTGAGAATAAAACATTAGCTCCCAAGCACATCATATCCACATTGAATCTAACAAACTGGACATTTTATTTTTCTATTTCCTCTATTCTCTGTAGAAAGAAAATATTTGCCCCTGTTATTTTTGGCTGAATTTGTGGTATTTAGAAGTTAAACTTAGAATAATTCAATCATGAGATAATTCACTTTATGGCATACATATATACTTGGTTAAAATTAATCCTCTTTGGCTTCTATCACCTTGGTTCTAAACTCAGCTTTGAAGGATGAGCCTTTTTGATGAGATGTAATTCACATAACATAAAATTAGCCATTTTTAAGCAGACCATTTAGAGGGATTTACTATAGTCAAAGTGTTGTGAAGTCAGCATCTACCAATTCCAAAATATTCCATGCCTATAAAGAAGCATCACACTTCTGCAAAATTACCCTGTTGTTATTTGCCCCAGATCTCTAAGCCATAAGGGTCTGAGTTCTGTCTCTCTGAATAGATTCAAGGTGATTATTGCATATTGACCTGTCTTCTGTTGTTTAAAATAATGTTAGCTACTATTTTAATACATTCTGAAATTTTTTCATAATTTTTGAAACATATATTGATTTCATAAAATAGTGTTCAAACCAGAATTGAAATGACTATTCTGTGTTTATAAATTCCCATCTGCATTATCTGAATTATATTTTTAAGAATTTCTCCCTTGACTACAGTTATAAGTCAAATGATGTATTTAATCCCATTTTTCTTATTTCAATAGTATATCTAACTCCTTACTTCAAACATTTGAGGTATTCAAGTTACATGTTATCTCAATATTTCTCAATCACATGAGTACTTTCCACCATCAACATTCAATCATTTATCTTTCTTCAAATATACAGTGTCATTTTTTAAATTTATAAATTTATCAAAATGGATACTAAACTGTGAATATAAATTGTAACAGTAGTTTTAATCCTGAAATTTTAAATTGTCACTGGACTGACATTAAAATTGATAAATATTGCTTACATAATAAGTGATTAATTATCCAATAACACAATGAACAATTTACTAAATGTATTTTTAATATTTTATGTATATAATATCATTTTCTCAAGTCAATTTAATACAAATAATTCTAAATTTGAGAATAAAATACCTTTTCCTTTATTTAAATTCTCCCTCACAATAATTTAATTTATATTGATATCATAATTTTCTTACATATTTCCATATTTGCATTTCTTTTCACTTCTAATTTTCTTTTAAGCTACCATTTGATTTTATCAGGTCTTCAAGTTTTTTGAACATTCACTGGAAATTTCTCATTTCTTAACACCCCTTTGTTTGAACAACCTTTCACCTCATGGCTGTAGTTAGTCCTCCCTCTGTCTGGAACAGCTGCCTTCACTTCTGTATTCGATCTTTATCTATAGCATAACCCTTCCCAAACTTGCACAGTTGCAATTATTGTTCCTAGCATCATTTTCCTCATTATTTTGTGTTTGTTCTCTCATTATGATACATATTCAAATATTCGTATATGAGCAATAAACAGAAAAACGTATATAATATCCTTCCATGTTAAGAATCACTTGTTTTTATTTGACTTAATGACAATTTCTTTGAGTATACTAATTCATTTGTTTTGCCAGTTTTCCCTAGAGGACCAGACAATATTACTGAGAATTATAAGGTTGTATGATTTTATTTCTTCAGATTCTGTCTTTATTTTCTAACAGATTTCATGAGCACCTTTTTGTTTTTAAGTGATAAGATTTAAGGCTTATATGACTATTTTCAACCAGTTATACTTTTTTGAGTCTCATAACCAGGCATATTTAACACTACCGATTCATATGTGTCTCATATTTCTAGTCTATGTTTATTTTTTGAACAATTTGGATGTGAGTCAACAAATGTATTTGTTTATCTTTCATGACTTGAACATTTTGGATCTTGACTATTGTTTTAGGTTATATTATTTGCTCTTCATATTTATCAACCACTTCCAAAGCCATGAGTACTCTTTTTTATTTTCTTTTTTAGTTCAAATTAGGAACAAGCTTTTTCACATGTCGATTCCTTCTCCCTCTCCCTCCCCTCACCCCATCTCTCCTCCCCCCCCCCCCGACATACCCCCCACCCATCCACCCTCTAGACCCCAGGCAGGGTAGAGCCCTCAACCAGGGCTCCTCCGAAATGTCCACCCCATCATCCTGGACTGGGCCTGGGCCCTTCCCCACATATAAGAGTATTCTTTTTCTTCCTATATAGTGAGAGTTTTTCTAATGCCACATTTGTCTTTTCTGGATTCACTATAACCCCAAATAGAGAACCAAGGTATGTATTATTTCGATGGTTTAGTGGAAGAATCTGTTGCAAAGATTCTTAATGAAAACAGTGAGTGAATCCCCTCTCCTCCTCCTCTCTCACTTAGATATTACTCATCTGCAGGCTTTGCAGCTGCAACTCAATGGACAGAGCAAAACGAATGGCTTTGGTCTCAAGAATCAGATTTCACTAGGAAACTTAGGGCTGTCCTGACTACGTTGTCTGTTTTTGTATCATTATTTGGTTAATGTCCTCATATGCATCATAGCACAAGAACCTTATTCATTCCATTATCATGAGGCCCAGAATGCCTTAGCTTTTGTTCAGAAGACTATCCCTCAATATAAGTATGATTTGTCCTTTGCCTCTTTCAAGTTGTTTCTTAAATGTTAGATCTTCAGTCATAATGCCCTAGGTATCATATTTAAAATTGCAATCTTCACTCCTACTCAATAACCATAATTTCCATTGTTCTGTTTAAATTTTATGCTTCAGTCTCTGTCTTTGATAAATGAATGGAATATTGTTTTACATAGCTGCATTGATATAAATTTTAATAGGCTGAAAAAGAAATGTCTAGCTATCAATTTTGGTACTAGAGAAATTTTAATGAAAAGCATCAGTTCATTAACCCATGATTCAGTAAACCAAGCAAACATGTTCAGACTTCTGTGAAGTAACACTTTCTAAACAGCAAAAGAGAAGATCACCTTGAAGTTTAGCTGTAAAGGAAAATGCAGCTCTTGTTTGTATTCCTTACACATCTCTTATTCTCCTGTTGGTTCACGACTCTGCCATAATGACTTTTTTAATTGAACTCTTCTGGTTAATATTTCCTTTGGATTCTATTTTTCTTATTTAATGGATTACTGCAATGTATCCCCAAAAAGAAATATCTGGACTGAATTAGCTCAGAAGTAAAAAATTTATATCAAGAGGAATTGGATAATATTCTAGTGGGATTGCATTGAAAATCCCAAAGTATTAATATTTTTCAATGCAACAAGAAAGGAATCTCAGTGTGTCAGCTAACTGAGAAAGGGAGGCAAGGTTCTACACATTTCTATACCCCTATGGGAAGAATGAGTTAATTACAATCCCTCACTTAGAGTCAAAGAAATTGAATTTCTGTTAAAATATTGGAAGATGTTAACAAAATGTGCAAAGCTACCAGTTATTTTCAAAACTTAGTTTCTTTACAGGAACTCCACTAGGCATTTGGTAAAGAAAAGAGTTCAGTTGTAATAGGTACATACTGGTGGGTTTTAATCAAAATAATTCATCTCAATGGATACATTGCTGATAAACATCAATCTATAAAATGTTTTGTTTTAAGGAGTAAGAAGTTTGTATTGTGCACATCTATGGTTTCAGGATATTTATTAGTTTCAAGTGGTCTTTATTTGTGCCTACGTAATTACATATGTTTTCTCACATGCAGTAGTTGATCAATATTTATATGTGCTCCTAAAAATCAAGCTATGATGGTTTATCATTTGCTCAAAAGCATATCTAACAATATCATGCAGGTACTTAAATTTGACTTAATTAATTTCTATAACTTTCATTGGTTCTTCTGTGAATCTTCTATACAAAATGATTGTTGAAAATAGATTATACATATCTCAAACAACTACCTTTTTTAAAAGAGCTCACTTTGCTTTGAAGCATTGAAGGGTAGATTTACCATGATAAAATGAAAATATTCTGTCATGCTTCCCCAGATGAGAAATTAGGATAAGGAATAATAATTCTAATAATGATAGTAGTTAAAGAAAGATCAATAAAATTTAGCTTGTATAAAAAAACTGTTGAGACCAAAATAAGACAAGATAACTTATTTCTTAAAAAAAAAGAAAAAAGAAAAAAAATGGATATAACAAAGGTGAAGTAAAGAAATACTCATACAAGCACTGTGTTTTTATCATGTAGTCCTATTAGGTTGACAAATTCTAAGCTCATAAAATCTTCAATAAATTAATTTTGTTGAGAAATAATGTTTGTATGCTAGCTATTTATTTTTTCAAATGTATGCACCTGTTTTATTATCTTCTTGTATAGTGTCAATCAAGTCAATACATGGACAAGACTTCAACTGTGGTGTCAGAATGAGTGCTGTGCTTTAAGACAGCAAAGAATAGAAGCTGACATTATCTTGACTGCAATAAGCCTGGGTTACTGATCATTAGCAAAGACATCACATATGCCTTTCATCATGGACAATACATAAGTTTCCCCCAAAATGATTTGTTTCTAACTTACAATAATTTAAAATAAGCTCATGTTTTTTTTTAAAAAAATCAGAATTCATTAAGAAAATTGGACTAAACTGACTCTCCATTGCCAGTAATCTTTCAATATTTATTATTTTTCTTGTTGTGTAATAGCAATATGGGGTCAGAATGAGCATTTTTCACAATAAGACTATTTGCAATTCACTAAAGGAAATCTAAAATCATACATGATGAATGTACAACAGGCATTTTGTTATGTTGCTGTAAGAAAGTTGTCCAATATACTATTTCCTAAAACTTCTTATTTGCTTAAGTGTATGAATATGTTTGATCTCCCAGGGGTGTTTCTTTATGTTAGCTGTAAAGGTCAGAAATGCAGTGAGTGCTCTGATGGGAGTGGGGCTGTATGGTAGTATGGTGTGATGGGAGTGGAACGTGAGTTTGATCAATGAACTCAATTATGGCCCCATTCCAAGGATTTCTAGGTTTTGTTTACAATGATGCATAGCTGCCTGCACACTACACACTGCTTTCCAAATCCTTACAATAAATAAAAATGATACTTTGGTGTTGATGCATATTCACATATCCCATCTCTCTTTTTCTTACTTCTTCCCTCTCTCCATCCTTCCCTCAGTCTTTCTTCCTTTTATAGCTCTTCTGGGTCCCCAGCTGATTTCTTCACAAGGTTAGCTGCTAATACATTCCTAGCACCCATGCATTATTAATGCTCACTGCTATCCAAGGTGGCAGTGACAAATAGAAAGCAAAATCTACTGACTAGTGGGGAATGTACTTTTTAGTCATGCTTGAATTTTTCAATCCATTCTACTTCTTCAAGATATTTCAGTAGATTCTATGTTTGAATGTGACTTTAATTCCTTTCTACATCCTTTACTTAGATTTTAGGTTTCAAATCCAAAAGCCATGCAAAGAGGAGAGGCATGTTTATTGGAGAATGAATCACAGTATAGACAATGTACTTTAAAATGCATATGTTTTAAAGTATCTTTGAGGTTTTTCAAAGCAGGCAGGTCAGAATTCCCTGTGTATGGAATAAATGGCAGTTTTATTCTAAAATTACTGAGCATGTACTTAAGTAAATTATACTATTATAACTAGGTTATGTCAGAAATAATAGGTGTGTAACATGAGAAGTATTGATTTTTTTAATGTGCAGATTTGTTTCTTCAAATAAAAATTTCTACTCATTTTTTTAATATAAAGAAGAAGTCTGTGAAGTGCCTTCAGCGCATGACTCTTGCCTGTTGAATCCCACTGGCATCTCCATTCCAAGCTTTATGAACATCAATTGTTACAATATCCATGTTCATAAACTATAATAATTATCTTGTTTATAGCATCATGATCATTTATCCTAGACAGATGGAAACTGATAAGTGAATAATGTAAAGGATAGAATATGTTAAGTAACAAACCTTGGCAATTTTCTTTTGTACATTTCTAGTGAAACATATCATGGAAGGGTAACCTCCATTTAAAAATAGAAAGAACTTTCACACTAGTTAAGTCACATATTAGGTTTTGTGAAAAAACAGGAATTGGGGGAAATATTATAGTTATTTAACATCATGTAAGTTTTTTTGTAAATGTTGAAGTAGAGGTGACAGAGTTATTTCAGGAGACTGGAATTTTGTGTCTTCAGAAAACAACTTCTCCATGATAGAGTCCTCTACATGTCCTTAAATTTCTATCTGATTATGTAGCACACAGTGTGAGTCTTTCCAGTTTAGTTTGATATGGTCCATTGGTATCTAGTAGAGGAATATACTTCAACTCAATAACTTCCTGCTGTTTAAACATGATCTGAGAAGTAGTAATATCACTGTACCTTTGACAAGTATTTTTAATTTTTTGTAAGAAAAGAGAAAGATCCAAAACTTTGTTTGGATCATGTTTTATACATAGTATTTAAATATTATCTCATATGAATATGAGAGATATTCTACGAGGAAGTTCTTAATGTACCTGATTTATGATAAAAAATATGAACTGTAAGTTTTGTAATTTGATTTAGAGCATGAAATTTTGTTACTTCAAGAGAGAAGAGGAGCAGTACTCCATGAGAGAGGAAGAAAGAAGCCACCTGAAATGAATGATCTGGCTGCCCAAGCTTCTCTAGCCACCCCCCCTCCCAGTTTCAAACAGATGCTGAAGCAAAGGAGATCATTTCTTCATTTGCCACCAAGACATCTGCACTGCAAGCCTTGCAGACCTGCTGAGGACAAGAGAGCTGTTCCTGCCACTCCTGTTGATGAACTGTAGACTTACTTTGCAAAACATTGCTCCATGATGGCATCCCAAAGGCCTAAAGAGCCCAAGGCTATAACGCCAGTTACTTCTCAGCTAGGTACCCCAAATCTTAGAACACCTAGAGTAGGATTATCCTGTTTACAAAAGATAGGTTATTTGGTTGTCAAAGATAAGAGATAATCATGGCTGGATGCTTTATTGTAAGTCACTTGTCACCCAATCTCCTCCTATAAGTAACCCCAATAAACTTACTGGTTATCCAAGATAAACATTTATGGGATTGTTTTCTTTGTCTGGCACTGATACCTAATCTAGTATAAATAGGTATTTATTCACATCTTAGGGAAAGTCAAAGGCTGGGAAAGGATGACATACTTAGAAAGCAAGTCAGAACCAGTTAGTAGTTGATTCAAAATTGAAATAGATGAAAGAATCTAAAAATAAATTCACTTGCTCTAATGGGTGAATTTATTACAGAAATTGACCTCTCCTTGAATTAAAGATGATTAATTTGAACCTAGTAAACTACTGTATTAGTGAATTTTCTCATTAATGTGAGGATGTACCTAACAAGACTCAATTTTAACTTGAGAACTAATTTTGACTCATGTTTTATGGGTACAGTTCTTGGCAGGGAGGACATGGTGTCACGAATTTTTACACATATGGACAGTCTGAGAAAAACAGAGAAGGGAAAATGCTATCATTCATCTTACCTGTTCTATTTCCCCTTTGTTCTCTGCCCAGGACATCAGACCATGGTATGGCACTGGGGACATTCAGGAAAGTCTTACTATTCCAATTAATTTTCTCTGGAAATAGCCTCACAGACACATAAATAGTATACCATACTAATGTTCCTGGTGTTTTAAAGCCACTGGACCTGATATCCTAGGTCCTAGTCTGCATCATTTATTGAACTTACACAAACTAGTATTCTGTTCAAATTGTACTTTTTCACATTCTTCTGCTATACCTGAAGAATAGCAGCTGGCAGGCATAGTAACAAGCTGCTCTGATAATTTCGCTGCCAAACATCTGATCCATGAGTTTTGAATTCAACATCACTCTGGTTGTCAAGGCAAAGGCTAAAATAATCAAGACTGTCTATCAGAAGGGGAGTTAAGTGGCCTCTCTTCCACTTCTCCACAAAGTCCTCTTTTGATTTTTATTCTTTGAGGATGTTCATGTGCCTGTTGTCCACTGTCTTTCTCTTAAAATTCTGTGCTTCTAAACCTCTAACAGGACAAGAGTTTTAAGCTCCTCTTACAATGTTCTACAGCTTCTGTAGCTCACAGTTCCAAACTACCCATGTTACTTCTGTAAACCAGTTTCAACCGTCTAAGAAAAATGCAGTATATTGTAGCAATGACACCACTGATTACATTGATTAGTACCAGGTCTCTGTATTAGTTATTAACCACTGTGATGAACTAGATAAAAAAAAACAATTGAGGAAAAGGCTTATTTTATCACATGTATTTTATACATTGTGTCATGGTCCTTAGGTGTGTCAGAAATAACATGAGTGGCAGTTACATTGTGTTTGCAGTTGGAAAACAAAGAGAAACCAGTTAATATTCAACTATTTTCTACTGCCCCCTTTCTAAAACATATATTTTAATTTTAATTATGTATATGTGAGTATCACTGTCAGTGGGCATTTCGTATATAAGTACAGGTACCCAGAGACATGAATAAAAGGGATAAGATCCAAGATCCCTTAATGATATAGTTACAAGTTATTGTCAGCTCCCTCCCTGCCCCTAGTATAGGTCTTAAGAACTGAATTCTGCATTAGCAACGAAGGTTCCTAAGCACTGAGAAGTAGTTTAAGCCAAACCTTATACTGTTATTTTTTTTATTTATTCTGAAGTACCAGCCTATATGATGGTACAATCTATGTTCAGAAATAACAGAACCTATGTTTATATAAATACCTAGATATGTGGCTCCTTTGTGATCCTAAATGCAACCAAGTTGACAATTATTAACTAACAATGTCAAAAATATATACAGGAAAAAGACCTTCAATATCTGGTGAGAGGAAAATTTGGTATCCACATGTAGAAGAAAGAAATTAGTTCCATACAATGAAACATGAAACATTGAAGCTTCTGGAGAAAAAAGTCAAGATGTTGACATAGAAAAGGGGGATTTTTAAGAACTGTAATAGCACCAGAAAATAACTTGAAGATTAGGAGAAAGGAAGTATATGAAACAAAACAGGTTTTTCACAGTAAATATATCAGAAAAATAGAGCCAATAGCATGAGAAAATATCTTGTTAACTGTGTATCATGGATGACTTAAATACAAATAGTATATAAAAAACTAAAATATAAGCAAATAAATCCACAAAATCAGTAAAAGGGTTAGTGACCTGAATAG